>NC_139971.1:20516408-21116408 GCF_963993115.1 Abramis brama
TTTGCAAAAAAAGTAATTCTTGACACAACATGCATTTTTATTTTAGTAGTGGAAATTGAGAGAGGATTGGAGTCACTGCACAAGGCTAGGGAGCAGATCCGGCAGGCCTATTCAGATGTTGATCCAGAGTTGGCAGAGTTGCTGAGGGAGGATGCTGATGCTGTAATAAACATTGGTGTCTCTTTTGATGGGACTTGGCAAAAAAGAGGCTTCACTTCTCATTATGGCATTGGTGTTTGTATCGATATTCTTACAGGACTGGTCATTGACTTTGAGGTCTTATCCTCTTATTGTCATGCTTGTGTCCTAAAGCAAAGTGCCAAAAATGAGGGTAAGATTACTGTGGAGGAATTCAACAGCTGGAGGGAGACGCACACTGACTGTGCAAAGAATTTTACAGGGTCTAGTAAGGCAATGGAGCAACAGGCAGCAAAGAGAATATGGGCTAGATCAGTCAGTCGCCACCAGCTGCGGTACACTGAGATGCTCTCAGATGGGGATAGCTCTGCTTTTAAGGAAGTGTTGTCACTGAAACCATACCCTGAGCATGATATTGTAAAGCTGGAATGCATTAACCATGCTCACAAGCGAATGGGCACAGCGCTCAGAAAATTTAGTGCAGAGCGAAAATTGGGTGGCAAGGGTTTGGGGAAACTGACCGCAAATAAATGCAAAACACTGCAAAATTATTACAGGGGGGCAATTTTGAACAACCAGGGGTCAGTGGATAGAATGAAAGCAGAGATCTGGGCAGGCCTTCTTCACTGCATGTCAACAGACGAAACACCATTGCATACTAGGTGCAATCCATCTTGGTGTTGGTATCGGAGGGCAGAAGACAAAGACGAGACCCCTGAAAGCCACACACGACATGCTGCAAATTTTCTATCTCACGAGGTGGGACAGAAACTTCTTCCCATATATCATTGCATGTCAAGCGACAGTTTGCTGCAAAGAATGCAGCATGGTGGCACACAAAATGCCAATGAGTGCCTCAATTCGGTTATATGGGCCCGCTGCCCAAAAACTGTTTTTGTAGGCAAGAACAGGGTCGAGGCAGCAGCAAGCATGGCCATCTCCTCTTTTAATGAGGGAGCCTCAGCTGTGCTTAATGTGATGGCAAATTTGTGGCTGGAGAGCACACTTATTACAGTGAACACCATCAAGCAGACAGACCTGCTCAGGGTGTCCAAAGCAAACGCCATTCAGTCTGCAAGTGCGAAACGCAAGCGAAAACTTGTGAGTACAGACAAGAAAGTGAAAAGGCACCAGCAAGAGATGTTGGAGGGACCTACATATGGTGCTGGAATTGACAATTAGTCTTTAAAAAGCTGTGACAGCTACTGTTGGTCTTGTTCTGTGTCCATACTGTCTAGCGTGGGTTTTGTCTGCAATTTTATGCATTATACGCCAATGTTAATTAATTGAGTTACTGCAGTTTTAGGCCTTATATGCCTGCCATGTTTTTAAATAATCAGTTTTCATGAGCTTGAAATATTATATATTGTTATTACTAAGTGCCTGAGCATTTATTCTTTTTTTGAGCAATGTTTTTCAATAAAAATGTATTAAATTCCCCTATTTAAATCTTTAAATGCCGTTTTCTCAAAATGAGTTTTTTGTCATTCTCCAGTACAAACATCTCAGCCTATGTAGCACCTATGTACACCAAACTTTCCAGTTATACACTTAGCAGTATTTTGAAGATCTGTTCAGAGGGATTTGTTAATAAATCATTCCTGGCCTGATTTATGTGACATTTTAATTTTAAAAAAATGGCGAAAATCGATATTTTAAGGCTATGGACAGTATATTTTGATTTCCTAGGTAATGAAAGCATATATCCTGAAATCCCTCTGAACATCTTTTTTCATCTTGTGTGTAATCAAAATGAAAAAATAATTTTGCGTCTGGCTTTATCATATTTTCAGATATATCTACTGAAAAAATATGCAAAATTGCACATATTTAATGAGATAATACCTAATTTGCATAATTAAACATAAAAATTTCAAAAACTTGTAAAACATTTTTTTTAGGAACTTGTGTAAGTAATAAACTGAGGAAGTTTCATGGTGATATCTATTATTTAAAAATTTGACCCTATTCACCTGTAGTGTCTCGCCTTAATAAAATATATATATATATATATGTATATGTATATATATATATATATATATATATATATATATATATATATATATATATAACATATGAGCAGAAATTGCTAAACAAAAGCTTATTTGATGTGGCAGTATATTCTACAGTAAAAACTGTACCCAAATCTAGTCAACAAAATGTTGTCTTTCATATTTCGCCTGACTGTAACGTTGTTTTTATGAAATATTAGGGCATATACATGTTAATTTGCAGTTTAATACGTTGCTTATACAAATAGCCTACATTTTATTTCAACTTATTTCAGTCGATTTTTACTCATCTCAGTATAGCAGTACAGTTTGCTAAACATCATCATTCATTCACACACAGATTGCGAGCTGTGGTAAACAGCGCGCATCTCTGCCGTTCATTCACACAGAAACGCGATTCACTTGAGAAGGGAAAAAAAACTTACTACAGTATTCCTCAGCTCAGTTGGATCCTTGCTCCTCAAAATACCCGCACTTCTGAGGTACATTTTCCATTATTATTATTCCTCACAGCACTGCGAGACGGTGTAAACAAGTAGGCTACAATGATCTGATTAAACTTGTGTTTTCTCGAGCTGATATGGGGGCGTTCACAGGTTTGCATGGATTACCTCAGTCATTTGCGTTTGAATAGCGTGCGCTCTCCGAGGGCGGAGTCACATTAAAAATAATTAGATGAGATGAGAACGACTGACATCTCGCTCTTTTCTTACAGATTACATGAACTGAGAATATTAGTTTTTTATATAAATTACTTCATTTAAAAGAAGAGAATTCAAGCTTCATGCCTGTGTGTCTGTATGCCTGTTTGACTGAGTATTCGCTGAGTTATTGTTCATTTTCGGACGCGTTTCAGAATGGACTTCACTGACAGAGAGAAGGCAGAACTCGCTTTGTGTTTATTTTTCTTTATTTGGCAAAAAGCAAAACACTTTGTTTTTATTGTGAGTATACACAAAAATAATACACATTTAACAGAATCGATTGATGTATGAAACGTGTTTGTAATATCAAAGTCAACAGAGCAAAATGAATCTCTTTTGAACTGATAAAAAAAAAAAGCGAGCTGGTATCGCCGGTGATACCGCCGACCCCAGGGGGTTAAGTTAGTCCAAACTGGATATCGCTAACATTAGCAAATTAGGTAGCTAACATGAGCCAGAAAGCTAAGCCATTGCTAGCCAGGTACCTAGCAAAATCCATTTTACACTTCTTTAAGTGCGAGCAAAACCATTTAATGTGGTATGTAACTACATAACGTCAGCTAAAGTTAGCGTGTAACATACTTGCCACATCAATAATTCTGGCTCGGTGCACCGGCCAGGGTTTGCGGCCTTTTCGCCATTCCACCAGCTTCTCGGTTTTATCAGTCCTTTCAAGAAAATCTTTAACTGAAAAATTCCGGACACAGTCGAGAGCCAAAATACTATGGGCCCCTCTTATCCTCACCCTCAGTCCATTCAAGTAGGACATAGCGGATCTCCAACGCTGATATCGCCATTTTTACTCCCAGGCGCGAATGCCGCACTACGCCGCATGCGGATGACGTCACAAACTACGCGACGCTGTAGCGGCAGATCGATAGCAGCAGAGTGGAGAAATGCTTGCCAGTATAAATAACGTTAAGGAAATAAGACGCAATTAAAGAAAAGCAATAGATATGGATCCAGTACGTTACAAAAGGTACCTCGTTGACGACGGATTACCAGTTCCAGAAAGAAAAAAGAGAAGACGTAAACGAAAGTAAGTATTGTAACAAAACGTGCTAGAAGCTAGCTTGCTAAGTTAGCCAGCTAACAAAGCTACCAGCATTTCCTATACCATGTAAACTTATGTGGCATAATTTCCCTTAATGTATGTTAAGTATGTTTGTATAAAGGTAAAATTTATCTTTCCATGTCCACTCTATACCCCAAAAATAAAGAATTTTTTTACTGTATTTATTCAAAAATAAAGAAATAAAGAAAACAGTTAAAGTTGGAACTCTAGCCAGGAAAATATTTCAATTTGTGTGTTTTGAATCTACAGTCTTAAAGGTTTCACCTCATGAATGGAATTTACCTACTTGGACTTAATAAATCAGTCATATCAATCCTATTATATTGAGTGATGCATGAAGTGTTTTAACATTACCACAACATTTTTGTTAGGAAAATTTCTGAAGATATGGGTGATGATGAAGAAACTGTGGCCTCTTCTTCTACAACTCAGTAAGTAGACAACACGCACATGCACACGCATTAGGCCTACATATTTCTTGATCAAGGATTTTTATTTTTATTTTAGGTATCTCACCCAAGAGGACAATCAAGATGACCCGGTGTCTACTGCTTCTGATGACACAGTAAGTGGCTAAAAATGGCTAAAATATTCAAGTTAGGTGTTTTTTGTTTTGTTCGTGCATGTTCATACTGTAAATCATCATAAGATAATTCCACAACCCAAACTTCCACCTGATGTTGCTTAAAGTGGAGCACAAATTGGAAATACCATATTACTTTGTCCTTTCCATATTGCAGCGATACCCATGTTTTTATCTTGTTAGAAAAAAAACATTTAAGTTTTGATTCAGGTGCAAATGCAGCATCTCTCTCAGCTGGCCACATACAAAATGACAGAACCTGTCTCTCACTGTGTTTGGCCAGATGAAAATGGTGGTCAGGGCCTGATGTCACTCTGATGTCAACACAGGATAGTGTCAGAAAAATATACATGTGGACAAAAGAGTGCACAGTTATTATTATTTTTTAATTAATTTATGATATAATGACAAAAAAATCAATGGAAAGGACTGTTAAAAAAATAAACAAATACATTTGAGCCTGACTTCAAATGTAGGTGGTTACCAACCACATGAAATGGTACATTTGTATTGGTACATTGAGTCTGTGCAAATGGATTGCTAATCCAATGTTTTAAATTCACAGATGAACCAACCCATACCTGGCCCTAGCTCTTCACCTGGGGAGCCAGTAGAGGAACATCTAGAAGACGCCACAAGTCCAACTTTAGACCAGAAACCAACAAAAGAACAGGTGGAACTCCTGCTGCTGGCATTAAAACTCAAACACGGATTAACAAATAGTGCCTTGGAGGACATCATGCATCTTATCAACTTTAGTGCTGGTCCTGGTGGGGAATTGGTTAGTGGCTCAAAGTACCTTTTCTACAAAGCATTTGATTCAGTGAAAGACAAATTAAAAGTACATTATGTGTGCAAGAGTTGCAACGTAAGCGTACAGGAAGGTCCTTTTAATGTCAAGTGCCCAGTCTGTGACCAGGACACATCAAAAGCGCATGCACAAAAAGACCAGTGTTTTTTGTACTTGCCACTAAAATACCAAATAAAAAAACTGCTTGAGGACCACCAATTAGGGAAACACCTGAAACACCGTTTTGAGAAGAAGGATGCCTCCATCAAAGATATATACGATGGACATTTATACAAAAAACTATCACCCCTTGCATCACCAGAAAACATATCACTGACTTTCAACTGTGATGGAGTGCCAGTGCACAAATCAAACACAAAAAGTTTGTGGCCTATTTTGTGTACTGTTAATGAACTGCCAAAACAACTAAACATGGTATGCTTTGTGGCCTGTGGTTTGGTCAAAACAAACCAAATATGAACACTTACATTGAACACTTTCGATGAATGCATAGAGTTGTACTCTAATGGTCTTATATGGCAAAGTGAAAGTGGGGAAGTTGTCACAAGTAAAGTACTGCTTACTACCATGGTGGCAGATTCAGTTGCTCGGCCACTGATTCAAAACTTTAAACAGTTTAATGGAGAGTTTGGGTGTTCTTTTTGTATGCAGAAAGGAACAAGTGTGTTAAAACGCAGGGGGCGTGTACGGGCTTATCCCTATGAAAAAGCAGAGTTGAGGAATCCCTCCCAGACTGATGATCTGGTAGAAGAGGCTCTTGCTGGAAACCTCACTAAGGGAGTGAAAGGGCCTAGTATTTTGTCTTGTCTACCTGATTTTAATATCATTGATGGCTGTGTTCCAGATTATAGGCACAGTGTGCTGCTGGGTGTAGCAAGAAGCATCACCACGCTGTGGTTTCATTCTGAAAACAACCAATCGCCATGGTATATCGGACACTCAACAGAACAGATTGATGGCATTTTAACTTCTATTAAACCCCCCTGTAATGTTTCCCGTGTCCCCCGCTCAGTGAAAGAGAAAAAGTTCTGGAAGGCACACGAGTGGAACATGTGGTTGTTTTATTACAGCATACCAACATTGAAAGGGGTCTTACCTGAAAAATATCTGAAGCACTGGTTTAAGTTGGTAAAGGGGGTTTCTTTTCTACTCGGTGAGAATATATCACCATTGCACATATCAGAATCTGAGGGGTTGCTAACAGAGTTTGTTCAGGAAATGGAGACCCTTTATGGGATCAATAATGTCACTTTCAATGTACATTTGTGCCTTCACCTGCCCAATACTGTGAGGAACTGGGGTCCCCTCTGGGCACAGTCTGCATTTGTGTTTGTGTCATACAATGGGATCATTTTAGATATGATAAAGAGCAGCCAGGGAGTTTCTCTGCAGATAATGAAAACAGTTTGGCTACAGGTTGCATTTCCATCATTTTCCCAAAAAAACATGGTGGCAGCTTCTGATGATTACTTAGCTCTCTTAGAGTAAGCGAAAAGCTGTCTTTTTGTTTTGCAAAGGACAACAAGCACATTGCACCTTTCTTCAAGAGACTCACTCTGATATATCTGATGTTAAGTTTTGGTCACAACAATGGGGAGATAAAATTCTCTTCAGTCATGGGACAAATCGGTCGGCTGGAGTTGTCATATGTTTCAACAGATGCCCTGGTAAGATTCTGGGTGAAAAAGCAGACAAGGAGGGACACTGGGTAGCCTGTGTTTTGGAAGATGATGCTAATCTTGTTATTCTGATTAACATATATGGTCATAACAACGATAACAAAAATAGAAATCTGTTACATCAGATATCAGAAGTTATCATTCAATTCAATTCAAATTTATTTGTATAGCGCTTTTCACAATACATATTGTTTCAAAGCAGCTTTACAGAAAGTGCATTTCAGAAATGTACATAGAAAAATACAGTTAGTTAATCATGCATTAATTTAGGGCATAAACATATCGCCAGCGTCGAGTCGTCTCTTCACAGGCTTCGAGTCATCTCTGCACGGGTGTTGGGGCATCTGTAGTTTCCATGGGAGGCTGGATACAAACTGGAGCTGACAATCTGTATTTACCTCGGGACTGGCGTCCCGAGATAACAACAGAAAAGCAGATGGGAAATAATTAGCGTAGCTGCTGTTCATAAAAATAATGAATTCAATCTGATTCAACTGTAGTATAAAAGGGGTAAGTATTATGTGAATGCTTGGCTAAAGAAATGCGTCTTTAATCTAGTTTTAAACTGGGACAGCGAGTCTGAGCCTCGAACAATATCAGGAAGGCCATTCCACAGTTTAGGAGCTAAATGTGAAAATGCCCTCCCTCCTTTAGTGGACTTAGATATCCTAGGAATGACCAGAAGCCTCGAATTTAGTGATCTTAAAGAGCGCGATGGATTGTAGGGCCGATAGAAGTTCCGTTAAATACCCAGGAGCTAAACCATTTAGGGCTTTATAGGTCATTAGTAATACTTTGTAATTGATACGGAACTTTATAGGTAACCAATGTAGAGATGATAGAATTGGTGTTATATGATCATATTTCCTTGACCTAGTAAGAACTCTAGCAGCTGCATTTTGGACTAACTGTAGCTTGTTTATTGAGGATGCAGGACAACCAGCTAATAAAGCATTACAGTAATCTAGTCTCGAGGTCATGAATGCATGAACTAACTTTTCTGCATCAGAAACAGATAGCATGTTACGTAGCTTAGCAATGTTTCTAAGGTGGAAAAAGGCTGTTCTTGTAACATATGAAATATGATTTTCGAAAGACAAGTTGCGGTCTAATATAACACCCAGGTCTTTTACTGTAGTGGATAAAGTAACAGGACATCCTTCTAAAGTAAAGTTGTATTGTAAGAGGTTTTGTGGGCAGTTATTTTGACCAATAAGTAATACCTCCATTTTATCTGAATTTAATAGCAGAAAATTACACGTCATCCAGTATTTTATATCTTTAACACACTCTGTCAATTTAGATAATTTATTGTTTTCATCTGGTCGTGATGAAATATATAATTGAGTGTCATCAGGATAACAGTGGAAATTAATTCCATGTTTTCTTATAATATTACCAAGTGGCAGCATATATATTGAGAATAGCAGAGGGCCTAACACAGATCCTTGCGGCACTCCATAGTTTACTGACGTTATCTTCGATTTTTCCCCATTTAAACAGACAAAAGCGGTCTGATAAGTACGATCTAAACCAGCTTAATGCCTGTCCTTGAACACCAGTGTAGTTTTGTAGTCTGTCTAAGAGTATTGTGTGATCTATAGTGTCGAACGCAGCACTAAGATCGAGTAAAACTAGTATTGAGATACAGCCTTGGTCAGAAGCTAGAAGTAAATCATTTGTAATTTTAACGAGCGCAGTTTCTGTGATATGATGCGGTTTGAATCCTGACTAAAATTTTTCATAGATATCATTTTCTTGCAAGAAAGAGCACAATTGAGCGGACACCACTTTTTCTAGTATTTTAGACATAAATGGTAGATTTGAAATGGGTCTGTAATTTGCTAGATTATTATGATCTAATTGTGGTTTCTTAATAAGAGGTTCTCTTACGAGAGGTCTCTCGTACTGCGTAAGAGTATCTTACGCTAGGGGAAAATCCTTTTTCCGTGAGATATTGAAGCCAAAAATTATCCTTAATTTTGTAATAATGCAAAACGCGTTGCGGCAGCATACAGACATAGGCGAGGCAGCTCGCGCGCCTATTGGCTGTTCTGCGGCAACTGCAGCAGCCTATCGAGCGAGGCCTGGCGTGACGCCAGACCCAATGAGGGTGCTTCGCGCCCACTGCGTCACATCCCGCCGAAACGGGCGTGGTCTAGGCCTATAAATACCGCTCGCAGGCAGCTATTATCTGATTTTTCATCCTTCAAGCGAAGCACACGCATCGCTGGAGCTGGAGAAGAAGCCGCGCCGTCTGAGAGAGAGCACCTTCAGCGGGACGAGTCACTGAAGTCGCTGGCCGCGTCGCCTTCCTTGCCTTCCTGCTGCGCTTTCCGGCGCTTATATCCTTTTATTCTCTGTACTCTGTGTGTGTGTGTGTCGCCGCTGCGACGCACATTCTAAAAGAGCAGCGTCTTTTTCAAGATGCCTTCCTGCGGCTCGTGCAGAGCCACACTCAGCGACGGGGACCGCCATGTTATCTGCGTTTCCTGCCTGGGTGAGGAACATGCAGCTCTCGCGCTCGCTGACGGCGGCTGCCCTCACTGCGAGCTGATGCCCATGGCGACTCTGAGGACTCATCTGGCTTTCTTCGCCGAGACTGCTCCCCCGCCTGCTGCGGTGTCGCGCCGTAAAAAGCGCCGTGCCCAGCGGGTCCCGGAACCTTCCCCCAGCCGCCAAAGCTCGCCGGTTCGCCCGCCTGCTTCACCGGCCGTCAGCTTCTCTTCCTGACGGACAGCGGCCGCTGTCTGTCGCCGCTTCCGTCGACATCGCTGACGAGGAAGCCCTGCTGGGAGAGGATGATTCCTGCTCTATCCTGGCGTCAGGCAGTGAGGATTGGGCGAGCTCTGAGGATCTCGCGCCCCCTGCACGCACATCGTCAGGCAAGAGAGCGTCCATCGAGACGGAGCTCATGCGGATACTCGCACAGGCCGCGGCGAGCCTCGGCCTCGAGTGGTCTTCGCCCGAGCAGCCCGCTCACAACCGGCTGGATGGCTTTTTCCTGCCTGGGGAGCGCGCTTCGCCTGCGTCCAGACCAGCGCCCAGAACAGCGCCTTTTCTTCCTGAGCTACACGAAGAAGTCGCTAAGTCCTGGAACGCCCCCTATTCAGCTAGAGTGCGTCCCGCTGTTTCTTTGGCATTCTCTGCAGTTGACGATGCCAAGAACAGGGGATACCTTTCGCTGCTGCCGGTCGAAGAGGCGATAGCGGCCCACTTATGCCCGCCCTCCGCTGGACGGCGCGCTAAGCTGGCCCTACCCTCTAAAGCTTGCCGCACGACGTCAAGCCTGCTCCGCCGAGCTTTCGCCGCCGCCGGGCAAGCTGCGTCAGCGCTGCACACCATGGCCACGTTGCAGATCTTCCAGGCCGATCTCCTCCGAAAGCTGGATGAGAAAGGACCTGACGCGATCTGTGTGCCGGACCTGAGAAGTGCCACGGACCTCGCTCTCCGTGCCTGGATGCATGGATGCGGCGATGCATGGATGCGGCGCTCGCACCCCTCAGAATGAGGGGCATGCGAGTAATGAACTATTTGGACGATTGGCTGATTCTAGACCATTTTACTCGATCACCTCGAGAATTTGGGTCTCAGTGTCAATTGGGCGAAGAGCTCTCTGTCCCCCAGTCAGACGATATCTTTCCTGGGCACAGAGTTGGACTCGCTGTCCATGATAGTGCGACTATCACAGCAGCGCGTGGTAGACATTCAGCGTACAGCGAACTCGTTCCGCTGCGGCGCGTCTGTCCCGCTCAAGAAATTTCAGAAGATGCTGGGTCTCATGGCCTCAGCATCATCAGTGCTCCAGTTGGGCCTGCTCCGCATGCGCCCGCTGCAGTTTTGGCTGAAAGCGCGAGTCCCACGCCTAGCGTGGGCATCCGGTCTGCTTCGCCTCAAGGTCAATCAGAAGTGCGTCGCAGCTCTGAAACCTTGGAGGGCGGACGACTGGTACCAATCAGGTGTAAGCCTGGGGACTTCCTCGAGGGTGAGAGTGGTGTCCACGGACGCATCCACCTCGGGATGGGGAGCGCTGCTCGAGGGCAGACCGTTCTTCGGCCAGTGGTCAGAACGGGAGAAGCTCCTGCACATAAACTGCCTCGAAATGCTGGCAGTGGACAATACGCTGACGCGTTTTTGTCAACAAATAAAAGGACACCACGTCCTGGTCCGCTCGGACAAAGCATTTCTATTTTTTTCATCTCTTTCGGGGTCGTATATCATAGTGCAATGAAATTCTGACTTTGGAAACTGTGCTTCAAAAATCTGTGCTTCAATGAACTTTCCCCACGTATTAATTATTTGTGTTATCTCATTTTCTATTTGTCCTATCCAGTATACATTTGCTTTTGGTTCAGAGATCATCATTTGAGTTCTTATTCCCTGCAGGTCTATATACACTCCTTCTGGAGAACACCAAATTTGTAGGCCTAATTTACATAATGCATCTCTTCCTAACAAATTAACAGGAGTCTGATTTGATACGAGGACAGGTAGTGTCACACTTTTATTTTTAGTTTGTAGGCAAACTGGAGCAGTCATAGGAATTAGCTGCATTTGTCCCGAGAATCCTATTGCCTTTGCAAATTTTCCAGACAAGGGGAGATGTGAGGCATAATTTAAATTTACAAATGTATAAACTGCTCCGGTATCTACTAACATGGGTGTAGTTTTACCTTCTATTTTAATTTTTAACATTGGTTCTTGATCAGCATTAGTTGTCAAAACTGGCAGCTGATTATCCCCTATAGGATTCTCTGGGCACTCCTAATATCCCTGATTTGGACCTCCCCAAGGGTTTACTGGGCCTTGACTCGGACCCCGAAAAGGGCATTGCCAGCTCCAGTTTAGACCGACCACATCCTCCAGCTTGCTCTTTACTGTTTGCGGCATAGCATCTACCACAGCATTTCTGAACAATGTAGCCATTAATGGGTCTCCTTCTGGATTCCCTTCAGTCTCTTGCTTCCATCTTTTTAATTGTCTCTGTATATATTCAATTGGGCTTTCTGTATCTCCCAGTTGTTCCCCCTTTAATGATTTAGGGTCTATTCTGGTTGGATACTCATCACGCAATGCCTGCCATACTGCTGGACGGAATGTATCAAAAACAGTCCCATCCATGTAATAAGAGTCAACAGCTCTGTCTAAATCAGACGCTTGGAGGATTTCTTCCATTTTTGATCCACCTATGATTTTTGCCAGAAGTGCTTTAATGTCCCCCACAGATAACAATTTGCCCATTGTTTCTTCTTCAAACAGTCTGATCCACTTTCCAGCTCCTTCATGAATGTTTGGGAGGCGAGTGTTGTTTTGCCAGAGATCTAAGCCTTCCTTTTTCTCTTCCTTGTGTCCACCTTTCCTTGTCAAATGATAACTCCTGTTCACTTCCCATATTTAAACTGTCCAATAGTCTACTTCTACTTTTGACTAATTTATCTGTATCGTCTATTAATTCCCACATGGAAAGAACCTATATGAGGATATATGCGCATATATGAAGCCTATATGCAGTATATATGCACATATATGATAATATATATGCTGCATATATGCGTATATATGCCACATATAGGCAAAATTGAGGTGCATATATGTGCATATACAGGCCATATAGGTCTCCTGTATTGCTTCTTTATATCCACATATAAGCCCTATATGTACATACAAGATATGTCTCCTATATAGCTCATGGCAGGAACTGGTCATTTTGTAGCTCATATCTCACTTTGGCAACTGTCATACATGATGCCTAGCTCATATTTTCTATTATCAAGGCAATAACTAAGAACTAAAAAATAAAAAAATAAAAAAAACGTATGTATGTGCGAACACGTGAAATTGGTATCACATGTAATTGGCATGTTATGGAATTTAACTATGGCAAATAAGTGAGAGGAGATGGAAAGCTATGATGTCTACACGTTTTCCTGAAACATTTACAAGGTCAATTCTTTCTTGTATGAAGATAGTGGAAAAGAAGCAAATGTATAACAAAATGGTTTGTCGTTTTTTTTATTTTGTCTATCAAGCCTTTTTTCCAATTTCAAGTCACTTCCAGATTCACATTACAGCTCATACACATACACACATTCACCGTTACATCCACCAAATGCAATGCAAAATGCAATGTTTTCTGTATTGTCTTGATGCAGTTTCTAGATGAATATGGCTGAAAGGTCATTACAGTCTAAATGTAGCAAGAAAAAACAAACAAACAAACAAAAAAAAAATCCATAGAACATACATTCAAGTAATCATCATCATCATCATCCCACATTTATCTGAGCATTTCACTGTGGTTAATGAATTTGAAGACAATGTCAACATTTCTGTTCACAGTTTTAATGAACAGACACTTTTCTTTTATCTGAGATGCTTGTATAGCAACTAAAGGCCCCAGACCTTTCCCTACAGGGATGAAATAACAAGGATTCTTGAATTGACCGCAGATGTCCTGTTTCACTTTTTGGTAGCACTTCCCCACAGCATAACAACTTTATTGAGATTTTTTCTTATTACAATAAACAATAAAGACGTCTGACAAAGAAGAAAAAATAAAATAAAAAATATGGCATCCTCAAAATGTACAATATAAATCTTATTGTATTATAAACTAAAAGTCACACCTCCAGCAACTCATCTGACAAGACATTTTCTATACTGTTCACATGACAAGGGAGAACAAACTAGATTGAAATAACTCAAAACAATAAAAATAAGCTAAAACAAAATAAATAACATAAAACAAACCAAATAAGAGGGACTCAGCTCATCTGAAGTGTTATTAAACGTTTATGCAGTTTTTTAGCCTGGGCATTCTCAACCTTTATAAGACAGTTTTGGAACAGCAAAAGTTCATTTTTAAGTGCAGACCATGTGGGGGAGGACTTAGCAAATCGACATTTATGTATATAATATTTTGTTGCTATAATTAGATTATTGACCAAAAATTCATAATTTTTATTTTGTAGGATTACACCCATCTGAATGTTTTGATATGAAAAGAAATCTATGTTTATAGATCTGGAGGACAACAGGTTGTGAAGAGATTTCCATAAATTCTGAGCCAGTTGACATTCATAAAACAGGTGTTCAGTTGTTTCAACATTAATGTTGCAGATATGACAATTGTCTACCATAAATGTCTGTGTGTGTCCTACATAAATCGCCAGGGCGGCTTCAGGTCCAGGAACCTGTACAGGCTAACAGAACGCCTCCTGGTATGGGCTCAGCGCAACCTGCGCTCGCTGAGAGCAGCGCACGTGCCAGGGCTCCTAAACGTAGGACCAGACAGACTGTCCAGGAACAATGTTCCGGCAGGCGAATGGTCTCTACACCCACAGACAGTCCAACTGCTGTGGAAGAAATTCGGCAGAGCGGAAGTAGACCTGTTCGCGTCTCAGAAAACGCTCACTGTCCGGAATTTTTCTCCAAGAGCAGGGACGCGCTGGCTCACGTATGGCCCTGCCGCCCGCTCTATGCTTTTCCCCCCGTCTCTCTCCTGCCTCAGGTGATAGAGCGAATCAGGGAAGAAGGATGCTCAGTACTGCTTGTAGCACCGTTCTGGGAAAACCAGCCTTGGTTCCCAGTTGTGATGCAGCTAGCGAGCACTGCCCCGTGGCCAGTGCCAGTGAGGAGAGACCTCCTCTCTCAGGCCCACGGCTCGATCTGGCATCCTCACCCGGAATTGTGGTCCCTTCATGTCTGGGCCATCAACGGGTACATGTCGAACTCCCTAAGGGAGTATTAAACACGATCACGCAGGCTAGAGCTCCGTCTACGAGACGGCTCTACTCCTCGAAATGGTCAGTGTTTTCGGGCTGGTGCACAGCCCGTGGCGTGTCACCCACAGACTGTGGAGTGACGGAGGTGCTTTCCTTCCTACAAGAGATGTTGGATAAGGGCAGGACCCCTTCCACGCTCAAAGTTTATGTGGCGGCTATAGCAGCGTTCTCAAGAACAACGCTTGGTCAGTCATTAGGAAGGAATGATTTAGTCATCCGCTTCCTTAGAGGGGCTAGGAGACTGAATCCTCCCAGACCTCCCTCAGTCCCCGTATGGGACCTTTCTACGGTACTGGAAGCCATGAAAGGTGGACCATTCGAGCCCTTACAGACGATTGATCTGAAACATCTGTCTTTCAAGACTGTGTTTCTGCTGGCTCTCGCTTCAGTGAAGCGCATAGGGGATTTACACGCGCTCTCTGTGAGCGCGACGTGCATGGAATTTGGGCCTAATGACTCAAAAGTCATACTCAAACCTAAGCACGGTTATGTTCCAAAATCCCTCAACACACCGTTTAGGGCGCAGGTCATCTCCCTGTCAGCCCTACCGGTCCCTGATGAGGAGAGAGACGCGGGCCTCCTTTGCCCGGTCAGGGCATTACGAGCTTATGTGTCTCGCTCGTCTGTTTTCAGACAGACAGAGCAGCTCTTTGTTTCGTTCAGTGGGCGTTCTAAGGGACTAGCCGCGTCGAAACAGAGCCTATCCGGATGGATAGTTGATGCTATAGCGCTAGCACACGCCTCCAAGGGCATGCAGTGCCCGTTGGGTGTCAGAGCGCACTCCACGAGAGGCATGGCCTCTTCGTGGGCCTGGTCGAGTGGGATTGCCTTGCAAGATATTTGTACGGCGGCAGGATGGGCCTCCCTGTCTACATTTATAAGGTTTTACAACCTAGAGGTTCCCGCCCTGCAGGCCAGGCTGCTGTCGGTCTAGTTAACCAGTATTATCTGACCTGATGCTATCAGCTCAGAATCCTGCGTCTACTGAGCACAGCTCGACGATGGACAGTAAAAAGCAGTAGCACAGTATGTGCCTGGGCAAACTGTGTAAGACCCACATTTCTCCATCAGTTCAGGCCGTACCCCGCCCTGTCTGTATGATGATATTCGCGTCTAAGCAACACTGCCATATGTGGAAGAGTGCGGCTTTGCCCCTCCTTCTTCCCGGACTCCCTGTGAGTTCCCTGGGTGATTGTGCACTACATGAACCCCGGGCTTTCGCCCTTGGGTCTTTGGTGTCAGATCTCAGCATGCACGGCGTTTTGCATTGGGTCCCCTAGCATAAGATACTCTTACGCAGTACGAGAGGCCTCTCGTAAGAGAACGTACTCGGTTACTAACGTAACCTCGGTTCTCTCTAGAAGAGGGAACGAGTACTGCGTATCTTGCCGTGCATGTGCACGCTCTGGTTGCTTCGATGATGAAAAACCAGATAATAGCTGCCTGCGAGCGGTATTTATAGGCCTAGACCACGCCCGTTTCGGCGGGATGTGACGCAGTGGGCGCGAAGCACCCTCATTGGGTCTGGCGTCACGCCAGGCCTCGCTCAATAGGCTGCTGCAGTTGCCGCAGAACAGCCAATAGGCGCGCGAGCTGCCTCGCCTATGTCTGTATGCTGCCGCAACGCGTTTTGCATTATTACAAAATTAAGGATAATTTTTGGCTTCAATATCTCGCGGAAAAAGGATTTTCCCCTAGCTTAAGATACTCTTACGCAGTACTTGTTCCCTCTTCTAGAGAGAACCGAGGTTACGTTAGTAACCGAGTACGTTTTATAACTGCCAACTTGAATATTCTTGGAACATGACCTAAAGATAAAGACGAGTTAATAATATTGAGAAGAGAATAAACATGTTGTTGGTTTAGATGCAATGATAAGTTTATTTAGCTCTTCCTGTCCTATAGTTGTAAAGCGCTGTAGTTTTTCTTGAGGGGCGATAATTGAGGCTGAATCATAAGACACCATTAAAGATTGTACATTTACAATTGTGTTTCTGATGCTTTCTATTTTCTCAGTGAAGAAATTCATAAAATCATTACTGCTAAACTGTAACGGAATATTTTGCTCAGGTGACGTCTGTTTATTTGTTAGTCTAGCCACGGAGTTAAATAAAAACCTTGGATTATTTTGGTTATTTTCTATTAGTTTGCGGAGGTGCTCAGCCCTGGCTGCTTTTAGGGCCTTTTTATAACGTGACATACTGTCTTTCCACGCGATTCTAAAGACCTCTAAATTAGTTTGTTTCCATTTACGCTCTAAATTACGAGTTTCTCTCTTGATAACATGCGTAGTATTGTTATACCATGGTGCTTTAGTTTTCTCTCTAACCTTTTTTAATCTAATTGGTGCAACAATGTTTAATGTACTAGAGAAAATGGTGCTCATAGTACTAGTCATTTCTTCTAGTTCATCTGTTTGTTTGGGTTCACTGAGCAGCTGAGATATATCAGGTAAGCTATTTGAGAATCTATCTATAGTGGTTGGAACGATTGTTCTGCCTGGTCGATAACGTGGCGCAACGTGACAAATTTCAGCAGTACGTAGTATGCAAGTGACCATGTAATGATCAGTGACTTCATCACTTTGCGGTATGATATCTATATTGGTTAGATCGGTTCCATGTGATATAATTAAATCTAGCGTATGATTTAGACGATGAGTGGGACCAGTGACGTTTTGCTTGACCCCAAAGGAGTTTAATAAATCTGTAAACGCAGCCCCCGTGTATGTTAAAATCTCCAACAATTAATGCTTTATCAACATTGACCAATAGATCTGAGAGAAAGTCTGCAAACTCTTTTAGGAAATCAGCGTAAGGCCCAGGCGGTCTATATACGGTAGCCAAGGCTAGAGATAATAGGGATTTCTTTCTTACATCTAAGAGCGTAATATTTAGCACAATTACTTCAAACGAATTAAACCTGTGACCTGTTTTCTGAGTAACATTAAGAATATCTCTATAGATTGTTGCAACACCGCCGCCACAACCAATCAGACGGGGCTCATGCTTATAGCAGTATCCTGGAGGAGTAGACTCATTAAGACCGAAATAATCATTAGGTTTAAGCCAGGTTTCAGTAAGGCAAAGTACATCGAAACTATTATCTGTGACCATTTCATTTACAATAACCGCCTTAGGTGTGAGCGATCTAATGTTTAGAAGACCTAGCTTTAGAAATTGTTTTTGTTCACTAATATTGAGATTTTCTGGTTTAATCACAATTAGATTTTCCCTGGATCCTACAGTAGATTTAATGTTTGACCTCACTAAACGAGGAATAGACACAGTTTCAATATAATGTTCTACATTGGTACTTATATCAATTAAGTTTGGACAGCAAAGAGTGTGATTTGGACTTTGACTTACTAGTCATATGGTGTGTAACGTCTTGGAGATGTTGTCCGACAGAAGAGCAGCTCCGATTCTGCTGGGGTGAAGGCCATCAGCACGGAAGAGCCTAGGTCGCTCCCAGAACAGATTCCAATTATTTACAAAGATCAGTCTCTGTTCATTACACCATGACATTAACCATTCAGTTAGAGCAAATAATCTACTGAACCTTTCTTGCCCTAGTCGGTACGTGGGAAGCGGTCCAGACACGATGATCGTTGTTTCAGGCGATGTGCTGCGTACCGTCTCGATCAGGCTCCTGTAGTCCTTCTTCAGAACCTCCGTCTGCCGCAGCCTGATGTCGTTCGTTCCCGCGTGCAACACGACAGCTCCGACGCGCTTGTCACTGTTCAGGATCTCGGGGACCTGCGCAGCGACATCAAGAACACGAGCACCAGGAAAGCAGTGAGTGCGCACCTTAACTTTTACCTGAGGTAACGTGGACATGCCGGACGATGGAACTGCCGATGATCACAGCGTCGCGTTCCGTCTCGCGTAGAGGGGAGAAGCGGTTCCGGGTGGAGATCTCGAAGGCCGGGAGGGGCGGAGAGGTCCTTGCTCTGGTCCTGGCTCGCGTCTTCCGCTGTGGAATCACCCAGGGTCCATGGTGTTGTGTCGGTGCCGGAGTGAACGAAACCAGGGATGATCACGTCCTGGCTGCTCGGGTCCTGTGCAGAGAAACACACGGAGTAGACGAGGTCGGAGTCAAAAGGTTACTAACCACTGACTTGTGAGCATCGGCGCGTGATGTTTCAAGCGCGGATCGCCGATCTCGCAGCTCGGCCTGCCTCTCTAGTAGGTCGCGGATCTGTTTCTCCACGGACTCAAGCTCTAACTGCACAGCATGTAGCTCGAAGGTGTCCTCACCTGCACTCAAAGGTAACGTTAGACACACATCCGTTATATTCGCCATTATTAATTCGGTTTCTGTTTCTGAATTAATTCGACAGAATTAGGTTTCTGAATTAATTCGACGGAGCTCCAAACACAACAACAACGCACTCAGTCGCGACGCATGCGCCATCATAGAACTAAAAGCAAAATTCCCCACAGATCATATTATTGTTGGAGGGGATTTCAATTTAACTCCTGATGAGTGGATGGATAGATGGCCTTCCAAGTTATTAGGTGAACATAGAAACCCAATTTTGGAAGCTTTTGCTAATAATAACCAATTGATAGACATCTGGAGAAGTTTACATAGTGGGGTGAAACAGTTTACCTGGCATAAACCTAATGGTCAAAACAAATCACGAATTGATTATTGGCTGATATCAAACTCAATATCAGATCATGTCACAGAAACAGAAATTGCTAACTGTCCTTTAAGTGATCATTGTATTATTAACCTGAAAATCCGAAACAGTAATAAAAATAACAAACCAAAAGATTATTGGAAATTTAACTCTCAGTTACTAAAAAACTCAGAGTTTTGTCATTCCATTAAAAAAATTATTTTTGATATAAAAAATGACAATACACTAGACACATTTATACTAAAATGGGAATTTCTGAAATTTAGTATTAGAAAGCATTCAATAACGTTTGGTAAAAAAGTGAATAAAGAAAAGAGAGCTCAAGAAGCAACAGTGGTTAAAGAACTCATGACACTTTATAGTAAATCAGATTGGAGTGAAGAGGACAAAGAAAAAATAAGTAATTTGCAATCCAAATTGGATAGAATGTATATAGATAAAGCTAAAGGTGCATATATTAGATCCAGGGCCCGGTGGATTGAAGAAGGAGAAAAGAATACTGCATACTTCTGCAAATTAGAAAAACGCAGACAAGAATATAATTCGATTTGTAGTCTAACAGTTGATGGAGAGGAATGTACAGAACCCAAACGCATTGAAAAAGAAGTTTTCAATTTTTATAGGAATCTTTATAAATCTTCCTACTCAGAACAAGATGCCTCATCTTTTTTTGATAAAATTAACAACTTGATTCCTGTTATTGATGAAAATTTTAAAGAAGTTTGTGATGAGGAACTAAGAATTGTAGAATTTGACTATGCTATAAAAAAAATGGCATCTGATCGTTCGCCAGGACCAGACGGTATTACATCTAACTTTTATAAACACTTTTGGGAAGACTTAAAACACCTATTGTTTCAGGCTATAAATGAATAAATTGTTGTGGGAGGAGCCTATTTTACTAAAATGGCTATAAGTCAAGAAGTAAATGAGATATCTTCACCAAACTCAGTACACATGTGTATGGGTTCAATTTGAGGTCACAGTAAACAATTTTATGGAGACTGGACCATAGGTGGCGCTATAACTGTTAAAAAGCTTTAAAACCATATATTTCCTATGGTACATTGCCTGTATTGGCTGTAAATAGTCTTTTTCATCTATTATGTCAGTGGTTAGATGCTTGCTAAATAAAACTAATAACTTTTGATGCTTTTGTGCTTAAAGGCCTTAAAGGCCTTAAAGGCCTTAACTGCTTGAACCCCGATAAATGCTGCTTGCAGCTTTAATTAGGGGTTCAAGCACGAAGTGCTGAAACCCTATTGTAATTGCCCTGATTTTTATTAGGGGTTCAAGCACGAAGTGCTGAAACCCTATTGTAATTGTGCTGATTTTTATTATTAGGGGTTCAAGCACGAAGTGCTGAAACCCTATTGTAATTGTACTGATTTTTATTATTAGGGGTTCAAGCACGAAGTGCTGAAACCCTATTGTAATTGTACTGATTTTTATTATTAGGGGTTCAAGCATGAAATGCTGAAACCCTATTGTAATTGTTAGGATTCGTAAAACGCATCGTGCAGGACAAACCGTAAGGCCTAGAGACTTGAAACCTGGCCAGATGGTAGGCCTCAATTTGGGGACAACCTATCAGAGTATGACCCCGATTGGCCCATAGGTGGCGCTACAGCAACCAAAAGTTCAAAATCGCTCATAACTCTTAGACCGTTTGTCCCAGAATCAAGTGTCTTATATCGTTGGAATCCTTGGCTCAAGGCGGACAAAATGGCTATCTCCGATTTGCTCGCCCTTCGGCGCCAATTTCGAGTAAATTGCATTTTTTGGAAAAACCTATTTTTGCAAACTTCTCCTAGGTTTTTGGCCCGATCGGAACCAAACCACTGCAAGAATGTTCTCTGGAGTCTGACAATCAATAATCATCCAAAAAATTCTAAATTTCAATTAACGGTCGATAAGGGGAACCAAAATATTTGATGGCACCAGGGCCACTTTTACTAAAACGGTTATAAATTGTGAACGGAAAGGAATTTTTTTGCTAAACTTGGGATACATCTTCCGGACCTCAACCTGAGATCACTTGAAAAAAATCGCAACAATTGGCCACTTGGTGGCACTATAAAACAGTTATAACTTGTGAACGGAAAGAGATATTTTCACAAAACTTGGGACACATGTTCATGAGCTCATTCTGAGGTCATGTGAAAAAAAATCATGACAATTGGCCACTTGGTGGCACTATAAAATGGTTATAACTTGTGAGCGGAAAGAGATATTTTCGCTAAACTTGGGACACATGTTCATAAGCTCAATCTGAGTTGGCATGAAAAAAATCGTGACAATTGGCCACTTGGTTGCGCTATAACAGTGAAAAAAATCATGAAAATAGCTATAAGCGCACCCAACTGTTAGTCTACTGAAAATTGGCACGCAGTGTCTTTGTCCAGGGTGCCATAATAGTCTATGAGAACATTGGTGTATCTAAAAAAACTCAGTATACGTCATTGGCACAATGCCTTGAAGGAGCCTTAGAAGTTTCAAGCCAGTGTTTTTTCACAGTAGTGACCTCCTAAGACTCCTGAATCCTTGCCGAGTCCAACAATACCAAACATGCCAGGTTTCGCCTTATGGTTTTTGTAAGTGTCATTTAGAGCTTTAAAAAATTGTTTATCTTCAAAGCCGTTAGTCCGATCGAGACAACAACAAAAAAACAAAGGAAATTTGAAAACATAGGTAAATAGCTAAACAATAACGCCAAAATGTTAAACTTATGATAGGAACTGACAAAAAAAATTCACCCATGGATCATTTTGATGCTCTCACATGTTTGAAACGAACAATGATGGATTGTGATGAAATTTGTTTTGAATTGGGAGTGGCGAATCCCCGTCCATACTGTCATTGACCATTCGCAAAGACCCGCCCACTTTACTTACTGTTGCTATGTCTGACAAGCGACACCACTCTCACGCCACACCAAGTTCTCACGCAGTGAAAAATACATTGCAGATCAGAGAGGAGACTGCGTGCTGACAGACAAGTACTTTTGATATGAAACAAATGGCGCTTTTCCACTACACAGTACCAGCTCGCCTCGGCTCGACTCGACTCGGCTTTGTTTGGTTTTCCACTGTGTAAAAGTTGTGCCTGTACCTGCTTCCAGGTACTTTTTTTCGTACCACCTCCGGTAAGGTTCTAAGCAAGCTGAGGCGATACTAAAATGTGACGTGAAAACACGGCAGACTGCTGATTGGTCAGAGAGAATCGTCACTATTCACGCGCCAGACGGAGTATCCTGAATAAAAAACAGCAAAAACAAAAACATCCAAAAACAGCATACACTTGATTTCCTCCATTGTCCTGTGTGTGTGGCAGCGGATGTATCTCGCGTAGAAGATTAAGTCACGGCAGTTTCCTGCGGCGTCGCTATGACGACCAGGTACTATTGTGGAGGTACTATCTGCAATGGAAAACGGAGCGAAAAGCAAGCCGAGTCGAGTTGAGCTGGTACTGGTAATGGAAAAGCGCCAAAAGTCTCACCTTTCAAATGTAGTCATTTTTTAGAGACATTTAAACAATAAATACCGTTTTGTGACTCTTTAATGTGTCTGACAGATCGCTGTAGACTCAAGGCTCAGTTAAAGCTGCTCGTGAACCGATCATCTCTTCCTTCTAGTTAATTTATAGCATTAAAATAAACATGAATGAACATAAAAGGAATGTTGTTTTAAAGTGCTAAGACGTCAGTACACTTTGTTTTTCAAATTTAAATCCTCCAAAGTTAATCTACTAACTCTCCTGACTGCTTTGTGGGACAAAATGGAGGATTATGATTAGTCAGATCGCCTGTCAATCAAACTCCCTGCGAAGGGTCAATTGAGAATGCCCGTGCGCACAATCCTGATCTAATCGACAACTTTGCAGTTGCACATAGGAAAGCCCGGAAAATCCCGCTATAATGTAAGAAAGCATCTTTTTTACGTATTTGGACCTAGGCCTAACAATGTGTTATGGTGCGCTGTCACCAGTGTTTTTTTATTGTTTTTTTTTGGTGAGCGTAGGCTCCTCCTGATTTTGTTAGTCATCTCATCTCTTATATGCTGTGTATGATCATATCCTGCCCTATTCATGGTAGCCTACTCGCGGACATTGCGTCATCAATGTCATCAATTGCGTCATCAAGGGGCCCGCCTTGATAATCCTACTTAAGGGCCGGTGTTGGCTCGTTACGCCACTGAATATAATTGTCTAAACTCCTTATCAAAATGACATATTTACAACAAATTTGACACATATATATATATAGGCACACTTTGAGTACTACTAATAAAAGTGGTGGAGATCAGGCAAGACTGTAAGAAGACTCAGGCAAAAAGGTGCTATAACTAAAATATATAAAATAAAATAAAATATATACTGTAAAAACGCTTTAAAACCATAGATTTCCTATGGCAAACTGCATGTATTGGCTGTAAATTGACTTTTTCATCTATGATGGCAGTTGTTAAATGCTTGCTAAATAAAACGTAATGTCTTTTGATGCTTGTGTGATTAAAGGCCTTAAAGGCCTTAACTGCTTGAACCCCGATAAATGCTGCTTGCAGCTTTAATTAGGGGTTCAAGCACGAAGTGCTGAAACCCTATTGTAATTGTACTGATTTTTATTATTATTAGGGGTTCAAGCACGAAGTGCTGAAACCCTATTGTATTTGTAAGGATTTTTATTATTATTATTATTATTCTTCTCCGCTAAAACGCATCGTGCAGCCCAAACCGTAAGTGCTAGAGACTTGAAACTTGGCCACAAGGTAGTACAAAAATCGAGGAGAGGTTATCAAAGTATGAGCCCGATTGGCCTATAGGTGGCGCTATAGCGCAAAAAACAAAAAAAATTCACTATTTTGCTCATATCTCAATAACCATTTGTCCCAGCTTCAAGTGTCATACATCATTGGAATCCTTGGGTCACGCCGAACAAAAAATTTAGGAGGTATTTCATTTCCGGTATGCAAATTTTTCCGCCATATTGGATTTTGTTCAAAACCTACTTTTGCAAACTAGTCCCTGGTTTTTCGCCCGATCGGAACCAAACCAGTGCAGAAATGTTCTCTGGAGTCTGAATATCAATAATTATCGAAAAAAAGTTGAAATTTCGATACATGGTTGCTATGAGGTGTCAAAACGTTCGCAGGAGGCGGAGCTAATTTTACTAAAATGGCTATAACTCGGGAACGCAATGAGATATTTTCACCAAACTCGGTACACATATGTATGAGCTCAATCTGGGGTCACAGTAAAAAAATCGCGACGATTGAACACTAGATGGCGCTATAACATGAAAAAAACATGAAAAGGGCTATAACCACCTGACCGTTAGTCCGATTGACTTGAAAATTGGTATGCAGTCTCTTGGTCCAAGGTGCCATGTAAATCTATGAGGACATTGGCGTATCTTGAAAAACATGGCCGCCATTGGCCAATGAAGTTGAGCACCTATTAGACAAGGTTAATGGAGACCGATCGAAACGAAACTCGATGGGCATGTTCAACTCATGGTTCTAGAGGTCTGTAAGAATTTTGAAAGAAATCGGCCACTAGTTGGCGCTAACGAGTTTTATGACTCTGTAATCACGTGGTGTTACACTCATCCACACAATATGCATATCATTTGATAGATCTCCTCATGGAGAACAACTTTGCCTCAAGAACCATTGCTGTCAATCAAACCATTCATTAAATATTCGGAATTATGTTAAAAACCTACTTTTGCGAACTAGTCCCTGGTTTTTCGCCCGATCAGAACCAGACCATTCTAGGACAATTCTCTGGACTTTCTAGATAAATAATTATCAAAAAGAAGTTGAAATTTTGCTTTTGGTTGGCTATAAGAGGGTCATTTATAAAATAGGCATGTCCTAATACACTCAAACGTCTATAAATCCTAAATAAAAAGTCAGAATTTCACAAAAATTGATGAGCATATGTGACATAACATGCTAAAGAAGCATGGACATTTTTATGGAGATTGGACCATAGGTGGCGCTATAACTGTTAAAATGCTTTAAAACCATATATTTCCTATGGTAAATTGCCTGTATTGGCTGTAAATGGTGTTTTCCATCTGTGCTCATATAATGTTCATATAATAATGTTCAAAACCAGTGCAGTGCAATTATCTGTACTCAATAATTATCAGAAAAATTATAACTTCTTCATTTGGATGGCTATAATAGGGTCACTTCAATATGTAGCCTTGACCAAGTGTCCACAAAAGCCTATATCTCTAATATGAATGATCAGACCTTAAAAACAAGTCAGAACAAGCATGAAAAAGACAGATCGGACAAAATTTGCCTCTATAACAGTTAATAAAAAAGGTGAATATGAATAACATAGCATATTAAGCCAATAAGTGGTATTTTACTGCCCCCTGCTGTCATTTCATCATACTACTCCCTAATATTGTTCTATAATTCATATTTAGACTTTATAAAATCATTATTTTAACATTTACAATCACATTTTGTCAAAATTAATCTATTGTTGTATTACTATTGACAACTGAGTCACAAGTGAATACTGAAACCGAAAGTAAAACGGCATTTACGCCACGTCCCCGAATACAAATTAACTCATAACTCGAAAACGGAAAGTCGTTGCGCGCTCAAATTTTGATGGTAAGGTCCTCTCCAGGCTCTTGATCGAAACGTGTTGTCGCGGGCCTGAATGATAGTCTCATTCAATAGGGCTCCTCGAGCACTATCTATGCTCTGAGTTTCAGAATTTTTTGCGTTCTGGTTACCGAGATATAAGTGAAAAACCAAATTCCCATTCATTCACTCATTCATTTAAACACTTCAATTGTAAAATGTAAGCTATAATACCACTTTTGTCCACTTGAGGGAGCAGCAAGATTACATATGATCTTTTCATTAGCTTTCAGTATTGGGAAACAAAAATAAATTGCTTTAAAAAGCAATCTTTTTTATTATGATAGGGCTGTAGCTATCGATTATTTTAGTAATCGAGTATTCTATTCAAGTAATCGGATAAAAAAATGTGGTAAAAAATAGATTCAAGTTAACAACAGCCTTTAAAATGACTTAAAATACAAATATATAATAACAAGCAATAATGATTGGTTCAAGTAAAGTATCAAAGTAAGTAATTATATGGGTTTTATTGAACAACACTGTTAAAATATACCCATGTAAAATAAATGATATAAACTAATATAGAGATAACTTATGTACATGAATAACAAATGCCTGCAGAGGGCACCAGCGGCCTGGTTGTTGTTACACTACTAAGGCATTATCAAATCCTTGTTTATTGGCCAAACAACATTAAATTCAAATGTCAACTTAACCTTTAATATTTGGCCACTTCTGTACGATAGAAATGCTACAGCCACTGTAATTTCTTGAACAAGAACATGTGCACATCAAAACATGCAAACTCAGAGCGAGAGTTTAAACTTTTATTTTGAAATAGCGATGTTTAAACTTTTATTTTGAAATCGCGATGTTTAAACTTTTATTTTGAAATCGCGATGAACAGCAGTTTGAGAAACCCAGATGTGCTCCACAAATGATAACAGTGCAACTATGAAACACAAACTGCGTCCGACTTGCGTTCCCATATTTGCACGTTATTGGAAACGTAAACAAACAGCACTGCAGAGACTGAGTTTGCTTGGAGCAGCGTTTACTGTGGACGGAGCTGAGGTAATTTTAACATGTAGGCTAATCTGCACTCATGTAATTGAAGTGTCTTCTCTGTGAAAAAAACAAACAAACAAAAAACAGAGGATATATTTATTTAACTGAATCACAGCCTTTGTGATTTCACAATGGCACTATGCTATATTATGACTGTAAATGGTGGGCTCCAGACTGCGACCATTTTTCCTGCCGGTGCGACCAAATATTTATTCGATTTATTCGACCACAACGTTGCCGAGCAGCGAATCCAAACAAAATGAAAGCGGAACGAAAATGCGCTAACTTACTCCTTTATGCTTCACAGACCGTTTATTAGTTCGAATCAATAATAGACAGCGCAGCCCATAGATATAATATATAAACGCGTTTATATATGATATCTATGGCGCAGCCTATGAGCGCAGCAGCCCGAACTTGCCAGTCGCGGGCCGATCTCGATCACGCGACACTGTTACTAGGAGATCCAGACTCTGGAGATCCAGTGAAGAAATCCATTGAATTCGCCTCAGAATTAATAACATAATCAGATATCAGATCAAACAGCGCTGATGTGGAAACCAGGAGAAACACTGGGCTTTCAGACCACAAATCAGCGACATTCACCATGGATTTAATGTAGTAACTGTAACCATAATGTGACAGAAATAGTCAAACGCTTAAAAGTACTAACTGTTAGGCTACTCATCTTTTTCCAGCACTTCAAAACTACCATATATAAATGTCATTTTTAATGTGATGACCAACACATTTTTTTTGTTCATCCTTCAAAAATGGTCTTATTTAAACTCTTATTTATACACTTATTTAAAAATAATAAAATAAATAAATTACCATTGTAAACAGTAGGATGCTTATTGGCTATTTTCACTCCCTAATATAATTTATTTCACTCGGTTTGCTTTTTAATTAATATTAAGACATTATGAATGATAATAATTAAAGTTAATTTCATCTACACCCTAAACTAAGCTTAGTGCTTTATTGTCAGCCCCAGTGCTACCAGATATTTTTTTGTAAAACTCAGTGTCTGCGGTGCCGCTGCCCTCAGATGTTAGTCTGGTGCCTGTGAACTTAAAATAAAACTGCACATTGTAATATCTGTACATTAAGTCTATTTATTATTAAATAATAAATAAATAATTTGTCACTAGGTATTTTGGGGAAAATTTGAATAATTGCATTGCAAGTTGATTTAAGGTGTGCCCCTAAATTTTCTGCTTGTGCTCCTAAAATTTTCAGTCAGGGGCTACAGCGCTCCTAGTAAAAAAAGTTAGTCTGGAGCCCTGTTTAAATATCGCGTTGTCCTAGAAAACTGTAATTCTGCGGTTGTTGGATTCTCGTCTGTGGAATGCACCACTTTCAGTATTTTGCCAATTAAATCGAGTACTTGACTATAATCGAGGAATCTTTACAGCCCTATACTGGTAACATAGTTTTATATTATTAGATCACAAAGAAATGCCTATTTTTATACAATTAAATATATTTTCTCAATAACATATCCAAAAAACATATTTGTGTGTGTGTGTGTGTGTGTGTGTGTGTGTAAGCATGCATTATTGAGTTAACATGGAAAGACTGGTTTGATTTAGTGCAGAAAACTGGTGCAAATCATGAAGTTTAAAGTAAAAGTGAGCCAATAAGTGGTCTTCTACTGGCTTCTGCTGGCCATTCTACTTATTAATGAAGTCTTTTCACATGTGCTTTTGGATTCATTCATATTTAGAGTAGACACTAAAAAAAAATCACTTGTATAACAATAACTATTATAACACAATCATATTTTGTCAGTGTTTATCACTTCATTTGCACTGACACTTCACATAATTGCTAGTAATGTGGTAAATCATGGTAAATCACGCTAGAAACATGGTAAGTCATAGTAAATAATAGTAGAATCTGGTGTATCAAGGTAAATCATGTAAGAATCCTAGTAAATCATTCTAGAACGTGGTATATCATGCTAGAACATGGTAAATCATGGTAAACTATGCTAGAACAGGGTAAATCATGGTAAACCATGATAAATCATGATGAACTATGGTAAATCATTTTAGAATGTGGTATATCATGGTAAATCATGCTAGAACATGATCTTTTCCATCTATGATGTCAGTGGTTACATGCTTGCTAAATAAAACTTAATAACTTTTTATGCTTTTGTGCTTTAAGGCCTTAAAGGCCTTAATTGCTTGAACCCCGATAAATGCTGCTTGCAGCTTTAATTATTATTATTATTATTATTATTTTCCCCTAAAACGCATCGTGCAGACCAAACCGTAAGAGCTGGAACCTTGAAACTTGGCCAAATGGTAGTCCTCAATTTGGGGAGAACCTGTCAAAGTATGACCCCGATTGGCCCATAGGTGGCGCTATAGCAACCAAAAGCGCGAAACTGCTCATAACTACTAGACCGTATGACGTAGACTCAAGTGTGTTATATCATTGGAAAGCTGGACGCCTGACGAACAAAACGTATATCTCCGATTTCATTTCCGCCATGATAGATTTTCCGCCATTTTGAATTTTGTCAAAAACATACTTTTGCGAACTAGTCCTAGGTTTTTCGCCCGATCGGAACCAAACCAGTGCAGAAATGTTCTCTAGAGTCTGATTATCAAAAACTATCGAAAAAAAGTTGAAATTTCGACTCACGGACGGTAAGGGGCGCCAAAACGTACGTTGTGGGAAGGGCCTATTTTACTAAAATGGCTATAACTCCAGAAGTAAATGAGGTATCTTCACCAAACTTGGTACACATGTGTAAGAGGTCAATCTGAGGTCACAGTAAAAAAACCGCGGCAATTGGCCACATGGTGGCGCTATAACATGAAAAAAACATAAAACAGGCTATAACCACCTGACCATTAGTCCGATTGACTTGAAAATTGGCATGCAGTGTCTTGGTCCAAGGTGCCATGTATGTGTATGAGGACATTGGCGTATCTCGAAAAACATGGCCGCCATCGGCCAATGAAGTTTGAGCACCTATTAGACAAGGTTAACGGAGGCCGATCGGAACGAAACTCGATGGGCATGTTCGACTCAAGGCCATAGAGGTCTGTAACAATTTTGAAAGAAATCGGCCACTAGTTGGTGCTAACGAGTTTTACAGCTCTGTAATCACGTGGTGTTACAAATATCCACACAATATGCATATCATTTGATAGATCTCCTCATCCTGAACAACTTTGCCTCAAGGACCATTGCTGTCAATCAAACCGTTCATTAAATATTCGCAAACATGTTAAAAACCTACTTTTGCGAACTAGTCCTAGGTTTTTCGCACGATTGGAACCAGACCAGTCTAGGACAATTCTCTGGACTCTCTAGATCAAAAACTATCAAAAAAAAGTTGAACTTTTGCATTTGGATGGCTGTAATAGGGTCATTTATAAAATGGGTGTGGCAAAATACACTAAAAAGCCTATAAATCCTAAATGAAAACTCAGAACTTCACAAAAATTGGTGAGCATATGTGACATAACATCATTAACAAGCATGCCAAATTTTATGGAGATCGGACTATAGGTGGCGCTATAACTGTTAAAAAGCTTTAAAACCATATATTTCCTATGGTACATTGCCTGTATTGGCTGTAAATGGTCTTTTCCATCTATTATGTCAGTGGTTACATGCTTGCTAAATAAAACCTGATAACTTTTGATGCTTTTGTGCTTAAAAACCCTTAAAGGCCTTAATAGCTTGAACCCCGATAAATGCTGCTTGCAGCTTTAATTATTATTATTTTCCCCTAAAACGCATCGTGCAGCCCAAACCGTAAATGCTGGAGACTTGAAACTCAGCCAAATGGTAGTCCTCAATTTGGGGAGAACCTATCAAAGTATGGCCCCGATTGGTCAATAGGTGGCGCTATAGCAAGCAAAAGTATGAAATCAGCCATAACTCCTAGACGGTTTGTCATAGAATCAAGTGTCTTATATCACTGTAATCCTTGGCTCAAGACGGTCAAAACGTATATCTCCGATTTGATTTCCGCCTGGGAAAATTTTCCGCCATTTTGAATTTTCTCAAAAACCTACTTTTGCGAACTAGTCCTAGGTTTTTCGTCCGATTGGAACCAAACCAGTGCAGAAATGTTCTCTGGAGTCTGAATATCAATAATTATCGAAAAAAAGTTGAAATTTCGATTCACGGTCGCTAGGGGGCGCCAAAACGTACGTTGTGGGAGGAGCCTATTTTACTAAAACGGCTATAACTCGAGAAATAAATGAGGTATCTTCACCAAACTCGGTACACATGTGTAACAGTTCAATCTGAGGTCACAGTAAAAAAATCGCGACGATTGAACAGTAGGTGGCGCTATAACTTGAAAAAAACATGAAAAGGGCTATAACCACCTGACCGTTTGTCCGATTGACTTGAAAATTGGTATGCAGTGTCTTGGTCCAAGGTGCCATGTATGCCTATGAGGACATTGACGTATCTCAAAAAACATGGCCGCCATCGGCCAATGAAGTTTGAGCACCTATTAGACAAGGTTAACGGAGGCTGATCGGAACGAAACTCGATGGGCATGTTCGACTCATGGCCCAAGAGGTCTGTAAGAATTTTGAAAGAAATCGGCCACTAGTTGGCGCTAACGAGTTTTTTCGGCTCTGTAATCACGTGGTGTTGCATACATCCACACAATATGCATATCAGTTGATAGATCTCCTCATACTGAACAACTTTGCCTCAAGAACCATTGCTGTCAATCAAACCGTTCATTTAATATTCGCAAACATGTTAAAAACCTACTTTTGCGAACTAGTCCTAGGTTTTTTGCCCAATCGGAACCAAACCAGTCTAGGACAATTCTCTGGACTCTCTAGATCAATAATTATCAAAAAAAAGTTGAACTTTAGCATTTGGATGGCTGTAATAGGGTCATTTATAAAATGGGCGTGGCAAAATACACTAAAAAGCCTATAAATCCTGAATGAAAACTCAAAACTTCACAAAAATGGGTGAGCATATGTCACATAACATCATTAACAAGCATGCCAAATTTTATGGACATCGGACCAAAGGTGGCACTATAACTGTTAAAAAGCTTTAAAACCACATATTTCCTATGGTAAATTGCCTGTATTGGCTGTAAATGGACTTTTCAATCTATTATTTCAGTGGTTAAAAGCTTTCTAAATAAATCTTAATGTCTTAAATGCTTATGTGCTTAAAGGCCTTAAATGCTTGAACCCCGATAAATGCTGCTTGCAGCTTTAATTAGGGGTTCAAGCACGAAGTGCTGAAACCCTATTGTAATTGTACTGATTTTTATTAGGGGTTCAAGCACGAAGTGCTGAACACCTATTGTAATTGTACTGATTTTTATTAGGGGTTCAAGCATGAAATGCTGAAACCCTATTGTAATTGTGCTGATTTTTATTATTAGGGGTTCAAGCACGAAGTGCTGAAACCCTATTGTAATTGTGCTGATTTTTATTAGGGGTTCAAGCACGAAGTGCTGAAACCCTATTGTAATCGTCCTGATTTTTATTATTATTATTTTTCCGCCATAAAACGCATCGTGCAGCCCAAACCGTAAGACCTAGAGACTTGAAACTTTGCCAGATGGTAGTACTATTGCTCGCTACTCAGATACACGGACTCAGCCCAATCGGCCCATAGGTGGCGCTATAGCAATCAAAAGCGCAAAACTGCTCAGAACTCCCAGATCGTAAGGCGTAGCTTCAAGTGTCTTATATCATTGAAATCCAGAGCTTCTGAAGAAAAAAACGTATATCTCCGATTTCATTTCCGCCATGATAGATTTTTCGCCATTTTGAATTTTGTCAAAAACCTACTTTTGCGAACTAGTCCCTGGTTTTTCGCCCGATCGGAACCAAACCAGTGCGGAATTGTTCTCTGGAGTCTGAAGATCAATAATTATCGAAAAAAAGTTGAAATTTCGATTAATGGTCGCTAGGGGGTGCAAAATTAACGTTGTGGGAGGAGCCTATTTTACTAAAATGGCTATAACTCAAGAAGTAATTAAGTAAACTTCACCAAACTTGGTACACATGTGTAAGAGGTCAATCTGAGGTCACAGTAAAAAAATTGCGTCGATTGGCCACATGGTGGCGCTATAAAACAAATAAAAACATATAGACAACTGACCGTTTTTCCGAATGACTTGAAATTTGGTATGCAGTGTCTTGGCCCAAGGGGCCATGTATGTCTAAAAGGATATTGGCGTATCTCAAAAAACATGGCCGCCATTGGCCAATGAGGTTTGAGCACCGTTAACGACGTCCGATCGGAGCGAAACTCGATGGGCATGTTCGGCTCAAGCCCCTAGAGGTCTGTAAGAATTTTGAAAGAAATCGGCCACTAGTTGGCGCTAACGAGTTTTAAGGCTCTGTAATCACGTGGTGTTACACTTATCATCACAAAATGCATATCATCTGATAGATCTGCTCATGCTGAACAACTTTGCCTCAAGAACCATCACTGTCAATCAAACTGTTCATTAAATATTCATGAATATGTTAAAAACCTACTTTTGCGAACTAGTCCCTGGTTTTTCGCCCGATCAGAACCAGACCAGTCTAGGACAATTCTCTGGACTCTCTAGATCAATAATTATCGAAAAAAAGTTGAACTTTTGCATTTTTCGCATGGGTATAATTGGGTCATAAAGAAAATGGGCGTGGCAAAATGCACTCAGAAGCCTATAAATCCTAAACGAAAACTCAGAACTTCACGAAAATGGGTGAGCATATGTGCCATAACATTCTAAACAAGCATGCAAAATTTCATGTAGATCGGACCATAGGTGGCGCTATAACTGGCAAAAAGTTTTAAAACTACATATTTCCTATGGTAAATTGCCTATATTGGCTGTAAATGGATTTTTCCATCTATAATTTCAGTGGTTAAAAGCTTGTTAAATAAAACGTAATGTCTTAAATGCTTATGTGCTTAAAGGCCTTAAATGCTTGAACCCCGATAAATGCTGCTTGCAGCTTTAATTATTATTATTATTCTTCTCCGCTAAAACGCATCGTGCAGACCAAACCATAAGTGCTAGAGACTTGAAACTTGGCCACAAGGTAGTACAAAAATCGAGGAGAGGTTATCAAAGTATGAGCCCGATTGGCCTATAGGTGGCGCTATAGCGCAAAAAACAAAAAAAATCCACTATTTTGCTCATATCTCAATAACCATTTGTCCCAGCTTCAAGTGTCATACATCATTGGAATCATTGGCTCAAGCCGAACAAAAAATATAGGAGGTATTTCATTTCCGGTATGCAAATTTTTCCGCCATATTGGATTTTGTTCAAAACCTACTTTTGCAAACTAGTCCCTGGTTTTTCGCCCGATCGGAACCAAACCAGTGCAGAAATATTCTCTGGAGTCTGAATATCAATAATTATCGAAAAAAAGTTAAAATTTCGATACATGGTTGCTATGAGGTGTCAAAACGTTCGCAGGAGGCGGAGCTAATTTTACTAAAATGGCTATAACTCGGGAACGCAATGAGATATTTTCACCAAACTCGGTACACATATGTATGAGCTCAATCTGAGGTCACAGTAAAAAAATCGCGACGATTGAACACTAGATGGCGCTATAACATGAAAAAAACATGAAAAGGGCTATAACCACCTGACCGTTAGTCCGATTGACTTGAAAATTGGTATGCAGTCTCTTGGTCCAAGGTGCCATGTAAATCTATGAGGACATTGGCGTATCTTGAAAAACATGGCCGCCATTGGCCAATGAAGTTGAGCACCTATTAGACAAGGTTAACGGAGACCGATCGAAACGAAACTCGATGGGCATGTTCAACTCATGGTTCTAGAGGTCTGTAAGAATGTTGAAAGAAATCGGCCACTAGTTGGCGCTAACGAGTTTTATGACTCTGTAATCACGTGGTGTTACACTCATCCACACAATATGCATATCAATGATAGATCTCCTCATGGAGAACAACTTTGCCTCAAGAACCATTGCTGTCAATCAAACCATTCATTAAATATTCGGAATTATGTTAAAAACCTACTTTTGCGAACTAGTCCCTGGTTTTTCGCCCGATCAGAACCAGACCATTCTAGGACAATTCTCTGGACTCTCTAGATCAATAATTATCAAAAAGAAGTTGAAATTTTGCTTTTGGTTGGCTATAAGAGGGTCATTTAGAAAATAGGCATGTCCTAATACACTCAAACGTCTATAAATCCTAAATAAAAAGTCAGAATTTCACAAAAATTAATGAGCATATGTGACATAACATGCTAAAGAAGCATGGACATTTTTATGGAGATCGGACCATAGGTGGCGCTATAACTGTTAAAATGCTTTAAAACCATATATTTCCTATGGTAAATTGCCTGTATTGGCTGTAAATGGTGTTTTCCATCTGTGCTCATATAATGTTCATATAATAATGTTCAAAACCAGTGCAGTGCAATTATCTGTACTCAATAATTATCAGAAAAATTATAACTTCTTCATTTGGATTAATAATTAATAATTAATAATAGGGTCACTTCAAAATGTAGCCTTGACCAAGTGTCCACAAAAGCCTATATCTCTAATATGAATGATCAGACCTTAAAAACAAGTCAGAACAAGCATGAAAAAGACAGATCGGACAAAATTTGCCTCTATAACAGTTAATAAAAAAGGTGAATATGAATAACATAGCATATTAAGCCAATAAGTGGTATTTTACTGCCCCCTGCTGTCATTTCATCATACTACTCCCTAATATTGTTCTATAATTCATATTTAGACTTTATAAAATCATTATTTTAACATTTACAATCACATTTTGTCAAAATTAATCTATTGTTGTATTACTATTGACAACTGAGTCACAAGTGAATACTGAAACCGAAAGTAAAACGGCATTTACGCCACGTCCCCGAATACAAATTCACTCATAACTCGAAAACGGAAAGTCGTTGCGCGCTCAAATTTTGATGGTAAGGTCCTCTCCAGGCTCTTGATCGAAACGTGTTGTCGCGGGCCTGAATGATAGTCTCATTCAACAGGGCTCCTCGAGCACTATCTATGCTCTGAGTTTCAGAATTTTTCGCGTTCTGGTTACCGAGATATAAGTGAAAAACCAAATTCCCATTCATTCACTCATTCATTCAAACACTTCAATTGTAAAATGTAAGCTATAATACCACTTTTGTCCACTTGAGGGAGCAGCAAGATTACATATGATCTTTTCATTAGCTTTCAGTATTGGGAAACAAACAAATGCTTTAAAAAGCTTTTTTATTATGATAGGGCTGTAGCTATCGATTATTTTAGTAATCGAGTATTCTATTCAAGTAATCGGATAAAAAAATGTGGTAAAAAATAGATTCAAGTTAACAACAGCCTTTAAAATGACTTAAAATACAAATATATAATAACAAGCAATAATGATTGGTTCAAGTAAAGTATCAAAGTAAGTAATTATATGGGTTTTATTGAACAACACTGTTAAAATATACCCATGTAAAATAAATTATATAAACTAATATAAACATAACTTATGTACATGAATAACAAATGCCTGCAGAGGGCACCAGCGGCCTGGTTGTTGTTACACTAAGGCATTATCAAATCCTTGTTTATTGGCCAAACAACATTAAATTCAAATGTCAACTTAACCTTTAATATTTGGCCACTTCTGTACGATAGAAATGCTACAGCCACTGTAATTTCTTGAACAAGAACATGTGCACATCAAAACATGCAAACTCAGAGTGAGAGTTTAAACTTTTATTTTGAAATCGCGATGTTTAAACTTTTATTTTGAAACCGAGATGAACAGCAATTTGAGAAACCGAGAAGCAGTTTGAGAATCCCGAGACGCGCTCCACAAATATAAATGATAACAGTACAACTATGAAACACAAACTGCGTCTGACTTGCGTTCCCAAATGCACGTTATTGGAAACGTAAACAAACAGCACTGCAGAGACTGAGTTTGCTTGGAGCAGCGTTTACTGTGGACGGAGCTGAGGTAATTTTAACATGTACTCTGCACTCATGTAATTAAAGAGCAACTTGCAGGTTAGAAGACCCAACAAGTCAATTTATAGAAAAATAATGTAGGAACTAGATTTTCTTAAAAAAAAAAAATTATAAATACGTTACAGTGGCTTCTGGAGTCGTTTTTGTGAGAAAATTTTACTTCCGCATCTGAAAATGGGCGTGACGGGCGAGAGTCGTGACGTAGCACGAGGGAGAGCGGTCGATTCAAACAACAGGGAAAAATGGATTGCAATGACATTTCGGACGCTGAGGAAATTGTTGACGGACCACAGCCATACAATTATGAGCCTGCTAGGCTGCCAAGAGAGCAGGGACAGGCCAGGATCAATGTTAGACAGAACATATTGGAACTTACAATAACAGAAACTAAGCTTTGATCAGGCTTTTGTCATGCTCATTAATATCCGCCCAGACTAACGTTACGTGATATAACTTAGAGGTTTCTCATCGAGAGACAGAGAGATATTTATTCTTAGTGGAAAATGCCAAACTTCCATGGTTGCAGTTAGTGTTACTACAGTAAAGCCATGGTGAATGTTGCTGATCTGTGGACACTGGATAGTTCGTTCATTCATTGCACAATGTTTATTCCTGGTTTCCACGTCAGCGCTGTTTGATCCGTTAATAACGGAGAAATGTGAATATTTCTCACTAGATCTCGCAGCGATGTTATTACTTCAGTGGCGAATTCAAATGCTTTATTTACTGGATCTCGCAGTTACAGTGTTGCTTGATCAGGCTCGCGCTGCACTGGTCCAAACTGATAAACGGTCCACACAAACACAATAACGAGTAGCTCAGTTTCGTTCCGCTTACATTGCGTTTGCCAGTTGATGTTGTGCTCGCGCCTACATCCGGCGGGAGAACCCGAAGATGCGTGCACTGAAAGAGCTCAGGTTACAAATTACAATGGATGTGAATGAAGAAACCGAGTTCTCCGACGAGCATGCCTATGATGGCCCACAGGCATATAATTATGAGCATATAATACAAACGGCCGAGTGTGCGGTGACAGACGCGGCAGTGAAGTCTGCTCTCTTCACCTGAACAAAACGCACCCAAGAACGAAAAGCCTTGTTTTTCCTAGAAGGAAAATGATGGACACGATGTCCTGACAGGCTGGATTTTGTGCAACCAGCCCAAACACAATAATTTACCATTATGGCTTCTCTAAAACTCGATCTAAAACTTTCTCTGTCGCTCACTACTGCTCTAACTACTACACCCACAATGAGAGCGCTGGCTGAACGCGAGCTCATATTTACCTCGGCATACGTCATATGACGCGTTGCTATAGGGGGAAAGGCGTATTCCAGAGCCTAGCACATTTTCATCAAAATCTCTACAACCAATTAGATTTCATTAGTAATTTCTACATATGTGTTTTTAAAAAACCTCTTCAGACAGTATCAAGTATTAATTCAGTTATAAATTTAACCTGCAAGTTGCTCTTTAAAGCATCTTCTCTGTGAAAAAACAAACAAACAAAAAAACAGAGGATATATTTATTTAACTGAATCACAGCCTTTGTGATTTCACAATAGCACTATGCTATATAATGACTGTGTAAATGGTTTTAAATACATCGCGTTGTCTTAGAAAACTGTGTAATTCTGCGGTTGATGGATTCTCGTTTGTGGAATGCACCACTTCCGGTAAATTGCAATCTAGGATTAAAAAAAAAAAGTACTTGACTTTAAAGGGGTCATATAATGCCATTTTTGTACAAGCTAATATGATTCTTTAGGGTCTAAATTAAAAGTTTGTAATATACTTAAATTAAAAATTCTCATTAGTATTGTAAGATAACACTCATTTTACCTGGTCAAAAACAGCTCTGTTTTCAGCACGCCATTTAAGTGCATGTGTCTTTAAATGATAACGAGCTTTGCTCACCCTGCCCCTCTGTTCTGTTTGACACCGTTTCTAACACAATAACCATAACGCGCTGTTCATTAACGTGGGATTATGAATTATATTGAGAACGTCGTACATAGAAAACATGTCGTAATGTACTCTGAGTGTAAACAGCCGCATTCACCGTGAAGCGTGCAGCAAGCGATTTGCAAAGATTAATATAAAGATTTAGCCTGGCAAGCCAGACTACATCAAGATGTTTAGTCTGGCAACTCACCATAGACACGCTCACTCCGAGGGGCGGGATAAACGGCTGTCTTTCAAATTCCCTCTGCACGCAATAGGACAGCGCTTCAACCAACCAGAGCGTTTTCCCAACAGCGGAGCTAGTTGATAGATTCATTCAACTTTTGCCATATCTGGCCGGCAAAACGACGAACACATCTTCCTTTTTTAAAGAATGTTCTTTGCTCTTTTCTTAAAGAAAAACTTAACTCCAAGTCCTCCAGAGTCGCGGACAAAGCCGATTCGAAAGACTGTTCTCCAGCAGCCGTCATTCTTTGTTTTCAAGTCGCAGGCAGGTAACCGTCGAAACTCTGTCGTCATATGTTAAGCCCGCCCCGCCTACTCTATAAGCGACGTGATTGGCCTGACCCAATTTAGGTTTTTGCAGCTAGAAGGTCTATTGAGAGTTGCTAGACCCACCTGGCTGCAAAATACATTTTGCTGCCGCTAGGGTGCGTCTAGATTTCTAGGCTAATGAAGATTAATATAAAGGTTAATAAAACGTTACACTCACTTCTTCTTCTGGAGGTACAGCAGGAACACGAATAGTTGGTACCAATCCTATTTTCAGGAGCAGCTTCTTAGCAAAACCAGTTTTACTGACCCTCCTTTGTAAAGCTGTCTGGTGTGAAATGATTTGCGCAAACATGAAAGCATGGACGTTGATCGTGGGGAATCCCTGCGTCAATGCTTTGGGAATATTACATCAAAACATCAAAATGACTTAGACGCCATTCTTCTCCAGCATATCAATGCACTATGATGATAGACAGCTCACTCACGGTCTGTGTTGAAACGCTGCTGTCAATCACAACCGTGGGAGGGGCGTCAATTTTGTGACGTCACAAAATCAAACGGCTTGATTTCAGAAAGTGTAGAACATATAAGGAGATTTAAAAAAAAAACACTGGATGGATTTTTATCATTTTATGATGGTTGTGTACAGGCACTGCCAACGCACATTTCAGTACAATCAACTTGTAAAAGTGCATGTACCAGTAGGCCTATATGACCCCTTTAATCGAGGAATCGTTACAGCCCTATACTGGTAATATAGTTTTATATTATTAGATCACAAAGAAATGCCTATAGACAAATAAATATACTTTCTCAATAACATATCCCAAAAACAAATTTGTATTTGTGTGTGTATGTTTGTGTGTGTGTGTGTGTGTGTGTGTGTGTGTGTGTGTGTGTAAGCATGCATTATTGAGTTAACATGGAAAAACTGGTTTGCTTTAGTGCAGAAAACTGGTTAAAATCATGAAGTTTAAAGTGAAACTGAGCCAATAAGTGGTCTTCTACTGCCCTCTGCTGGCCATTCTACTTATTAATGAAGTCTTTTCACATGTGATTTTGCATCATTCATATTTAGACACTTAAAAATCACTTATATAACAATAACTATTATAACACAATCATATCAGTGTTTATCACTTCATTTGCACTGACACTTCACATAATTGCTAGTAATGTGGTAAATCATGGTAAATCACGCTGGAAACATGGTAAATCATAGTAAATAATACTAGAATGTGGTGTATCAAGGTAAATCATGCTAGAATCCTGGTAAATCATTCTAGAACGTGGTATATCATGGTAAATCATGCTAGAACATTGTCTTTTCCATCTATGATGTCAGTGGTTACAAGCTTGCTAAATATAACTTTGTAACTTTTGATGCTTTTGTGCTTAAAGTCCTTAACGGCCTTAACTGCTTGAACCCCGATAAATGCTGCTTGCAGCTTTAATTATTATTATTATTATTATTCCGCCGTAAAACGCATCGTGCAGCCCAAACCGTAAGAGCTGGAACTTTGAAACTTTGACAGATGGTAGTACAAAAATCGAGGAAAGGTTCAGAGATTATGACCCCGATTGGCCCATAGGTGGCGCTATAGCAACCAAAAGCGCGAAACTGTTTATAACTCCTAGACCGTATGTCGTAGACTCAAGTGTCTTATATCATTGGAAAGCTGGATGCCTGACGAACAAAACGTATATCTCCGATTTCATTTCCGCCATGATAGATTTTCCGCCATTTTGAATTTTGTCAAAAACCTACTTTTGCGAACTAGTCCCTGGTTTTTTGCCCGATTGGAACCAAACCAGTGCAGAAATGTTCTCTGGAGTCTGACTATCAATAATTATCGAAAAAAAGTTGAAATTTCGATTCACGGTCGCTAAGGGGCGCCAAAACGTACGTTGTGGGAGGGGCCTATTTTACTAAAATGGCTATAACTCCCGATGTAAATGAGGTATCTTCACCAAACTTGGTACACATGTGTATGAGTTCAATCTGGGGTCACAGTAAAAAAATCGCGACGATTGGCCTCATGGTGGCGCTATAAAATGAAAAAAAACATAAAACAGGCTATAACCACCTGACCGTTAGTCCGATTGACTTGAAAATTGGTATGCAGTGTCTTGGTCCAAGGTGCCATGTATGTGTATGAGGACATTGGCGTATCTCAAAAAACATGGCCGCCATCGGCCAATGAAGTTTGAGCACCTATTAGACAAGGTTAACGGAGGCCGATCGGAACGAAACTCAATGGGCATGTTCGGCTCATGGCCCTAGAGGTCTGTAAGAATTTTGAAAGAAATCAGCCACTAGTTGGCGCTAATGAGTTTTATGGCTCTGTAATCACGTGGTGTTACAAATATCCACACAATATGCATATCATTTGATAGATCTCCTCATCCTGAACAACTTTGCCTCAAGAACCATTGCTGTCAATCAAACTGTTCATTAAATATTCGCGAATATGTTCAAAACCTACTTTTGCGAACTAGTCCTAGGTTTTTCGCCCGATCGGAACCAGACAAGTCTAGGACAATTCTCTGGACTCTCTAGATCAATAATTATCAAAAAAAAGTTGAACTTTAGCATTTGGATGGCTGTAATAGGGTCATTTAGAAAAGGGGCGTGGCAAAATGCAATCAAAAGCCTATAAATCCTAAACAAAAACTCAGAACTTCACAAAAATTGGTGAGCATATGTGACATACCATCATTAACAAGCATGCAAAATTTTATGGAGATCGGACAATAGTTGGCGCTATAACTGTTAAAAGGCTTTAAAACCATATATTTCCTATGGTAAACTGCCTATATTGGCTATAAATGGTCTTTTCCATCTCTGATCATATAATTTTCATATCATAATGTTAAAAACTAGTGCAATACAATTCTCTGGACTCACTAGAACAATAATTGTCAGAAAAAGTTGAACTACTTCATTTGGATAGCTATAATAGGTTCACTTCAAAATGTGCTCTTTACCAAGTGTCCCTGAAAGCCTATATCTCTTTAATGAATGTTCAAACCTTCTTAAAAACAAGTCAGAACATGTGAAATATCACTCTGAACATGCATGAAAATTTTCAGACAGATCGGACAAAATTTGCCTCTATAACAGTTAAAAAGGTGAAAATGATATGGATATAATGGCATATTAAGCCAATAAGTGGTATTTTACTGCCCCCTGCTGTTTAAAATAGTCATGTTGTCATATTGTTCTATAATTCATATTTAGACTTTATAAAATCACTATTTTAACATTTACAATTACATTTAGTCAAAATCCATCTGTTAAAGTATTAGTATTGACAGTTTGATCACATCATATATTTCAAATGTCTGTATCTACAACATAATGTGTGTAGTCTTAGGTTTCTGAATAAATTCTGAATCATCTGATTAATAGCTTACAAAGACTTTGTGAAATGTTTATAGACCATTGAAATATATTTTCATAATGACATATCCCAATAGCATTGAAAAAACAACAACATTTGTCTTTGTGTGTGTGTGTGTGTAAACATGCATTATGGAGTTAAAATGGAAAAACTGGTTTGCTTTAGTACAGAAAAATGGTGAAAATCATGAAGTTTAAAGTGAAAGTGAGCCAATAAGTGGTCTTCTACTGCCCTCTGCTGGCCATTCTACTTATTAATGAAGTCTACTCACATATGCTTTTGCATTCATTATACACAAAAAAATCACTTATATAACAATAAGACACTAAAAAATAACTTATATAACAATTACTATTGTAGCACAATCATATTTTGTCAGAGTTTATCACTTCATTTGTACTGATACTTCACATAATTGCTAGCAATGTGGTAAATCATGGTAAATCACGCTAAAAACATGGTAAATCATAATAAATAATACTAAAATGTTGTGTATCAAGGTAAATCATACTAGAATCCTGGTACATCATTCTAGAACATGGTATATCATGGTACATCATGCTAGAACATGGTAAATAATGGTAAACTATGCTAGAACAGGGTAAATCATGGTAAGCCATGATAAATCATGATAAACTATGGTAAATCATGTTAGAATGTGCTATATCATGGTAAATCATGCTATAACATGGTAAATCATGGTAAACTATGCTAGAACAGGGTAAATCATGGTAAACTATGATAAATCATGGTAAACTATGATAAATCATGATAAACTATGGTAAACCATGCTACAATCACAGTAAACAATGGTAAATCATACTAGGATGTAGTATATCATGGTAAATCATGCTAGAATATGGCAAATCAGGCTAGAATCATAGTAAATAATACTAGAATGTGGTAAATTGTTGTGGGATGAGCCTATTTTACTAAAATGGCTATAACTCAAGAAGTAAATTAGATATCTTCACCAAACTCAGTACACATGTGTATGGGTTCAATTTGAGGTCACAGTAAACATTTTTATGGAGATCGGACCATAGGTGGTGCTATAACTGTTAAAAAGCTTTAAAACCATATATATCCCATGGTAAACTGCCTGTATTGGCTGTAAATGGTCTTTTCCATCTATTATGTCCGTGGTTACATGCTTGCTAAATAAATCTTAATAACTTTTCATGCTTTTGTGCTTAAATGCCTAAAAGGCTTTAATTGCTTGAACCCCGATAAATGCTGCTTGCAGCTTTAATTATTATTATTATTCCGCCGTAAAACGCATCGTGCAGCCTAAACCGTAAGTGCTAGAGACTTGAAACTTGGCCAGAAGGTAGTACAAAAATCGAGGAGAGGTTCAGAGAATATGAGCTAGATTGGCCAATAGGTGGCGCTACAGTGCAAAAAACTAAAAAATTGCATATTTTTGCTTAAATCTCATCAACCCTTTGTCACAGACTCAAGTGTCTTATATCTTTGGAATCCTTGGGTCAAGCCGAACAAAAAAGGCCTCAAGGATTTCATTTCCGGTATGCAAATTTTTCCGCCATTTTGGATTTTGTCCAAAACCTACTTTTGCGAACTAGTCCCTGGTTTTTCGCCCGATCGGAACCAAACCAGTGCAGAAATATTCACAGGAGTCTGAATATCAATAATTATCGAAAAAAAGTTAAAATTTCGATCCACGGTTGCTAAGGGGCATCAAAACGTTCGCAGGAGGCGGAGCTAATTATACAAAAATGGCTATAACTCGTGAACGAAATGAGATATTTTCACCAAACTCGGTACACATATGTATGAGCTCAAGTTGAGGTCACAGTAAAAAAATCGCGGTGATTGGCCTCATGGTGGCGCTATAATATGAAAAAAACATAAAACAGGCTATAACCACCTGACCGTTAGTCCGATTGACTTGAAAATTGGTATGCAGTGTCTTGGTCCAAGGTGCCATGTATGTCTATGAGGACATTGGTGTATCTCAAAAAACATGGCCGCTATCGGCCAATGAAGTTTGAGCACCTATTAGACAAGGTTAACGGAGGCCGATCGGAACAAAACTCAGTGGGCATGTTCGGCTCAAGCCCCTAGAGGTCTGTAAGAATTTTGAAAGAAATCGGCCACTAGTTGGCGCTAACGAGTTTTATGGCTCTGTAATCACGTGGTGTTACACTTATCGTCACAAAATGCATATCATATGATAGATCTGCTCATGCTGAACAACTTTGCCTCTAGAACCATTGCTGTCAATCAAACAGTTCATTAAATATTCATGAATATGTTAAAAACCTACTTTTGCGAACTAGTCCTAGGTTTTTTGCCCGATCGGAACCAGACCAGTCTAGGACAATTCTCTGGACTCTCTAGATCAATAATTATCAAAAAAAAGTTGAACTTTTGCATTTGGATGGCTGTAATAGGGTAATTTATAAAATGGGCGTGTCAAAATACATTAAAAAGCCTATAAATCCTAAATAAAAACTCAGAACTTCACAAAAATTGGTCAGCATATGTGACATAACATCATTAACAAGCATGAAAAATTCTATGGAGATCGGACGATAGGTGGCGCTATAACTGTTAAAAAGCTTTAAAATCATATATTTCCTATGGTAAACTGCCTGTATTGGCTGTAAATGGTCTTTTCCATCTCTGATCATATAATTTTCATATCATAATGTTAAAAAACTAGTGCAATACAATTCTCTGGACTCACTAGATCAATAATTGTCAGAAAGTTGAACTACTTCATTTGGATAGCTATAATAGGTTCACTTCAAAATCTGGCCTTTACCAAGTGTCCCCGAAAGCCTATATCTCTTTAATCAATGCTCAGACCTTCTTAAAAACAAGTCAGAACGTGTGAAATATCACCCTGAACAAGCATGAAAATTTTCAGACAGATCGGACAAAATTTGCCTCTATAACAGTTAAAAAGGTGAAAATGATATGAATTAATGGCATGTTAAGCCAATAAGTGGTATTTTACTGCCCCCTGCTGTTTAAAATAGTCATTTTCTCATATTGGTATTGGTATCAGCCATGGTAAATCATGATAAATGATGGTGTGTGTGTGTGTGTGTGTGTGTGTGTGTGTGTGTGTGTGGTACAAATATAACAAAGGTTTTATTTTCCAACATGAAAACAAACATAACAGAGTGCTAGTGCACAAACAATAACCGACAATGATAATGGATGAGAGGGGAACTTAAATACACAGATCAAGACAAGGACAACAGGTGACGGTTATGATGATGAGGAGCAGGTGATGATGAGGAGGGTGATGAGGAGCAGGTGCAGGTGATGACGACAGATGGTGAATGTGATGAAGACAGAAGGTGAATGTGATGAAGGTGAATGTGACACCAATATCACTGAAACATTTGTGTGTGTGTGTGTGTGTGTGTGTGTGTGTGTGTGTGTGTGTGTGTGTGTGTGTGTGTGTAGCATTATTGTGTGTAGCATATGTAGCAAGTATGCATTATTGAGTTAACATGGAAACACTGGTTTGCTTTAGTGCAGAAAACTGGTCAAAATCATGAGGTTTAAAGTGAAAGTGAGCCAATAAGTGGTCTTCTACTGCCCTCTGCTGGCCATTCTACTTATTAATTAAATTTTTCCACATGTGCTTGCATTTATACTTGAATACACACTAAAAATCACTTATATAGCAATAACTATTATAACACAATCATATTTTGTCAGTGTTAATCACTTTATTTGCACTGACACTTCAAATAATTGCTAGTAATGTGGTAAATCATGGTTTAACTATGCTGTGTGTGTGTGTGTGTGTGTGTGTAAGCATGCATTGAGTTAACATGGATAAACTGGTTTGCTTTAGTGCAGAAAACTGGTTTAAAGTGAAAGTGAGCCAATAAGTGGTCTTCTACTGCCCTCTGCAGGCCATTCTACTTATTAATGAAATATTTCAACATGTGCTTGCATTCATACTTGAATACACACTAAAAAAATCACTTATATAGCAATAACCATTATAACACAATCATATTTTGTCAGTGTTAATCACTTTATTTGCACTGACACTTCAAATAATTGCTAGTAATGTGATAAATCAGGCTAGAAACATGGTAAATCAAAGTAAATAATACTAGATTGTCGTTTATCTCCTGGTAAATAATACTAGAACGTGGTATATCATGGTAAATCATGGTTAACTATGCTGTGTGTGTGTGTGTGTGTGTGTGTGTGTGTGTGTGTGTGTGTGTGTGTAAGCATGCATTGAGTTAACATGGAAAAACTGGTTTGCTTTAGTGCAGAAAACTGGTTTAAAGTGAAAGTGAGCCAATAAGTGGTCTTCTAGTGCCCTCTGCTGGCCATTCTACTTAATAATGAAATATTTTACATGTGCTTTTGCATTCATACTTGGACACACACACAAAAATCACGTATATAACTAACTATTATAACACAATAATATTTTGTCAGTGTTCATCACCTCATTTGCACTGACACTTCACATAATTGCTAGTAATGTGGTTAATCATGCTAGAAACATTGTAAATCATAGTAAATAATACTGAAATGAGGTGTATCAAGGTAAATCATGCTAGAATCCTAATAAATCATTCTGGAACATGGTATATGATAGTAAATCATGCTAGAATCATATTAAATAATTCTAGAATGTGGCAAATCGTTGTGGGAGGAGCCTATTTTACTCAAATGGCTATAACTCAAGAAGTAAATGAGATATCTTCACCAAACTCAGTACACATGTGTATGGGTTCAATTTGAGGTCACAGTAAACAATTTTATGGAGATCGGACCATAGGTGGCGCTATAACTGTTAAAAAGCTTTAAAACCATATATATCCCATGGCAAATTGCCTGTATTGGCTGTAAATGGTCTTTTCCATCTATTATGTCAGTGGTTACATGCTTCCTAAATAAATCTTAATAACTTTTGATGCTTTTGTGCTTAAATGCCTTAAAGGCCTTAACTGCTTGAACCCCGATAAATGCTGCTTGCAGCTTTAATTATTATTATTATTATTATTCTTCTCCGCTAAAACGCATCGTGCAGCCCAAACCGTAAGTGCTGGAGACTTGAAACTTTGTCAGATGGTAGTACAAAAATCGAGGAAAGGTTCAGAGAGTATGACCCCGATTGGCCCATAGGTGGCGCTATAGCGACCAAACGCGCGAAACTGGTCATAACTCCTAGACCGTATGTCCTAGACTCAAGTGTCTTATATCAATGGAATCCAGACCTCATGGCGAACAAAACGTATATCTCCGATTTCATTTCCGGTATGCAAATTTTTCCGCCATTTTGAATTTTGTCAAAAACCTACTTTTGCAAACTAGTCCTAGGTTTTTCGCCCGATCGGAACCAAACCAGTGCAGAAATGTTCTCTGGAGTCTGAAGATCAATAATTATCGAAAAAACGTCGATATTTCGATTCAAAGTCGCTAGGGGGCTCAAAATGAACGTTGTGGGAGGAGCCTATTTTACTAAAATGGCTATAACTCAAAAAGTAAATGAGATAGCTTCACCAAACTTGGTACACATATGTAGGAGTTCAATCTGGGGTCACAGTAAAAAAATCACAACGATTAAACACTAGGTGGCGCTATAACATGAAAGAAACATGAAAAGGGCTATAACCACCTGACTGTTAGTCTGATTGACTTGAAAATTGGTATGCAGTGTCTTGGTCCAAGGTGCCATGTATGTCTATGAGGACATTGACGTATCTCAAAAAACATGGCCGCCATTTGCCAATGAAGTCGAGCACCTATTAGACAAGGTTAACGGAGGCCGATTGGAACGAAACTCGGTGGGCATGTTCGACTCAAGGCCCTAGAGGTCTGTAAGAATTTTGAAAGAAATCGGCCACTAGTTGGCGCTAACGAGTTTTACGGCTCTGTAATCACGTGGTGTTACAAATATCCACACAATATGCATATAATTTGATAGATCTCCTCATCCTGAACAACTTTGCCTCAAGAACCATTGCTGTCAATCAAACAGTTTATTAATTATTCACGAATATGTTAAAAACCTACTTTTGCGAACTAGTCCTAGGTTTTTCGCCCGATCGGAACCAGACCAGTCTAGGACAATTCTCTGGACGCTCTAGATCAAAAACTATCAAAAAAAAGTTGAACTTTTGCATTTGGATGGCTGTAGTAGGGTCATTTATAAAATGGGCGTGGCAAGATACACTCAAACGTCTATAAAGCCTAAATGAAAACTCAGAACTTCACAAAAATTGATGGGCATATGTGAAATAACATGCTAAAGAAGCATGGAAATTTTTATGGAGATCGGACCATAGGTGGCGCTATAACTGTTAAAAAGCTTTGAAAACCATATATTTCCTATGGTAAATTTCCTGTATTGGCTGTAAATGGACTTTTCCATCTATTATTTCAGTGGTTCAAAGCTTTCTAAATAAATCTTAATGTCTTAAATGCTTATGTGTTTAAAGGCCTTAAATGCTTGAACCCCGATAAATGCTGCTTGCAGCTTTAATTTTTATTATTTTTCTTCTGCCGTAAAACGCATCGTGCAGCCTAAACCGTAAGAGCTGGAGACTTGAAACTTTGTCAAATGGTAGTACAAAAATCGAGGAGAGGTTCAGAGAGTATGACTCCGATTGGCCCATAGGTGGCGCTATAGCAACCAAAAGCGCGAAACTGTTCATAACTCCTAGACCTTATGTCGTAGACTCAAGTGTCTTATATCATTGGAAAGCTGGATGCCTGACGAACAAAACGTATATCTCCGATTTCATTTCAGCCATGATAGATTTTCCGCCATTTTGAATTTTGTCAAAAACCTACTTTTGCGAACTAGTCCCTGGTTTTTTGCCCGATTGGAACCAAACCAGTGCAGAAATGTTCTCTGGAGTCTGAATATCAATAATTATCGAAAAAAAGTGGAAATTTCGATTCACGGTCGCTAAGGGGCGCCAAAACGTACGTTGTGGGAGGGGCCTATTTTACTAAAATGGCTATAACTCCCGATGTAAATGAGGTATCTTCACCAAACTTGGTACACATGTGTATGAGTTCAATCTGGGGTCACAGTAAAAACATCGCGGCGATTGGCCTCATGGTGGCGCTATAAAATGAAAAAAACATAAAACAGGCTATAACCACCTGACCGTTAGTCCGATTGACTTGAAAATTGGTATGCAGTGTCTTGGTCCAAGGTGCCATGTATTTGTATGAGGACATTGGCGTATCTCGAAAAACATGGCCGCCATCGGCCAATGAAGTTTGAGCACCTATTAGACAAGGTTAACGGAGGCCGATCGGAACGAAACTCAATGGGCATGTTCGGCTCATGGCCCTAGAGGTCTGTAACAATTTTGAAAGAAATCGGCCGCTAGTTGGCGCTAACGAGTTTTACAGCTCTGTAATCACGTGGTGTTACAAATATCCACACAATATGCATATCATTTGATAGATCTCCTCATCCTGAACAACTTTGCCTCAAGAACCATTGCTGTCAATCAAACCGTTCATTAAATATTCGCAAACATGTTAAAAACCTACTTTTGCGAACTAGTCCTAGGTTTTTCGCACGATTGGAACCAGACCAGTCTAAGACAATTCTCTGGACTCTCTAGATCAAAAACTATCAAAAAAAAGTTGAACTTTTGCATTTGGATGGCTGTAATAGGGTCATTTATAAAATGGGCGTAGCAAAATACACTAAAAAGCCTATAAATCCTAAATGAAAACTCAGAACTTCACAAAAATTGGTGAGCATATGTGACATAACATCATTAACAAGCATGCCAAATTTTATGGAGATCGGACTATAGGTGGCGCTATAACTGTTAAAAAGCTTTAAAACCATATATTTCCTATGGTACATTGCCTGTATTGGCTGTAAAAGGTCTTTTCCATCTATTATGTCAGTGGTTACATGCTTGCTAAATAAAACCTGATAACTTTTGATGCTTTTGTGCTTAAAAACCCTTAAAGGCCTTAATAGCTTGAACCCCGATAAATGCTGCTTGCAGCTTTAATTAGGGGTTCAAGCACGAAGTGCTGAAACCCTATTGTAATTGTACTGATTTTTATTATTATTATTATTAACTTTTGCATTTGCCTGGCTGTAACAGGGTCATTTAGGAAAGGGGAGGGACAAAAAAACACTCAAAAGCCTATACAACCTAAGGGAAAACCCCAAACTTCACGAAAATCGATGAGCAGATGTGTCAGACCATGGTGAAGAAGCATGCCAAGTTTCGTGAAGATCGGACAATAGGTGGCGCTATAACTGTCCAAAATGTCTCTTCTTATTAGGGGTTCAAGCACGAAGTGCTGAAACCCTATTGTAATTGTACTGATTTTTAGGGGTTCAAGCACGAAGTGCTGAACACCTATTGTAATTGTACTGATTTTTATTATTATTAGGGGTTCAAGCACGAAGTGCTGAAACCCTATTGTAATTGTGCTGATTTTTATTATTTTTCTTCTGCCGTAAAACGCATCGTGCAGCCTAAACCGTAAGTGCTGGAGACTTGAAACTTTGCCAAATGGTAGTACAAAAATCGAGGAGAGGTTCAAAGAGTATGACTCCGATTAGCCCATAGGTGGCGCTATAGCGACCAAAAGCGTGAAACTGTTCATAACTCCTAGACCATATGTCGTAGACTCAAGTGTCTTATATCATTGGAAAGCTGGAACCCTGAAGAACAAAACGTATATCTCCGATTTCATTTCCGGTATGCAAATTTTTCCGCCATTTTGAATTTTGTCAAAAACCTACTTTTGCGAACTAGTCCTAGGTTTTTCGTCCGATCGGAACCAAACCAGTGCAGAAATGTTCTCTGGAGTCTGAATATCAATAATTATCGAAAAAAAGTTGAAATTTCGATTCACAGTCGCTAGGGGGCGCAAAACTAATGTTGTGGGAGGAGCCTATTTTACTAAAAGGGCTATAACTCAAGATGTAAATGAGGTATCTTCACCAAACTCGGTCCACATGTGTAGGAGTTCAATCTTGGGTCACAGTAAAAAAATCGCGACGATTAAACTCTAGGTGTCGCTATAACATGAAAAAAACATGAAAAGGGCTATGACGACCTGACCGTTAGTCCGATTGACTTGAAAATTGGTATGCAGTGTCTTGGTCCAAGGTGCCTTGTATGTCTATGAGGACATTGGCGTATCTCAAAAAACATGGCCGCCATCGGCCAATGAAATTTGAGCACCTATTAGACAAGGTTAACGGAGGCTGATCGGAACAAAACTCGGTAGGCATGTTCGACTCATGGCCCTAGAGGTCTGTAAGAATTTTGAAAGAAATCGGCCACTAGTTGGCGCTAACGAGTTTTACAGCTCCGTAATCACGTGGTGTTACAAATATCCACACAATATGCATATCATTTGATAGACCTTCTCATGGAAAACAACTTTGCCTCAAGAACCATTGCTGTCAATCAAACCGTTCATTAAATCCTCGTAATTATGTTAAAAACCTACTTTTGCGAACTAGTCCCTGGTTTTTCGCCCGATCGGAACCAAACGAGTCTAAGACAATTCTATGGACTCTCTAGATAAATAATTATCAAAAAAAAGTCGAACTTTTGCATTTTTCGCATGGGTATATTGGGTCATAAAGAAAATGGGCGTGGCAAAATGCACTCAAAAGCCTATAAATCCTAAACGAAAACACAGAACTTCACAAAAATTGATGCGCATATTTGTCATAACATGCTAAAGAAGCCTGGAAATTTGTATGGAGATCGGACCAAAGGTGGCGCTATAACTGTTAAAACGCTTTAAAACCATATATTTCCTATGGTAAATTGCCTGTATTGGCTGTGAATGGTCTTTTCCTAGGAAAAATTCCTATTCCTATCTATGTTCATATAATTCTCATATAATAATGTTCATGACTCTTAATAAGCATGAAAAATTTCAGACAGATCAGACAAAATTTGCCTCTATAACAGTTAAAAAGGTAAAAATTATATAACATGTCATTAAGCCAATAAGTGGTATTTTACCGCCCCCTGCTGCCATTTCATCATACTGCTCCCTAATATTGTCATATAATTCATATTTAGACTTTATAAAATCATTATTTTAACATTTTAAATCATATTTTGTATCTATTCTCTATTGGAGTATTACTTGACAATTGTGTCACACTGAGATATGGAAATGGACTAAAGTAAATTAATGAAATGAAACGAAAGTAAAACGGGCATTTAAGCCCCGCCCCCAAATACAAATTCACTCATAACTCGAAAACGGGAAGTCGTTTCGCGCTCAAATTTTGATGGTAAGGTCTTCTCCAGGCTCTTGATCGAAACGTGTCGTCGCGGGCCTCGGGAGCGCGCCCCCCGCGCGGATCTAGTCCGCGGGACCCCCGATTTTGAACGGCCGTAACTCCCGATCCAGACCACCCCGAACCTTGTGTGAGAGCTCGTTGGAAAGGGCCCATCCTTGGCTAGCTTCGATTCAAATGTGGTGTAATTTGTCCTGCGCATTCCAGAGATAAAAGCCCCCAAATATTTGCATTTGAACAGTCATAACTTCCAGCATCAATCGCCCAAAAACACATTGATGGTCTCATTTAACAGGGCTCCTCAAGCACTATATATGCTTTTTTGCCTTCTGGTTCCCGAGATATAAATTCCCATTCATTAATTCATTAAAACACTTCAATTGTAAAATGCAAGCTTTAATACCACTTTTGTCCACTCGAGGGAGCAGCAGGATTGCACATTACCTTTTCATTAGCTTTCAGTATTGGGAAACAAACAAATGCTTTAAAAAGCAATCTTTTTTATTATGATAGGGCTGTAGCTATCGATTATTTTAGTATTTTAGTATTTAGTATTTTAGTATTCTATTCAAGTAATCGGATAAAAAAAATTGTGGTAAAAAATAGATTCAAGTTAACAACAGCCTTTAAAATGACTTAAAATAGAAATATATAATAACAAGCAACAATAATTGGTTCAAGTAAAGTATCAAAGTAAGTAATTATATTGGTTTTATTGAAGAACACTGTTAAAATATACCCATGTAAAATAAATTATATAAACTAATATAAACATAACTTATGTACATAAATAACAAATGCCTGCAGAGGGCGCCAGCTGCCTGGTTGTTGTTACACTAAGCCTGGCATTATCAAATCCTTGTTTAATATTGTCCAAACAACTAATTCAAATGTCAACTTAAACTTTAATATTTGACCACTTCTGTACGATAGAAATGCTACAGTCACTGTAATTTCTTGAACGAGAACATGTGCACATCAAAACATGCAAATTCAGAGCAAGAGTTTAAACTTTTATTTTGAAATCGCGATGGACAGCAGTTTGAGAAACCCAGATGTGCTCCACAAATGATAACAGTGGAACTATGAAACACAAATTGCGTCCGACTTGCGTTCCCATATTTGCACGTTATTGGAAACCTAAACAAACAGCACTGCAGAGACTGAGTTTGCTTGGAGCAGCGTTTACTGTGGATGGAGCTGAGGTAATTTTAACATGTAGGCTAATCTGCACCCATGTGTCTTCTGTGTGAAAAAAAAAACAAACAAGCAAAAAACAGAGGATATATTTATTTAACTGAATCACAGACTTTGTGATTTCACAATGGCACTATGCTATACTATGACTGTAAATGGTTTTAAATATCGCGTTGTCTTAGAAAACTGTAATTCTGCGGTTGTTTGATTCTCGTCTGTGGAATGCACCACTTTTGGTATTTTGCCAATTACTCTAGGGGTAAATTGCAATCAAGGATTTTTTTTAATCGAGTACTTGACTATAATTGAGGAATCGTTACAGCCCTATACTGGTAACATAGTTTTATATTATTAGATCACAAAGAAATGCCTATAGACAAATAAATATATTTTCTCAATAGCATATCCAAAAAACGTGTGTGTGTGTGTGTGTGTGCGTGTGTGTGCGTGCGTGTGTGTGTGTGTGTGTGTGTGTGTGTGTGTGTGTGTGTGAGCATGCATTATTGAGTTGACATGGAAAAACTGGTTTGATTTAGTGCAGAAAACTGGTGCAAATCATTAAGTTTAAAGTGAAAGTGAGCCAATAAGTGGTCTTCTACTGGCTTCTGCTGGCCATTCTACTTATTAATGAAGTCTTTTCACATGTGCTTTTGGATTAATTCATATTTAGGGTAGACACTAAAAAAAATCTCTTGTATAACAATAACTATTATAACACAATCATATTTTGTCAGTGTTTATCACTTCATTTGCACTGACACTTCACATAATTGCTAGTAATGTGGTAAATCATGGTAAATCACGCTAGAAGCATGGTAAGTCATAGTAAATAATAGTAGAATGTGGTGTATTAAGGTAAATCAGTAAGAATCCTGTTAAATCTTTCTAGAACGTGGTTTATCATGCTATAACATGGTAAATCATGGTAAACTATGCTAGAACAGGGTAAATCATGGTAAACCATGATAAATCATGATGAACTATGGTAAATAATTTTAGAATGTGGTATATCATGGTAAATCATGCTAGAACATGATCTTTTCCATCTATGATGTCAGTGGTTAAATGCTTGCTAAATAAAACTTAATAACTTTTTATGCTTTTGTGCTTTGAGGCCTTACAGGCCTTAATTGCTTGAACCCCGATAAATGCTGCTTGCAGCTTTAATTAGGGGTTCAAGCACGAAGTGCTGAAACCCTATTGTAATTGTACTGATTTTTAGGGGTTCAAGCACGAAGTGCTGAAACCCTATTGTAATCGTCCTGATTTTTAGGGGTTCAAGCACGAAGTGCTGAAACCCTATTGTAATCGTCCTGATTTTTATTATTATTATTTTTCCGCCATAAAACGCATCGTGCAGCCCAAACCGTAAGACCTAGAGACTTGAATCTTTGCCAGATGGTAGTACTATTGCTCGCTACTCAGATACACGGACTCAGCCCAATCGGCCCATAGGTGGCGCTATAGCAATCAAAAGCGCAAAACTGCTCAGAACTCCCAGACCGTAAGGCGTAGCTTCAAGTGTCTTATATCATTGAAATCCAGAGCTCCTGAAGAAAAAAACGTATATCTCCGATTTTATTTCCGCCATGATAGATTTTTCGCCATTTTGAATTTTGTCAAAAACCTACTTTTGCGAACTAGTCCCTGGTTTTTCGCCCGATCGGAACCAAACCAGTGCGGAATTGTTCTCTGGAGTCTGAAGATCAATAATTATCGAAAAAAAGTTGAAATTTCGATTAATGGTCGCTAGGGGGTGCAAAATTAACGTTGTGGGAGGAGCCTATTTTACTAAAATGGCTATAACTCAAGAAGTAATTAAGTAAACTTCACCAAACTTGGAACACATGTGTAAGAGGTCAATCTGAGGTCACAGTAAAAAAATTGCGTCGATTGGCCACATGGTGGCGCTATAAAACAAATAAAAACATATAGACAACTGACCGTTTTTCCGAATGACTTGAAATTTGGTATGCAGTGTCTTGGCCCAAGGGGCCATGTATGTCTAAAAGGATATTGGCGTATCTCGAAAAACATGGCTGCCATTGGCCAATGAGGTTTGAGCATCGTTAACGAAGTCCGATCGGAGCGAAACTCGATGGGCATGTTCGGCTCAAGCCCCTAGAGGTCTGTAAGAATTTTGAAAGATATCGGCCACTAGTTGGCGCTAACGAGTTTTAAGGCTCTGTAATCACGTGGTGTTACACTTATCATCACAAAATGCATATCATTTGATAGATCTGCTCATGCTGAACAACTTTGCCTCAAGAACCATCACTGTCAATCAAACTGTTCATTAAATATTCATGAATATGTTAAAAACCTACTTTTGCGAACTAGTCCCTGGTTTTTCGCCCGATCAGAACCAGACCAGTCTAGGACAATTCTCTGGACTCTCTAGATCAATAATTATCGAAAAAAAGTTGAACTTTTGCATTTTTCGCATGGGTATAATTGGGTCATAAAGAAAATGGGCGTGGCAAAATGCACTCAAAAGCCTATAAATCCTAAACGAAAACTCAGAACTTCACGAAAATTGGTGAGCATATGTGGCACAACATCATTAACAAGCATGCAAAATATCATGGAGATCGGACTATAGGTGGCGCTATAACTGTTAAAAAGCTTGCCTGTATTGGCTGTAAATGGACTTTTCCATCTATTATTTCAGTGGTTAAAAGCTTTCTAAACAAATCTTAATGTCTTAAATGCTTATGTGCTTAAAGGCCTTAAATGCTTGAACCCCGATAAATGCTGCTTGCAGCTTTAATTATTATTATTATTTTTCCGCCATAAAACGCATCGTGCAGCCCAAACCGTAAGACCTAGAGACTTGAAACTTTGCCAGATGGTAGTACTATTGCTCGCTACTCAGATACACGGACTCAGCCCAATCGGCCCATAGGTGGCGCTATAGCAATCAAAAGCGCAAAACTGCTCAGAACTCCCAGACCGTAAGGCGTAGCTTCAAGTGTCTTATATCATTGAAATCCAGAGCTTCTGAAGAAAAAAACGTATATCTCCGATTTCATTTCCGCCATGATAGATTTTTCGCCATTTTGAATTTTGTCAAAAACCTACTTTTGCGAACTAGTCCCTGGTTTTTCGCCCGATCGGAACCAAACCAGTGCGGAATTGTTCTCTGGAGTCTGAAGATCAATAATTATCGAAAAAAAGTTGAAATTTCGATTAATGGTCGCTAGGGGGTGCAAAATTAACGTTGTGGGAGGAGCCTATTTTACTAAAATGGCTATAACTCAAGAAGTAATTAAGTAAACGTCACCAAACTTGGTACACATGTGTAAGAGGTCAATCTGAGGTCACAGTAAAAAAATTGCGTCGATTGGCCACATGGTGGCGCTATAAAACAAATAAAAACATATAGACAACTGACCGTTTTTCCGAATGACTTGAAATTTGGTATGCAGTGTCTTGGCCCAAGGGGCCATGTATGTCTAAAAGGATATTGGCGTATCTCAAAAAACATGGCCGCCATTGGCCAATGAGGTTTGAGCACCGTTAACGACGTCCGATCGGAGCGAAACTCGATGGGCATGTTCGGCTCAAGCCCCTAGAGGTCTGTAAGAATTTTGAAAGAAATCGGCCACTAGTTGGCGCTAACGAGTTTTAAGGCTCTGTAATCACGTGGTGTTACACTTATCATCACAAAATGCATATCATCTGATAGATCTGCTCATGCTGAACAACTTTGCCTCAAGAACCATCACTGTCAATCAAACTGTTCATTAAATATTCATGAATATGTTAAAAACCTACTTTTGCGAACTAGTCCCTGGTTTTTCGCCCGATCAGAACCAGACCAGTCTAGGACAATTCTCTGGACTCTCTAGATCAATAATTATCGAAAAAAAGTTGAACTTTTGCATTTTTCGCATGGGTATAATTGGGTCATAAAGAAAATGGGCGTGGCAAAATGCACTCAGAAGCCTATAAATCCTAAACGAAAACTCAGAACTTCACGAAAATGGGTGAGCATATGTGCCATAACATTCTAAACAAGCATGCAAAATTTCATGTAGATCGGACCATAGGTGGCGCTATAACTGGCAAAAAGTTTTAAAACTACATATTTCCTATGGTAAATTGCCTATATTGGCTGTAAATGGATTTTTCCATCTATAATTTCAGTGGTTAAAAGCTTGTTAAATAAAACGTAATGTCTTAAATGCTTATGTGCTTAAAGGCCTTAAATGCTTGAACCCCGATAAATGCTGCTTGCAGCTTTAATTATTATTATTATTTTTCTTCTGCCGTAAAACGCATCGTGCAGCCCAAACCGTAAGTGCTAGAGACTTGAAACTTTGCCAGATGGTAGTACAAAAATCGAGGAGAGGTTATCAAAATATGACCCCGATTGGCCCATAGGTGGCGCTACAGTACAAAAAACAAAAAAAAATCATATTTTTGCTTAAATCTCATTAACCGTTTGTCACAGACTCAAGTGTCTTATATCATTGGAATCCTTGGGTCAAGCCGAACAAAAAAGGCCTCAAGGATTTCATTTCCGGTATGCAAATTTTCCGCCATTTTGAATTATGTCCAAAACCTACTTTTGCGAACTAGTCCCTGGTTTTGTGTCCGATTGGAACCAAACCAGTGCAGAAATGTTCTCTGGAGTCAGAATATCAATAATTATCGAAAAAAAGTTGAAATTTCGATTGACGGTCGCTAAGGGGCGCCAAAATGTTTAAAGAAGGCGGAGCCTATTTTACTAAAATGGCTATAACTCCAGAAGTAAATGAGGTATCTTCACCAAACTCGGTACACCTGTGTAAGAGGTCAATCTGAGGTCATAGTAAAAAGATTGCGGCGATTGGCCACATGGTGGCGCTATAACATTAAAAAAACATAAATCAGGCTGTAACCACCTGACCGTTAGTCCGATTGACTTGAAAATTGGTATGCAGTGTCTTGGTCCAAGCTGTCATGTATATCTATGAGGACATTGGTGTATCTCAAAAAACATGGCCGCCATCGGCCAATGAAGTTTGAGCACCTATTAGACAAGGTTAATGGAGGCCGATCAGAACAAAACTCGGTGGGCATGTTCGACTCATGGCCCTAGAGGTCTGTAAGAATTTTGAAAGAAATCGGCCACTAGTTGGCGCTAACGAGTTTTATGGCTCTGTAATCACGTGGTGTTACACTTATCATCACAAAATGCATATCATTTGATAGACCTGCTCATGCTGAACAACTTTGCCTCTAGAACCATTGCTGTCAATCAAACAGTTTATTAATTATTCACGAATATGTTAAAAACCTACTTTTGCGAACTAGTCCCTGGTTTTTCGCCCGATCGGAACCAGAACTAGGACAATTCTCTGGACTCTCTAGATCAATAATCATCAAAAAAAAGTTAAAATTTTGCTTTTGGTTGGCTATAAGAGGATCATTTATAAAATAGGCGTGTCCAAATACACTCAAACGTCTATAAAGCCTAAATAAAAACTCAGAACTTCACAAAAATTGATGGGCATATGTGAAATAACATGCTAAAGAAGCATGGAAATTTTTATGGAGATCGGACCATAGGTGGCGCTATAACTGTTAAAAAGCTTTGAAAACCATATATTTCCTATGGTAAATTTCCTGTATTGGCTGTAAATGGACTTTTCCATCTATTTTTTCAGTGGTTAAAAGCTTTCTAAATAAATCTTAATGTCTTAAATGCTTATGTGCTTAAAGGCCTTAAATGCTTGAACCCCGATAAATGCTGCTTGCAGCTTTAATTATTATTATTATTCTTCTCCGCTAAAACGCATCGTGCAGCCCAAACCGTAAGTGCTGGAGACTTGAAACTCAGCCAAATGGTAGTCCTCAATTTGGGGAGAACCTATCAAAGTATGACCCCGATTGGTCAATAGGTGGCGCTATAGCAAGCAAAAGTATGAAATCAGCCATAACTCCTAGACGGTTTGTCATAGAATCAAGTGTCTTATATCACTGTAATCCTTGGCTCAAGACGGTCAAAACGTATATCTCCGATTTCATTTCCGCCTGGGAAAATTTTCCGCCATTTTGAATTTTCTCAAAAACCTACTTTTGCGAACTAGTCCTAGGTTTTTCGTCCGATTGGAACCAAACCAGTGCAGAAATGTTCTCTGGAGTCTGAATATCAATAATTATCGAAAAAAAGTAGAAATTTCGATTCACGGTCGCTAGGGGGCGCCAAAACGTACGTTGTGGGAGGAGCCTATTTTACTAAAACGGCTATAACTCGAGAAATAAATGAGGTATCTTCACCAAACTCGGTACACATGTGTAATAGTTCAATTTGAGGTCACAGTAAAAAAATTGCGACGATTGAACAGTAGGTGGCGCTATAACTTGAAAAAAACATGAAAAGGGCTATAACCGACTGACTTGAAAATTGGTATGCAGTGTCTTGGTCCAAGGTGCCATGTATGCCTATGAGGACATTGACGTATCTCAAAAAACATGGCCGCCATCGGCCAATGAAGTTTGAGCACCTATTAGACAAGGTTAACGGAGGCTGATCGGAACGAAACTCGATGGGCATGTTCGACTCATGGCCCAAGAGGTCTGTAAGAATTTTGAAAGAAATCGGCCACTAGTTGGCGCTAACGAGTTTTATGGCTCTGTAATCACGTGGTGTTACACTTATCATCACAAAATGCATATCATTTGATAGATCTGCTCATGCTGAACAACTTTGCCTCAAGAACTATTGCTGTCAATCAAACTGTTCATTAAATATTTGCAATTATGTTAAAAACCTACTTTTGCGAACTAGTCCCTGGTTTTTCGCCCGATCGGAAACAGACCAGTCTAGGACAATTCTCTGGACTCTCCTGATCAATAATTATCGAAAAAAAGTTGAACTTTTGAATTTTTCGTATGGCTATAATTGGGTCATAAAGAAAATGGGCGTGGCAAAATGCACTCAAAAGCTTATAAATCCTAAACGAAAACTCAGAACTTCACGAAAATTGGTGAGCATATGTGCCATAATATTCTAAACAAGCATGCCAAATTTCATGTTGATCGGACCATAGGTGGCGCTATAACTGTTAAAAAGGTTTGAAAACCATATATTTCCTATGGTAAATTGCCTGTATTGGCTGTAAATGGACTTTTCCATCTATTATTTCAGTGGTTAAAAGCTTTCTAAATAAAACTTAATGTCTTAAATGCTTATGTGCTTAAAGGCCTTAAATGCTTGAACCCCGATAAATGCTGCTTGCAGCTTTAATTAGGGGTTCAAGCACGAAGTGCTGAAACCCTATTGTAATTGTACTGATTTTTATTAGGGGTTCAAGCATGAAATGCTGAAACCCTATTGTAATTGTAAGGATTCGTAAAACGCATCGTGCAGGACAAACCGTAAGGCCTAGAGACTTGAAACCTGGCCAGATGGTAGGCCTCAATTTGGGGACAACCTATCAGAGTATGACCCCAATTGGCCCATAGGTGGCGCTACAGCAACCAAAAGTTCAAAATCGCTCATAACTCTTAGACCGTTTGTCCCAGGGTCAAGTGTCTTATACCGTTGGAATCCTTGGCTCAAGGCGGACAAAATGGCTATCTCCGATTTGGATGTAGGCAGGGAAAAATTTCTGCTATGTCGAATTTTGTCCAAAACCTACTTTTGCGAACTAGTCCCTGGTTTTTCGCCCGATCGGAACCAAACCAGTCCAGGACAATTCTCTGGACTCTCTAGATCAATAATTATCAAAAAAAAGTTGAACTTTGGCATTTGGGTGGCTGTAACAGGGTCATTTAGAAAAGGGGCGTGGCAAAATACACTCAAAAGCCTATAAATCCCAAAGGAAAACTCAGAACTTCACCAAAATTGACGAGCATATGTGTCCGAGCATGGGGAGGAAACATGCAGAGTTTCATGGAGATCGGACCATAGGTGGCGCTATAACTGGCAAAAAGCCTTCATTCTTATTAGGGGTTCAAGCATGAAATGCTGAAACCCTATTGTAATTGTGAGGATTTGTAAAACGCATCGTGCAGGACAAACCGTAAGGCCTAGAGACTTGAAACCTGGCCAGATGGTAGGCCTCAATTTGGGGACAACCTATCAGAGTATGACCCCGATTGGCCCATAGGTGGTGCTACAGCAACCAAAAGTTCAAAATCGCTCATAACTCTTAGACCGTTTGTCCCAGGATCAAGTGTCTTATATCGTTGGAATCCTTGGCTCAAGGCGGACAAAATGGCTATCTCCGATTTGGATGGAGGCAGGGAAAAATTTCTGCTATGTCGAATTTTGTCCAAAACCTACTTTTGCGAACTAGTCCCTGGTTTTTCGCCCGATCGGAACCAAACCAGTCTAGGACAATTCTCTGGACTCTCTAGATCAATAATTATCGAAAAAAAGTTGAACTTTTGCATTTGGGTGGCTGTAACAGGGTCATTTAGAAAAGGGGCGTGGCAAAATACACTAAAAAGCCTATAAATCCCAAAGGAAAACTCAGAACTTCACCAAAATTGACTAGCATATGTGTCCGAGCATGGGGAGGAAGCATGCAGAGTTTCATGGAGATCGGACCATAGGTGGCGCTATAACTGGCAAAAAGCCTTCATTCTTATTAGGGGTTCAAGCATGAAATGCTGAAACCCTATTGTAATTGTAAGGATTCGTAAAACGCATCGTGCAGGACAAACCGTAAGGCCTAGAGACTTGAAACCTGGCCAGATGGTAGGCCTCAATTTGGGGACAACCTATCAGAGTATGACCCCGATTGGCCCATAGGTGGCGCTACAGCAACCAAAAGTTCAAAATCGCTCATAACTCTTAGACCGTTTGTCCCAGGGTCAAGTGTCTTATATCGTTGGAATCCTTGGCTCAAGTCGGACAAAATGGCTATCTCCGATTTGGATGGAGGCAGGGAAAAATTTCTGCTATGTCGAATTTTGTCCAAAACCTACTTTTGCGAACTAGTCCCTGGTTTTTCGCCCGATCGGAACCAAACCAGTCCAGGACAATTCTCTGGACTCTCTAAATCAATAATTATCAAAAAAAAGTTGAACTTTGGCATTTGGGTGGCTGTAACAGGGTCATTTAGAAAAGGGGCGTGGCAAAATACACTCAAAAGCCTATAAATCCCAAAGGAAAACTCAGAACTTCACCAAAATTGATGAGCATATGTGTCAGAACACGGTGAGGAAGCATGCAGAGTTTCATGGAGATCGGACCATAGGTGGCGCTATAACTGGCAAAAAGCCTTCATTCTTATTAGGGGTTCAAGCATGAAATGCTGAAACCCTATTGTAATTGTAAGGATTCGTAAAACGCATCGTGCAGAACAAACCGTAAGGCCTAGAGACTTGAAACCTGGCCAGATGGTAGGCCTCAATTTGGGGACAACCTATCAGAGTATGACCCCGATTGACCCATAGGTGGCGCTACAGCAACCAAAAGTTCAAAATCGCTGATAACTCTTAGACCGTTTGTCCCAGGGTCAAGTGTCTTATACCGTTGGAATCCTTGGCTCAAGGCGGACAAAATGGCTATCTCCGATTTGGATGGAGGCAGGGAACAATTTCTGCTATGTCGAATTTTGTCCAAAACCTACTTTTGCGAACTAGTCCCTGGTTTTTCGCCCGATCGGAACCAAACCAGTCCAGGACAATTCTCTGGACTCTCTAAATCAATAATTATCAAAAAAAAGTTGAACTTTGGCATTTGGGTGGCTGTAACAGGGTCATTTAGAAAAGGGGCGTGGCAAAATACACTCAAAAGCCTATAAATCCCAAAGGAAAACTCAGAACTTCACCAAAATTGACGAGCATATGTGTCCGAGCATGGGGAGGAAGCATGCAGAGTTTCATGGAGATCGGACCATAGGTGGCGCTATAACTGGCAAAAAGCCTTCATTCTTATTAGGGGTTCAAGCATGAAATGCTGAAACCCTATTGTAATTGTAAGGATTCGTAAAACGCATCGTGCAGGACAAACCGTAAGGCCTAGAGACTTGAAACCTGGCCAGATGGTAGGCCTCAATTTGGGGACAACCTATCAGAGTATGACCCCGATTGGCCCATAGGTGGCGCTACAGCAACCAAAAGTTCAAAATCGCTCATAACTCTTAGACCGTTTGTCCCAGGGTCAAGTGTCTTATATCGTTGGAATCCTTGGCTCAAGGCGGACAAAATGGCTATCTCCGATTTGCTCGCGGCGCCAATTTCGAGTAAATTGCATTTTTTGGAAAAAACTATTTTTGCGAACTTCTCCTATGTTTTTGGCCCGATCGGAACCAAACCACTGCAAGAATATTCTCTGGAGTCTGACAATCAATAATCATCCAAACAATTCTAAATTTCAATTAACGGTCGATAAGGGGAACCAAAATATTTGATGGCACCAGGGCCACTTTTACTAAAACGGTTATAAATTGTGAACGGGAAGGAATTTTTTTGCTAAACTTGGGGTACATCTTCCTGAGCTCAACCTGAGATCACTTGAAAAAAATCGCAACAATTGGCCACTTGGTGGCACTATAAAACAGTTATAACTTGTGAACGGAAAGAGATTTTCGCAAAACTTGGGACACATGTTCATGAGCTCATTCTGAGGTCATGTGAAAAAAAAATCATGACAATTGGCCACTTGGTGGCACTATAAAATGGGTATAACTTGTGAGCGGAAAGAGATATTTTTGCTAAACTTGGGACACATGTTCATAAGCTCAATCTGAGTTGACATGAAAAAAATCGTGACAATTGGCCACTTGGTGGCGCTATAACAGTGGAAAAAAATCATGAAAATAGCTATAAGCGCACCCAAATGTTAGTCTACTGAAAATTGGCACGCAGTGTCTTTGTCCAGGGTGCCATGATAGTCTATGAGAACATTAGTGTATCTCAAAAAACTCAGTATATGTCATTGGCACAATGCCTTGAAGGAGCCTTAGAAGTTTCAAGCCAGTGTTTTTTCACAGGAGTGACCTCCTAAGACTCCTGAATCATTGCCGAGTCCAACAATACCAAACATGCCAGGTTTTGCCTTATGGTTTTTGTAAGTGTCATTTAGAGCTTTAAAAAATTGTGTTTATCTTCAAAGCCGTTAGTCCGATCGAGACAACAATAAAAAAACAAAGGAAATTTGAAAACATAGGTAAATAGCTAAACAATAACGCCAAAATGTTAAAATTATGATAGGAACTGACAAAAAAATGAATTAAATCCAATCAATTTCACCCATGGATCATTTTGATGCTCTCACATGTTTGAAACAAACAATGATGGATTGTCATGAAATTTGTTTTGAATTGGGACTGGCGAATCCCCGTCCATACTGTCAATGACCATTCGCAAAGACCCGCCCACTTTAGTTACTGTTGCTATGTCTGACAAGCGACGCCACTCTCACACCACACCAAGTTCTCACGCAGTGAAAAATACATTGCGGATCAGAGAGGAGACTGCGCGCTGACAGACAAGTACTTTTGATATGAAACAAATGGCACTTTTCCACTACACAGTACCAGCTCGGCTCGGCTCGGCTTTGTTTGGTTTTCCACTGTGTAAAAGTTGTACCTGTACCTGCTTCCAGGTACTTTTTTTCGTACCACTTCCGGCGAGGTTTTAAGCGAGCTGGGGCAAGCTGAGGCGATACTAAAATGTAACGTGAAAACACGGCAGACTGCTGATTGGTCAGAGAGAATCGTCACTATTCACTGCGTCATCATTGCACGCGCCAGACGGAGTATCCTGAATAAAAAACAGCAAAAACAAAAACATCCAAAAACAGCATACACTCGATTTCCTCCATTGTCCATTGTGTGTGGCAGCGGATGTATCTCGCGTAGAAGATTAAGTCACGGCAGTTTCCTGCGGCGTCGCTATGACGACCAGGTACTATTGTGGAGGTACTATCTGCAATGGAAAACGGAGCGAAAAGCGAGCCGGGCTGAGTCGAGTCGAGTTGAGCTGGTACTGGTAATGGAAAAGCACCAAAAGTCTCACCTTTCAAATGTAGTCATTTTTTAGAGACATTTAAACAATAAATACCGTTTTGTGACTGTTTAATGTGTCTGACAGATCGCTGTAGACTCAAGGCTCAGTTAAAGCTGCTCGTGAACCGATCATCTCTTCCTTCTAGTTAATTTATAGCATTAAAATAAACATAAATGAACATAAAAGGAATGTTGTTTTAAAGTGCTAAGACGTCAGTACACTTTGTTTTTCAAATTTAAATCCTCCAAAGTTAATCTACTAACTCTCCTGACTGCTTTGTGGGACAAAATGGCGGATTATGATTAGTCAGATCGCCTGTCAATCAAACTCCCTGCGAAGGGTCAATTGAGAATGCCCGTGCGCACAATCCTGATCTAATCGACAACTTTGCAGTTGCACATAGGAAAGCCCGGAAAATCCCACTATAATGTATGAGAGCATCTTTTTTATGTATTTGGACCTAGGCCTAACAATGTGTTATGGTGCGCTGTCACCAGTGTTTTTTTATTGTTTTTTTTTTTGGTGAGCGTAGGCTCCTCCTGATTTTGTTAGTCATCTCATCTCTTATATGCTGTGTATGATCATATCCTGCCCTATTCATGGTAGCCTACTCGCGGACATTGCGTCATCAATGTCATCAATTGCGTCATCAAGGGGCCCGCCTTGATAATCCTACTTAAGGGCCCGGTGTTGGCTCGTTACGCCACTGAATATAATTGTCTAAACTCCTAATCAAAATTACATATTTACAACAAATTTGACACATATATATAGGCACACTTTGAGTACTACTAATAAAAGTGGTGGAGATCAGGCAAGACTGTAAGAAGACTCAGGCAAAAAGGTGCTATAACTGTAAAAACGCTTTAAAACCATATATTTCCTATGGCAAACTGCATGTATTGGCTGTAAATTGACTTTTTCATCTATGATGGCAGTTGTTAAATGCTTGCTAAATAAAACGTAATGTCTTTTGATGCTTGTGTGCTTAAAGGCCTTAACTGCTTGAACCCCGATAAATGCTGCTTGCAGCTTTAATTATTATTATTATTATTATTTTCCCCTAAAACGCATTGTGCAGACCAAACCGTAAGAGCTGGAACCTTGAAACTGGGCCAAATGGTAGTCCTCAATTTGGGGAGAACCTATAAAAGTATGACCCCGATTGGCCCATAGGTGGCGCTATAGCAACCAAAAGCGCAAAACTGCTCATAACTACTAGACCGTATGACGTAGACTCAAGTGTCTTATATCATTGGAAAGCTGGACGCCTGACGGACAAAACGTATATCTCCGATTTCATTTCCGCCATGATAGATTTTCCGCCATTTTGAATTTTGTCAAAAACATACTTTTGCGAACTAGTCCTAGGTTTTTCACCCGATCGGAACCAAACCAGTGCAGAAATGTTCTCTAGAGTCTGACTATCAAAAACTATCGAAAAAAAGTTGAAATTTCGATTCACGGACGCTAAGGGCCGCCAAAAAATACGTTGTGGGCGGGGCCTATTTTACTAAAATGGCTATAACTCCAGAAGTAAATGAGGTATCTTCACCAAACTTGGTACACGTGTGTAAGAGGTCAATCTGAGGTCACAGTAAAAAAACCGCGGCGATTGGCCACATGGTGGCGCTATAACATGAAAAAAACATAAAACAGGCTATAACCACCTGACCGTTAGTCCGATTGACTTGAAAATTGGTATGCAGTGTCTTGGTCCAAGGTGCCATGTATGTGTATGAGGACATTGGCGTATCTCAAAAAACATGGCCGCCATCGGCCAATGAAATTTGAGCACCTATTAGACAAGGTTAACGGAGGCCGATCGGAACGAAACTCGATGGGCATGTTCGACTCAAGGCCCTAGAGGTCTGTAAGAATTTTGAAAGAAATCGGCCACTAGTTGGCGCTAACGAGTTTTACGGCTCTGTAATCACGTGGTGTTACAAATATCCACACAATATGCATATCATTTGATAGATCTCCTCATCCTGAACAACTTTGCCTCAAGAACCATTGCTGTCAATCAAACCGTTCATTAAATATTCGCAAACATGTTAAAAACCTACTTTTGCGAACTAGTCCTAGGTTTTTCGCCCGATCGGAACCAGACCAGTCTAGGACAATTCTCTGGACTCTCTAGATGAAAAACTATCAAAAAAAAGTTGAACTTTTGCATTTGGATGGCTGTAATAGGGTAATTTATAAAATGGGCGTGGCAAAATACATTAAAAATCCTATAAATCCTAAATGAAAACTCAGAACTTCACAAAAATCGGTGAGCATATGTGACATAACATCATTAACAAGCCTGCCAAATTTTATGGAGATCGGACCATAGGTGGCGCTATAACTGTTAAAAAGCTTTAAAACCATACATTTCCTATGGTACATTGCCTGTATTGGCTGTAAATGGTCTTTTCCATCTATTATGTCAGTGGTTACATGCTAAATAAAACCTGATAACTTTTGATGCTTTTGTGCTTAAAACCCCTTAAAGGCCTTAATAGCTTGAACCCCGATAAATGCTGCTTGCAGCTTTAATTAGGGGTTCAAGCACGAAGTGCTGAAACCCTATTGTAATTGTGCTGATTTTTAGGGGTTCAAGCATGAAATGCTGAAACCCTATTGTAATTGTGCTGATTTTTAGGGGTTCAAGCACGAAGTGCTGAAACCCTATTGTAATTGCTCTGATTTTTAGGGGTTCAAGCACGAAGTGCTGAAACCCTATTGTAATTGCCCTGATTTTTATTATTATTATTATTCTTCCCTAAAACGCATCGTGCAGCCAAAACCGTAAGGCCTAGAGACGTGATACTTGGTCAAATGGTAGTAGTATTGCTCGCTACTCAGATACACGGACTTAGCCAAATCGGCCCATAGGTGGCGCTACAGCGACCAAAAGCGCGAAACTGCTCAGAACTCCTAGACCGTATGTCGTAGACTCAAGTGTCTTATATCATTGGAAAGCTGGATGCCTGACGAACAAAACGTATATCTCCGATTTCATTTCCGCCATGATAGATTTTCCGCCATTTTGAATTTTGCCAAAAACCTACTTTTGCAAACTAGTCCTAGGTTTTTCGCCCGATCGGAACCAAACCAGTACAGAAATGTTCTCTGGAGTCTGAATATCAATAATTATCGAAAAAAAGTTGAAATTTCGATTCACGGACGCTAAGGGGCGCCAAAACGTACGTTGTGGGAGGGGCCTATTTTACTAAAATGGCTATAACTCCAGAAGTAAATGAGGTATCTTCACCAAACTCGGTACACATGTGTAAGAGGTCAATCTGAGGTCACAGTAATAAAATCGCGGCGATTGGCCACATGGTGGCGCTATAACATGAAAAAAACATAAAACAGGCTTTAACCACCTGACCGTTAGTCCGATTGACTTGAAAATTGGTATGCAGTGTCTTGGCCCAAGGTGTCATGTATGTCTATGAGGACATTGGTGTATCTCAAAAAACATGGCCGCCATCGGCCAATGAAGTTTGAGCACCTATTAGACAAGGTTAACGGAGGCCGATCGGAACGAAACTCGATGGGCATGTTCAACTCATAGCCCTAGAGGTCTGTAAGAATTTTGAAAGAAATCGGCCACTAGTTGGCGCTAACGAGTTTTACGGCTCTGTAATCACGTGGTGTTACACTTATTGTCACAAAATGCATATCATTTGATAGATCTGCTCATGCTGAACAACATTGCCTCAAGAACCATTGCTGTCAATCAAATCGTTCATTAATTATTCGCGAATATGTTAAAAACCTACTTTTGCGAACTAGTCCCTGGTTTTTCGCCCGATCGGAACCAGACCAGTCTAGGACAATTCTCTGGACTCTCCTGATCAATAATTATCGAAAAAAAGTTGAACTTTTGAATTTTTCGTATGGCTATAATTGGGTCATAAAGAAAATGGGCGTGGCAAAATGCACTCAAAAGCTTATAAATCCTAAACGAAAACTCAGAACTTCACGAAAATTGGTGAGCATATGTGCCATAATATTCTAAACAAGCATGCCAAATTTTATGTAGATCGGACACTAGTTGGCGCTATAACTGTTAAAAGGCTTTAAAACCATATATTTCCTATGGTAAATTGCCTGTATTGGCTGTAAATGGACTTTTCCATCTATTATTTCAGTGGTTAAAAGCTTTCTAAATAAAACTTAATGTCTTAAATGCTTATGTGCACCAAAATTGATGAGCATATGTGTCAGAACACGGTGAGGAAGCATACAGAGTTTCATGGAGATCGGACCATAGGTGGCGCTATAACTGGCAAAAAGCCTTCATTCTTATTAGGGGTTCAAGCATGAAATGCTGAAACCCTATTGTAATTGTAAGGATTCGTAAAACGCATCGTGCAGGACAAACCGTAAGGCCTAGAGACTTGAAACCTGGCCAGATGGTAGGCCTCAATGTGGGGACAACCTATCAGACTATGACCCCGACTGGCCCATAGGTGGCGCTACAGCAACCAAAAGTTCAAAATCGCTCATAACTCTTAGACCGTTTGTCCCAGGATCAAGTGTCTTATATCGTTGGAATCCTTGGCTCGAGGCGGACAAAATGGCTATCTCCGATTTGGATGTAGGCAGGGAAACATTTCTGCTATGTCGAATTTTGTCCAAAACCTACTTTTGCGAACTAGTCCCTGGTTTTTCGCCCGATCGGAACCAAACCAGTCTAGGACAATTCTCTGGACTCTCTAGATCAATAATTATCAAAAAAAGTTGAACTTTGGCATTTGGGTGGCTGTAACAGGGTCATTTAGAAAAGGGGCGTGGCAAAATACACTCAAAAGCCTATAAATCCCAAAGGAAAACTCAGAACTTCACCAAAATTGATGAGCATATGTGTCAGAACATGGTGAGGAAGCATGCAGAGTTTCATGGAGATCGGACCATAGGTGGCGCTATAACTGGCAAAAAGCCTTCATTCTTATTAGGGGTTCAAGCATGAAATGCTGAAACCCTATTGTAATTGTAAGGATTCGTAAAACGCATCGTGCAGGACAAACCGTAAGGCCTAGAGACTTGAAACCTGGCCAGATGGTAGGCCTCAATGTGGGGACAACCTATCAGAGTATGACCCCGATTGGCCCATAGGTGGCGCTACAGCAACCAAAAGTTCAAAATCGCTCATAACTCTTAGACCGTTTGTCCCAGGATCAAGTGTCTTATATCGTTGGAATCCTTGGCTCGAGGCGGACAAAATGGCTATCTCCGATTTGCTCGCGGCGCCAATTTCGAGTAAATTGCATTTTTTTGAAAAACCTATTTTTGCAAACTTCTCCTAGGTTTTTCGCCCGATCGGAACCAAACCACTGCAAGAGTATTCTCTGGAGTCTGTCAATCAATAATCATCCAAAAAATTCAAAATTTCAATTAACGGTCGATAAGGGGAACCAAAATATTTGATGGCACCAGGGCCACTTTTACTAAAACGGTTATAAATTGTGAACAGAAAGAGATTTTTTTGCTAAACTTGGGATACATCTTCCTCAGCTCAACCTGAGATCACTTGAGAAAAATCGCAACAATTGGCCACTTGGTGGCACTATAAAATGGTTATAACTTGTGAACGGAATGAGATATTTTCGCAAAACTTGGGACACATGTTCATGAGCTCATTCTGAGGTCACGTGAAAAAAAGTCATGACAATTGGCCACTTGGTGGCACTATAAAATGGTTATAACTTGTGAGCGGAAAGAGATATTTTCGCTAAACTTGGCACACATGTTCATAAGCTCAATCTGAGTTGACATGAAAAAAATCGTGACAATTGGCCACTTGGTGGCGCTATAACAGTGAAAAAAATCATGAAAATAGCTATAAGCGCACCCAACTGTTAGTCTACTGAAAATTGGCACGCAGTGTCTTTGTCCAGGGTGCCATGATAGTCTATGAGAACATTGGTGTATCTCAAAAAACTCAGTATACGTCATTGGCACAATGCCTTGAAGGAGCCTTAGAAGTTTCAAGCCAGTGTTTTTTCACAGGAGTGACCTCCTAAGACTCCTGAATCCTTGCAGAGTCCAACAATACCAAACATGCCAGGTTTCGCCTTATGGTTTTTGCAAGTGTCATTTAGAGCTTTAAAAAATTGTGTTTATCTTCAAAGCCGTTAGTCCGATCGAGACAACAACAAAAAAACACAGGAAATTTGAAAACATAGGTAAATAGCTAAACAATAACGCCAAAATGTTAAAATTATGATAGGAACTGACAAAAAAATGAATTAAATCCAATCAATTTCACCCATGGATCATTTTGATGCTCTCACATGTTTGAAACAAACAATGATGGATTGTCATGAAATTTGTTTTGAATTGGGACTGGCGAATCCCCGTCCATACTGTCAATGACCATTCGCAAAGACCCGCCCACTTTAGTTACTGTTGCTATGTCTGTCAAGCGACGCCACTCTCACACCACACCAAGTTCTCACGCAGTGAAAAATACATTGCGGATCAGAGAGGAGACTGCGCGCTGACAGACAAGTACTTTTGATATGAAACAAATGGCGCTTTTCCACTACAGCCAGCTCGGCTCGGCTCGGCTCGACTTGACTCGGCTTTGTTTGGTTTTCCACTGTGTAAAAGTTGTACCTGTACCTGCTTCCAGGTACTTTTTTTCGTACCACCTCCGGCGAGGTTCTAAGTGAGCTGGGGCAAGCTGAGGCGATACTAAAATGTGACGTGAAAACACGGCAGACTGCTGATTGGTCAGAGAGAATTGTCACTATTCACTGCGTCATCATTGCACGCGCCAGACGGAGTATCCTGAATAAAAAACAGCAAAAACAAAAACATCCAAAAACAGCATACACTCGATTTCCTCCATTGTCCATTGTGTGTGGCAGCGGATGTATCTCGCGTAGAAGATTAAGTCACGGCAGTTTCCTGCGGCGTCGCTATGACGACCAGGTACTATTGTGGAGGTACTATCTGCAATGGAAAACGGAGCGAAAAGCGAGCCGAGTCAAGTCGAGTCGAGTCGAGTCAAGTCGAGTTGAGCTGGTACTGGTAATGGAAAAGCACCAAAAGTCTCACCTTTCAAATGTAGTCATTTTTTAGAGACATTTAAACAATAAATACCGTTTTGTGACTGTTTAATGTGTCTGACAGATCGCTGTAGACTCAAGGCTCAGTTAAAGCTGCTCGTGAACCGATCATCTCTTCCTTCTAGTTCATTTATAGCATTAAAATATACATGAATGAACATAAAAGGAATGTTGTTTTAAAGTGCTAAGACGTCAGTACACTTTGTTTTTCAAATTTAAATCCTCCAAAGTTAATCTACTAACTCTCCTGACTGCTTTGTGGGACAAAATGGCGGATTATGATTAGTCAGATCGCCTGTCAATCAAACTCCCTGCGAAGGGTCAAATTGAGAATGCCCGTGCGCACAATCCTGATCTAATCGACAACTTTGCAGTTGCACATAGGAAAGCCCGGAAAATCCCACTATAATGTAAGAGAGCATCTTTTTTATGTATTTGGACCTAGGCCTAACAATGTGTTATGGTGCGCTGTCACCAGTGTTTTTTTATTGTTGTTTTTTTTGGTGAGCGTAGGCTCCTCCTGATTTTGTTAGTCATCTCATCTCTTATATGCTGTGTATGATCATATCCTGCCCTATTCATGGTAGCCTACTCGCGGATATTGCGTCATCAATGTCATCAATTGCGTCATCAAGGGGCCCGCCTTGATAATCCTACTTAAGGGCCCGGTGTTGGCTCGTTACGCCACTGAATATAATTGTCTAAACTCCTTATCAAAATTACATATTTACAACAAATTTGACACATATATATAGGCACACTTTGAGTACTACTAATAAAAGTGGTGGAGATCAGGCAAGACTGTAAGAAGACTCAGGCAAAAAGGTGCTATAACTGTAAAAACGCTTTAAAACCATATATTTCCTATGGCAAACTGCATGTATTGGCTGTAAATTGACTTTTTCATCTATGATGGCAGTTGTTAAATGCTTGCTAAATAAAACGTAATGTCTTTTGATGCTTGTGTGCTTAAAGGCCTTAACTGCTTGAACCCCGATAAATGCTGCTTGCAGCTTTAATTATTATTATTATTCTTCTCCGCTAAAACGCATCGTGCAGCCCAAACCGTAAGTGCTGGAGACTTGAAACTTTGTCAGATGGTAGTACAAAAATCGAGGAAAGGTTCAGAGAGTATGACCCCGATTGGCCCATAGGTGGCGCTATAGCGACCAAACGCGCGAAACTGGTCATAACTCCTAGACCGTATGTCCTAGACTCAAGTGTCTTATATCAATGGAATCCAGACCTCATGGCGAACAAAACGTATATCTCCGATTTCATTTCCGGTATGCAAATTTTTCCGCCATTTTGAATTTTGTCAAAAACCTACTTTTGCAAACTAGTCCTAGGTTTTTCGCCCGATCGGAACCAAACCAGTGCAGAAATGTTCTCTGGAGTCTGAAGATCAATAATTATCGAAAAAACGTCGATATTTCGATTCAAAGTCGCTAGGGGGCTCAAAATGAACGTTGTGGGAGGAGCCTATTTTACTAAAATGGCTATAACTCAAAAAGTAAATGAGATAGCTTCACCAAACTTGGTACACATATGTAGGAGTTCAATCTGGGGTCACAGTAAAAAAATCACAACGATTAAACACTAGGTGGCGCTATAACATGAAAGAAACATGAAAAGGGCTATAACCACCTGACTGTTAGTCTGATTGACTTGAAAATTGGTATGCAGTGTCTTGGTCCAAGGTGCCATGTATGTCTATGAGGACATTGACGTATCTCAAAAAACATGGCCGCCATTGGCCAATGAAGTCGAGCACCTATTAGACAAGGTTAACGGAGGCCGATTGGAACGAAACTCGGTGGGCATGTTCGACTCATGGCCCTAGAGGTCTGTAAAATTTTTGAAAGAAATCGGCCACTAGTTGGCGCTAACGAGTTTTATGGCTCTGTAATCACGTGGTGTTACACTTATAGTCACATTATGCATATCATTTGATAGATCTACTCATGCTGAACAACTTTGCCTCAAGAACCATTGCTGTCAATCAAACCGTTCATTAAATATTTGTGAACATGTTAAAAACCTACTTTTGCGAACTAGTCCTAGGTTTTTCGCCCGATCGGAACCAGACCAGTCTAGGGCAATTCTCTGGACTCTCTAGATCAATAATTATCGAAAAAAAGAAGAAAATTTTGCTTTTGTTTGGCTATAACATGATCATTTAGAAAATGGGCGTGTCAAAATACACTCAAACGTTTATAAATCATAAATAAAAACTCAGAACTTTACAAAAATTGATGAGCACATGTGACATAACATGCTAAAGAAGCATGGGAATTTTTATGGAGATTGGACCATAGGTGGCGCTATAACTGTTAAAAAGCTTTAAAACAATATATATTCTATGGTAAATTGCCTGTATTGGCTGTAAATGGTGTTTTCCATTTATGATCTTATAATTTTCAAATCATAATATTCAAATCTAGTGCAGTACAATTCTCTGGACTCTCTAGATCAATAATTATCAGAAAAAGTATAACTTCTTCATTTGGATGGCTATAATAGGGTCACTTTAATATGTAGCCTTGACCAAGTGTCCCCAAAAGCCTATATCTTTTAAATATCTTTCAGATCTAGTCAGAACATGTTACTCTTAACAAGCATGAAAAATTTCAGACAGATCGGACAAAATTTGCCTCTATAACAGTTAAAAAGGTAAAAATGATATAACATGGCATATTAAGCCAATAAGTGGTATTGTACTGCCCCCTGCTGTCATTTCATCATACTACTCCCTAATATTGTTATATAATTCATATTTATACTTTATAAAATCATTATTTTAACATTTACAATCACATTTTGTCAAAATGCATCTATTGGAGTGTTACTATTGACAATTGTTTTACATTTAGAAAACGAAAGTAAAACCTTGTCCGCCATTTAGGCCACGCCCCCCCAGTACAAATTCACTCATAACTCGAAAACGGAAAGTGGCCGCGCGCTCAAATTTTGATGGTAAGGACCTCTCCGGGCTCTTGATCGAAACGTAGCGTCGCGGGCCTCGGGAGCGCGCCCCCCCCACGGAACGCTAGTCCGCGGGACCCCCGACTTTGAACGGCCGTAACTCCCGAACCAGATCACCCCGAACCTTGTGTGAGGGCTCATTGGAAAGGGCCCATCCTTGGCTAGCTTCGATTCAAATGTGGTGTAATTTGCCCTCGGCATTCCAGAGAAAACTGCTCCAAAAGACATGCCTTTGAATGGTCATAGCTCCCGGCCCCAATCGCCCAAAAACACTGTGATGGTCTCATTCAACAGGGCTCCTCAAGCACTATCTATGCTCTGAGGTTTAGAATTTTTCGCCATCTGGTTCCCGAGATATAAGTGAAAAAACTAATTCCCATTCATTCACTTCAATTGTAAGATGGAGGCTGTAATTCCACTGTTGTCAACTAGAGGGAGCAGCAGTATTAGACATAGTATTAATCTTTTTATCAGCTTTCAGCTTTGGCCAACAAGCAAATGCTTAAAGCTATTTATTATTATTATTACTGATAATACAGATCACAAAGAAATATGTGAAAATGGTTAGACCATTAAAAGATATTTTCACAATAACATCCCAAAAACATTGAAAACATATTTGTCTTTGTGTGTGTGTGTCTGTGTGTGTCTGTGTGTGTAAGCATGCTTAATGGAAAGAACATGGTAAAACTGCTTTGTTTTACTGGTGGATAAAAAAGTCTTTCAAATGAAAGTGAGTCAATTAGTGGTCTTCTACTGCCCTCTGCAGGACATTCTACTTATAAAAATATTTTTACCTGTGCTTTTGCATACATTTTTAGACTATATAAAATTGCTTGCATGAAAATCACCTATTATAACACAATCATGTTTTGTCAGTTTATCACTTCATTTGTACTGAGCTCTCAGTTTGAACAATTCTGCTTCTCAGTGATTAATTTGAAATCTGAAAATGGTGTTATACGGAGGAGATTTGCAATTATCATTTTGTTACCTATCTTTAATTTAAAATATCTACATCTACAACCAAATGTGTTTGCATGTGTGTGTTGAAGCATGGTTACTGTATTAAGTATTATTGTTTAAGTATTATTGTTTTCATTTACATTTTAACCACCAGAAGACCACTCATTGCTTCATTCTGCTTACTAAAATATTATTTTCCAGTTAGTTTCCATTTGAAATATTGTTTAAACTTTATAAAATCATTAAAATAACATTTCAAATCATATTTTGTCTGTTTATAAATCCCACAGACTCACATTGGCTGCAATACTAATGTTTTTGAAAGACACAGACCTGAGAGTCTAATCTTTGTGTATTGTGCATATAGTATTGATATTATTACTATTGCAAATCATGTTATTGTAACTCATATCTTAACAGAATATTATTTGTCATTTTAATTCTTTATTTCTTAATTGTTTTTTTCTGATTACTACAGATATTATCAACAAAGATATCAACTACACCTTCACTTTTAATATTGATAAGCTGCACACACAGCGCAATCACACACCCACTAATGCATTCAAATAAATGTAATCTTACTGTGCTACTTTATTTGTACATGATTAGAATGAACAGACATCTAAGAATATTTTTCTTCTTTTGTTAAAGCCATTTCAGACTACAAGTAAGCATTATATTACTAATCAACTATTTTAAAGGTGCCATACAATTGAAAACTGTATTTATCTTGGCATAGTTGAATGGTAAGAGTTCTGGACAAGGAACTGACATACCGTGAGCCTCAAACACCATTGTTTCCTCCTTCATGTGTAAATCTCCTGTTTGCAAAAGACCGCTGAAAAATGAGTGAATTACAGCATAACACCGACTGTGACGTTGGAGTCGGGATCATTCATATTTATACCCCCCCAATTTGCATATACCAGCCCATGGTCTAGGCCAGGCAGTGTTAACGTGGACCTGCACAGCCGAATCATCAGAAGTTCTGCAGGTATTGTGAAGAAGCAAGCAAGGACAATAGTGAAAATGTCAGATCATGGATATAAATGTTATGTTCGAGGCTGTGCTGCGGATTTCAGAACTTTTCATTCCCTTCCCACAAAAGAGAACTGCCAACAGGCATGGTTGATTTTTACAACAGGATACCTTACCATTTTAATTCAAAGCTGTTAGTTTGCTCTGCCCATTTCACCACTGACAGTTTTTCTAACCTGGGACAATATCAAGCAGGTTTCGCTCATCGTTTGATACTGAAGAAGGGGGCAGTTCCAACTAATGTTATATTTCCATTACAACCCCTACCGCAAGCAGAAAGTAACGTTAGTGATTTTATCCACTACTTGACTGTTGAAGACATTTCTGTTTCAGAGATATCATAGAACAATTTAAAATATATCAATGCATTCTACGGCACCTTTAAAATAATTATTTAAAATGGAGATCAGGCCAAACATCACTAAAACATGAAAAGGGCTATAACCACCTGACCATTAGTTTGATTGACTTTAAAATTGGCATGCAATGTTTTGGTCCAAGGTGCCATGTATGTCTATGCCGCCATAGGCCAATAAAGTTTGTGCACCTCTTAGACAAGGTTAACAATGGTCGATCGGAACGAAACTCGGTGGGCATGTTCGACTCGTGGCCCTAGAGGTCTGTAAGAATTTTGAAAGAAATCGGCCACTAGTTGACGCTAACTGGTTTTACGGCTTTGTAATCACGTGATGCATGTCATTTGATAGATCTCCTCATACTGAACAACTTTGCCTCAAAAACTACTTCTGTCAATTAATTTGTTCATTAAATACTTGCGATTATGTTAAAAACCTACTTTTGCGAACTAGTCCTATGTTTTTCACCCGATCGGAAATATATCAGTGCAGTACAATTCTCTGGACTCTCTAGATCAATAATTATATAAAAAACTTAAACTTTACCCATTGGGTAGCCATAATAGGATCATTTAGAAAATGTGTATGGCAAAAAACACTCAAAAGCCTGTAAATCCTAAACGAAAACTCAGACAACTCACTATGCTTAAAGACCCTAAATGCTTGAACCCCGCTAAATGCTGCTTGCAGCTTTAATTATTATTATTATTATTATTATTTTCCCCTAAAACGCATTGTGCAGACCAAACCGTAAGAGCTGGAACCTTGAAACTGGGCCAAATGGTAGTCCTCAATTTGGGGAGAACCTATAAAAGTATGACCCCGATTGGCCCATAGGTGGCGCTATAGCAACCAAAAGCGCAAAACTGCTCATAACTACTAGACCGTATGACGTAGACTCAAGTGTCTTATATCATTGGAAAGCTGGACGCCTGACGAACAAAACGTATATCTCCGATTTCATTTCCGCCATGATAGATTTTCCGCCATTTTGAATTTTGTCAAAAACATACTTTTGCGAACTAGTCCTAGGTTTTTCACCCGATCGGAACCAAACCAGTGCAGAAATGTTCTCTAGAGTCTGACTATCAAAAACTATCGAAAAAAAGTTGAAATTTCGATTCACGGACGCTAAGGGCCGCCAAAACATACGTTGTGGGCGGGGCCTATTTTACTAAAATGGCTATAACTCCAGAAGTAAATGAGGTATCTTCACCAAACTTGGTACACGTGTGTAAGAGGTCAATCTGAGGTCACAGTAAAAAAACCGCGGCTATTGGCCACATGGTGGCGCTATAACATGAAAAAAACATAAAACAGGCTATAACCACCTGACCGTTAGTCCGATTGACTTGAAAATTGGTATGCAGTGTCTTGGTCCAAGGTGCCATGTATGTCTATGAGGACATTGGCGTATCTCAAAAAACATGGCCGCCATCGGCCAATGAAATTTGAGCACCTATTAGACAAGGTTAACGGAGGCCGATCGGAACGAAACTCGATGGGCATGTTCGACTCAAGGCCCTAGAGGTCTGTAAGAATTTTGAAAGAAATCGGCCACTAGTTGGCGCTAACGAGTTTTACGGCTCTGTAATCACGTGGTGTTACAAATATCCACACAATATGCATATCATTTGATAGATCTCCTCATCCTGAACAACTTTGCCTCAAGAACCATTGCTGTCAATCAAACCGTTCATTAAATATTCGCAAACATGTTAAAAACCTACTTTTGCGAACTAGTCCTAGGTTTTTCGCCCGATCGGAACCAGACCAGTCTAGGACAATTCTCTGGACTCTCTAGATGAAAAACTATCAAAAAAAAGTTGAACTTTTGCATTTGGATGGCTGTAATAGGGTAATTTATAAAATGGGCGTGGCAAAATACATTAAAAATCCTATAAATCCTAAATGAAAACTCAGAACTTCAGAAAAATCGGTGAGCATATGTGACATAACATCATTAACAAGCCTGCCAAATTTTATGGAGATCGGACCATAGGTGGCGCTATAACTGTTAAAAAGCTTTAAAACCATATATTTCCTATGGTACATTGCCTGTATTGGCTGTAAATGGTCTTTTCCATCTATTATGTCAGTGGTTACATGCTAAATAAAACCTGATAACTTTTGATGCTTTTGTGCTTAAAACCCCTTAAAGGCCTTAATAGCTTGAACCCCGATAAATGCTGCTTGCAGCTTTAATTAGGGGTTCAAGCACGAAGTGCTGAAACCCTATTGTAATTGCTCAGATTTTTATTATTATTATTTTCCCCTAAAACGCATCGTGCAGCCCAAACCGTAAATGCTGGAGACTTGAAACTCAGCCAAATGGTAGTCCTCAATTTGGGGAGAACCTATCAAAATATGACCCCGATTGGTCAATAGGTGGCGCTATAGCAAGCAAAAGTATGAAATCAGCCATAACTCCTAGACGGTTTGTCATAGAATCAAGTGTCTTATATCACTGTAATCCTTGGCTCAAGACGGTCAAAACGTATATCTCCGATTTCATTTCCGCCTGGGAAAATTTTCCGCCATTTTGAATTTTCTCAAAAACCTACTTTTGCGAACTAGTCCTAGGTTTTTCGTCCGATTGGAACCAAACCAGTGCAGAAATGTTCTCTGGAGTCTGAATATCAATAATTATCGAAAAAAAGTTGAAATTTCGATTCACGGTCGCTAGGGGGCGCCAAAACGTACGTTGTGGGAGGAGCCTATTTTACTAAAACGGCTATAACTCGAGAAATAAATGAGGTATCTTCACCAAACTCGGTACACATGTGTAATAGTTCAATTTGAGGTCACAGTAAAAAAATCGCGACGATTGAACAGTAGGTGGCGCTATAACTTGAAAAAAACATGAAAAGGGCTATAACCACCTGACCATTTGTCCGATTGACTTGAAAATTGGTATGCAGTGTCTTGGTCCAAGGTGCCATGTATGCCTATGAGGACATTGACGTATCTCAAAAAACATGGCCGCCATCAGCCAATGAAGTTTGAGCACCTATTAGACAAGGTTAACGGAGGCTGATCGGAACGAAACTCGATGGGCATGTTCGACTCATGGCCCAAGAGGTCTGTAAGAATTTTGAAAGAAATCGGCCACTAGTTGGCGCTAACGAGTTTTTTCGGCTCTGTAATCACGTGGTGTTGCATACATCCACACAATATGCATATCAGTTGATAGATCTCCTCATACTGAACAACTTTGCCTCAAGAACCATTGCTGTCAATCAAACTGTTCATTAATTATTCATGAATATGTTAAAAACCTACTTTTGCGAACTAGTCCTAGGTTTTTTGCCCAATCGGAACCAAACCAGTCTAGGACAATTCTCTGGACTCTCTAGATCAATAATTATCAAAAAAAAGTGGAACTTTTGCATTTGGATGGCTGTAATAGGGTCATTTATAAAATGGGCGTGGCAAAATACACTAAAAAGCCTATAAATCCTAAATGAAAACTCAAAACTTCACAAAAATTGGTGAGCATATGTCACATAACATCATTAACAAGCATGCCAAATTTTATGGACATCGGACAAAAGGTGGCACTATAACTGTTAAAAAGCTTTAAAACCACATATTTCCTATGGTAAATTGCCTGTATTGGCTGTAAATGGACTTTTCAATCTATTATTTCAGTGGTTAAAAGCTTTCTAAATAAATCTAAATGTCTTAAATGCTTATGTGCTTAAAGGCCTTAAATGCTTGAACCCCGATAAATGCTGCTTGCAGCTTTAATTAGGGGTTCAAGCACGAAGTGCTGAAACCCTATTGTAATTGCTCTGATTTTTATTATTATTATTTTCCCCTAAAACGCATCGTGCAGCCCAAACCGTAAGTGCTGGAGACTTGAAACTCAGCCAAATGGTAGTCCTCAATTTGGGGAGAACCTATCAAAGTATGACCCCGATTGGTCAATAGGTGGCGCTATAGCAAGCAAAAGTATGAAATCAGCCATAACTCCTAGACGGTATGTCATAGAATCAAGTGTCTTATATCACTGTAATCCTTGGCTCAAGACGGTCAAAACGTATATCTCCGATTTCATTTCCGCCTGGGAAAATTTTCCGCCATTTTGAATTTTCTCAAAAACCTACTTTTGCGAACTAGTCCTAGGTTTTTCGTCCGATTGGAACCAAACCAGTGCAGAAATGTTCTCTGGAGTCTGAATATCAATAATTATCGAAAAAAAGTTGAAATTTCGATTCACGGTCGCTAGGGGGCGCCAAAACGTACGTTGTGGGAGGAGCCTATTTTACTAAAACGGCTATAACTCGAGAAATAAATGAGGTATCTTCACCAAACTCGGTAAACATGTGTAATCGTTCAATTTGAGGTCACAGTAAAAAAATCGCGACGATTGAACAGTAGGTGGCGTTATAACTTGAAAAAAACATGAAAAGGGCTATAACCACCTGACCGTTTGTCCGATTGACTTGAAAATTGGTATGCAGTGTCTTGGTCCAAGGTGCCATGTATGCCTATGAGGACATTGACGTATCTCAAAAAACATGGCCGCCATCGGCCAATGAAGTTTGAGCACCTATTAGACAAGGTTAACGGAGGCTGATCGGAACGAAACTCGATGGGCATGTTCGACTCATGGCCCAAGAGGTCTGTAAGAATTTTGAAAGAAATCGGCCACTAGTTGGCGCTAACGAGATTTTTTGGCTCTGTAATCACGTGGTGTTGCACACATCCACACAATATGCATATCAGTTGATAAATCTCCTCATACTGAACAACTTTGCCTCAAGAACCATTGCTGTCAATCAAACCGTTCATTTAATATTCGCAAATATGTTAAAAACCTACTTTTGCGAACTAGTCCTAGGTTTTTTGCCCAATCGGAACCAAACCAGTCTAGGACAATTCTCTGGACTCTCTAGATCAATAATTATCAAAAAAAAGTTGAACTTTTGCATTTGGATGGCTGTAATAGGGTCATTTATAAAATGGGCGTGGCAAAATACACTAAAAAGCCTATAAATCCTAAATGAAAACTCAAAACTTCACAAAAATTGGTGAGCATATGTCACATAACATCATTAACAAGCATGCCAAATTTTATGGACATCGGACCAAAGGTGGCACTATAACTGTTAAAAGGCTTTAAAACCACATATTTCCTATGGTAAATTGCCTGTATTGGCTGTAAATGGACTTTTCAATCTATTATTTCAGTGGTTAAAAGCTTTCTAAATAAATCTTAATGTCTTAAATGCTTAAATGCCTTAAAGGCCTTAACTGCTTGAACCCCGATAAATGCTGCTTGCAGCTTTAATTATTATTATTATTATTATTCTTCTGCCGTAAAACGCATCGTGCAGCCCAAACCGTAAGGGCTAGAGCATTGAAACTTTGCCAGATGGTAGTACAAAAATCGAGGAGAGGTTCAGAGATTATGACCCCGATTGGCCCATAGGTGGCGCTATAGTGACCAAAAGCGTGAAACAGCTCATAACTCCTAGACCGTATGTCATAGACTCAAGTGTCTTATATCATTGGAAAGCTGGACGCCTGACGAACAAAACATATATCTCCGATTTTATTTCCGTCATGATAGATTTTCCGCCATTTTGAATTTTGTCAAAAACCTACTTTTGCAAACTAGACCGTGGTTTTTTGTCCGATCGGAACCAAACCAGTGCAGAAATGTTCTCTGGAGACTGAAGATAAATAATTATCAAAAAAATGTTGAAATTTCGGTTCATGGTCGCTAGAGGGCATAAAATGAACGTTGTGGGAGGAGCCAATTTTACTAAAATGGCTATAACTCAAAAAGTAAATGAGATAGATTAACCAAACTCGGTACACTTGTGTATGGGTTCAGTCTGGGGTCACAGTAAAAAAATCGCGACGATTGAACACTAGGTGGCGCTATAACATGAAAAAAACATGAAAAGGGCTATAACCACCTGACCGTTAGTCCGATTGACTTGAAAATTGGTATGCAGTGTCTTGGCCCAAGGTGCCATGTATGTCTATGAGGACATTGGTGTATCTCAAAAAACATGGCCGCCATTGGCCAATAAATTTGAGCACCTATTAAACAAGGTTAACAGAGGCCGATCGGAATGAAACTCGATGGGCATGTTTGACTCATGGCCCTAGAGGTCTGTAAGAATTTTGAAAGAAATCGGCCACTAGTTGGCGCTAACGAGTTTTATGGCTCTGTAATCACGTGGTGTTACACATATCATCACAAAATGCATATCATTTGATAGATCTGCTCATGTTGAACAACTTTGCCTCTAGAACCACTAATGTCAATCAAACCGTTCATTAAATATTTACGAATATGTTAAAAACCTACTTTTGCGAACTAGTCCTAGGTTTTTCGCCCAATCGGAACCAAACCAGTCTAGGACAATTCTCTGGACTCTCTAGATCAATAATTATCAAAAAAAAGTTGAACTTTTGCATTTGGATGGCTGTAATAGGGTCATTTATAAAATGGGCGTGGCAAAATACATTAAAAAGCTTATAAATCCTAAATAAAAACCCAGAACTTCACAAAAATTGGTGAACTTATGTGACATAACATCATTAACAAGCATGCACAATTTCATGGAGATCGGACCATAGTTGGCGCTATAACTGTTAAAAGGCTTTAAAACTATATATTTCCTATGGTAAACTGCCTGTATTGGCTGTGAATGGTATTTTCCATCTCTGATCATATAATTTTCATATCATAATGTTAAAAACTAGTGCAATACAATTCTCTGAACTCACTAGAACAATAATTGTCAGAAAAAGTTGAACTACTTCATTTGGATAGCTATAATAGGTTCACTTCAAAATGTGGCCTTTACCAGGTGTCCCCGAAAGCCTATATCTCTTTAATGAATATTTAAACCTACTTAAAAACAAGTCAGAACATGTGAAATATCACTCTGAACATGCATGGAAATTTTCAGACAGATCTGACAAAATTTGCCTCTATAACAGTTAAAAAGGTGAAAATGATATGAATATAATGGCATATTAAGCCAATAAATGGTATTTTACTGCCCCCTGCTGTTTAAAATAGTAATTTTGTTATATTGTTCTATAATTTACATTTAGACTTCATAAAATCACTATTTTAACATTTACAATTACATTTAGTCAAAATCCACCTGTTAAAGTATTATTATTGACAGTTTGATCACATCATATAGTTCAAATGTCTGTATCTACAACATAATGTGTGTGTGTAGTCTTAGGTTTCTGAATAAATTCTGAATCATCTGATTAATAGCTTACAAAGACTTTGTGAAATGTTTATAGACCATTCAAATATATTTTCATAATGACATATCCCAATAGCATTGAAAAAACAACAACATTTGTCTTTGTGTGTGTGTGTGTGTGTGTGTGTGTGTAAACATGCATTATGGAGTTAAAATGGAAAAACTGGTTTGTTTTAGTGCAGAAAAATGGTGAAAATCAAGAAGTTTAAAGTGAAAGTGTGCCAATATGTGGTCTTCTACTGCTCTCTGCTGGCCATTCTACTTATTAATGAAGTCTACTCACATATGCTTTTACATTCATTAGACACTAAAAATCACTTATATAACAATAAGAAACTAAAAAAATCACTTATATAACAATTACTATTGTAGCACAATCATGCTAGAATCATAGTAAATAATACTAGAATGTGGTAAATTGTTGTGGGAGGAGCCTATTTTACTAAAATGGCTATAAGTCAAGAAGTAAATGAGATATCTTCACCAAACTCAGTACACATGTGTATGGGTTCAATTTGAGGTCACAGTAAACAATTTTATGGAGATTGGACGATAGGTGGCGCTATAACTGTTAAAAAGCTTTAAAACCATATATTTCCTATGGTACATTGCCTATATTGGCTGTAAATGGTGTTTTCCATCTATTATGTCAGTGGTTAAATGCTTGCTAAATAAAACTTGATAACTTTTGATGCTTTTGTGCTTAAAAACCCTTAAAGGCCTTAATAGCTTGAACCCCGATAAATGCTGCTTGCAGCTTTAATTAGGGGTTCAAGCACGAAGTGCTGAAACCCTATTGTAATTGTACTGATTTTTATTATTAGGGGTTCAAGCACGAAGTGCTGAAACCCTATTGTAATTGCCCTGATTTTTATTAGGGGTTCAAGCATGAAATGCTGAAACCCTATTGTAATTGTGCTGATTTTTATTATTATTATTATTATTCCGCCGTAAAACGCATCGTGCAGCCTAAACCGTAAGTGCTAGAGACTTGAAACTTGGCCAGAAGGTAGTACAAAAATCGAGGAGAGGTTCAGAGAATATGAGCTAGATTGGCCAATAGGTGGCGCTACAGTGCAAAAAACAAAAAAATTGCATATTTTTGCTTAAATCTCATCAACCCTTTGTCACAGACTCAAGTGTCTTATATCTTTGGAATCCTTGGGTTAAGCCGAACAAAAAAGGCCTCAAGGATTTCATTTCCGGTATGCAAATTTTTCCGCCATTTTGGATTTTGTCCAAAACCTACTTTTGCGAACTAGTCCCTGGTTTTTCGCCCGATCGGAACCAAACCAGTGCAGAAATATTCACAGGAGTCTGAATATCAATAATTATCGAAAAAAAGTTAAAATTTCGATCCACGGTTGCTAAGGGGCATCAAAACGTTCGCAGGAGGCGGAGCTAATTATACAAAAATGGCTATAACTCGTGAACGAAATGAGATATTTTCACCAAACTCGGTACACATATGTATGAGCTCAAGTTGAGGTCACAGTAAAAAAATCGCGGTGATTGGCCTCATGGTGGCGTTATAATATGAAAAAAACATAAAACAGGCTATAACCACCTGACCGTTAGTCCGATTGACTTGAAAATTGGTATGCAGTGTCTTGGTCCAAGGTGCCATGTATGTCTATGAGGACATTGGTGTATCTCAAAAAACATGGCCGCTATCGGCCAATGAAGTTTGAGCACCTATTAGACAAGGTTAACGGAGGCCGATCGGAACAAAACTCAGTGGGCATGTTCGGCTCAAGCCCCTAGAGGTCTGTAAGAATTTTGAAAGAAATCGGCCACTAGTTGGCGCTAACGAGTTTTATGGCTCTGTAATCACGTGGTGTTACACTTATCGTCACAAAATGCATATCATATGATAGATCTGCTCATGCTGAACAACTTTGCCTCTAGAACCATTGCTGTCAATCAAACAGTTCATTAAATATTCATGAATATGTTAAAAACCTACTTTTGCGAACTAGTCCTAGGTTTTTTGCCCGATCGGAACCAGACCAGTCTAGGACAATTCTCTGGACTCTCTAGATCAATAATTATCAAAAAAAAGTTGAACTTTTGCATTTGGATGGCTGTAATAGGGTAATTTATAAAATGGGCGTGTCAAAATACATTAAAAAGCCTATAAATCCTAAATAAAAACTCAGAACTTCACAAAAATTGGTCAGCATATGTGACATAACATCATTAACAAGCATGAAAAATTCTATGGAGATCGGACGATAGGTGGCGCTATAACTGTTAAAAAGCTTTAAAATCATATATTTCCTATGGTAAACTGCCTGTATTGGCTGTAAATGGTCTTTTCCATCTCTGATCATATAATTTTCATATCATAATGTTAAAAAACTAGTGCAATACAATTCTCTGGACTCACTAGATCAATAATTGTCAGAAAGTTGAACTACTTCATTTGGATAGCTATAATAGGTTCACTTCAAAATCTGGCCTTTACCAAGTGTCCCCGAAAGCCTATATCTCTTTAATCAATGCTCAGACCTTCTTAAAAACAAGTCAGAACGTGTGAAATATCACCCTGAACAAGCATGAAAATTTTCAGACAGATCGGACAAAATTTGCCTCTATAACAGTTAAAAAGGTGAAAATGATATGAATTAATGGCATGTTAAGCCAATAAGTGGTATTTTACTGCCCCCTGCTGTTTAAAATAGTCATTTTCTCATATTGGTATTGGTATCAGCCATGGTAAATCATGATAAATGATGGTGTGTGTGTGTGTGTGTGTGTGTGTGTGTGTGTGTGTGTGTGTGTGTGTGTGTGTGTGTGTGTGTGTGGTACAAATATAACAAAGGTTTTATTTTCCAACATGAAAACAAACATAACAGAGTGCTAGTGCACAAACAATAACCGACAATGATAATGGATGAGAGGGGAACTTAAATACACAGATCAAGACAAGGACAACAGGTGACGGTTATGATGATGAGGAGCAGGTGATGATGAGGAGGGTGATGAGGAGCAGGTGCAGGTGATGACGACAGATGGTGAATGTGATGAAGACAGAAGGTGAATGTGATGAAGGTGAATGTGACACCAATATCACTGAAACATTTGTGTGTGTGTGTGTGTGTGTGTGTGTGTGTGTGTAGCATTATTGTGTGTAGCATATGTAGCAAGTATGCATTATTGAGTTAACATGGAAACACTGGTTTGCTTTAGTGCAGAAAACTGGTCAAAATCATGAGGTTTAAAGTGAAAGTGAGCCAATAAGTGGTCTTCTACTGCCCTCTGCTGGCCATTCTACTTATTAATTAAATTTTTCCACATGTGCTTGCATTTATACTTGAATACACACTAAAAATCACTTATATAGCAATAACTATTATAACACAATCATATTTTGTCAGTGTTAATCACTTTATTTGCACTGACACTTCAAATAATTGCTAGTAATGTGGTAAATCATGGTAAATCATGGTTAACTATGCTGTGTGTGTGTGTGTGTGTGTGTGTGTGTGTGTGTGTGTGTGTGTGTAAGCATGCATTGAGTTAACATGGATAAACTGGTTTGCTTTAGTGCAGAAAACTGGTTTAAAGTGAAAGTGAGCCAATAAGTGGTCTTCTACTGCCCTCTGCTGGCCATTCTACTTATTAATGAAATATTTCAACATGTGCTTGCATTCATACTTGAATACACACTAAAAAAATCACTTATATAGCAATAACTATTATAACACAATCATATTTTGTCAGTGTTAATCACTTTATTTGCACTGACACTTCAAATAATTGCTAGTAATGTGATAAATCAGGCTAGAAACATGGTAAATCAAAGTAAATAATACTAGATTGTCGTTTATCTCCTGGTAAATAATACTAGAACGTGGTATATCATGGTAAATCATGGTTAACTATGCTGTGTGTGTATGTGTGTGTGTGTGTGTGTGTGTGTGTGTGTGTAAGCATGCATTGAGTTAACATGGAAAAACTGGTTTGCTTTAGTGCAGAAAACTGGTTTAAAGTGAAAGTGAGCCAATAAGTGGTCTTCTAGTGCCCTCTGCTGGCCATTCTACTTAATAATGAAATATTTTACATGTGCTTTTGCATTCATACTTGGACACACACTAAAAATCACGTATATAACTAACTATTATAACACAATAATATTTTGTCAGTGTTCATCACCTCATTTGCACTGACACTTCACATAATTGCTAGTAATGTGGTTAATCATGCTAGAAACATTGTAAATCATAGTAAATAATACTGAAATGAGGTGTATCAAGGTAAATCATGCTAGAATCCTAATAAATCATTCTGGAACATGGTATATGATAGTAAATCATGCTAGAATCATATTAAATAATTCTAGAATGTGGCAAATCGTTGTGGGAGGAGCCTATTTTACTCAAATGGCTATAACTCAAGAAGTAAATGAGATATCTTCACCAAACTCAGTACACATGTGTATGGGTTCAATTTGAGGTCACAGTAAACAATTTTATGGAGATCGGACCATAGGTGGCGCTATAACTGTTAAAAAGCTTTAAAACCATATATATCCCATGGCAAATTGCCTGTATTGGCTGTAAATGGTCTTTTCCATCTATTATGTCAGTGGTTACATGATTGCTAAATAAATCTTAATAACTTTTGATGCTTTTGTGCTTAAATGCCTTAAAGGCCTTAACTGCTTGAACCCCGATAAATGCTGCTTGCAGCTTTAATTAGGGGTTCAAGCATGAAATGCTGAAACCCTATTGTAATTGTGCTGATTTTTATTATTAGGGGTTCAAGCACGAAGTGCTGAACACCTATTGTAATTGTACTGATTTTTATTATTATTATTATTATTATTCTTCTCCGCTAAAACGCATCGTGCAGCCCAAACCGTAAGTGCTGGAGACTTGAAACTTTGTCAGATGGTAGTACAAAAATCGAGGAAAGGTTCAGAGAGTATGACCCCGATTGGCCTATAGGTGGCGCTATAGCAACCAAAAGCGCGAAACTGCTCATAACTCCTAGACCGTATGTCGTAGACTCAAGTGTCTTATATCATTGGAAAGCTGGACGCCTGACGAACAAAACGTATATCTCCGATTTCATTTCCGTCATGATAGATTTTCCGCCATTTTGAATTTTGTCAAAAATCTACTTTTGCAAATTAGTCCGTGGTTTTTCGTCCGATCGGAACCAAACCAGTGCAGAAATGTTCTCTGGAGTCTGAAGATCAATAATTATCGAAATAACGTCGATATTTCGATTCAAATTCGCTAGGGGGCTCAAAATGAACGTTGTGGGAGGAGCCTATTTTACTAAAATGGCTATAACTCAAAAAGTAAATGAGATATCTTCACCAAACTGGGTACACATATGTAGGATTTCAATCTGGGGTCACAGTAACAAAATAGCGACGATTGAACACTAGGTGGCGCTATAACATGAAAAAAACATGAAAAGGGCTATAACCACCTGACCGTTAGTCTGATTGACTTGAAAATTGGTATGCAGTGTCTTGGTCCAAGGTGCCATGTATGTCTATGAGGACATTGACGTATCTCAAAAAACATGGCCGCCATTGGCCAATGAAGTCGAGCACCTATTAGACAAGGTTAACGGAGGCCGATCGGAACGAAACTCGATGGGCATGTTCGACTCATGGCCCTAGAGGTCTGTAAAAATTTTGAAAGAAATCGGCCACTAGTTGGCGCTAACGAGTTTTATGGCTCTGTAATCACATGGTGTTACACTTATTGTCACAAAATGCATATCATTTGATAGATCTGCTCATGCTGAACAACTTTGCCTCTATAACCATTGCTGTCAATCAAACCGTTCATTAAATATTCGCAAACATGTTAAAAACCTACTTTTGCGAACTAGTCCTAGGTTTTTCGCCCGATCTGAACCAGACCAGTCTAGGACAATTCTCTGGACTCTCTAGATCAATAATTATCAAAAAAAAGTTGAACTTTTGCATTTGAGTGGCTGTAATAGGGTCATTTATAAAATGGGCGTTGCAAAATACACTCAAAAGCCTATAAATCCTAAATGAAAACTCAGAACTTCACAAAAATTGGTGAGCATATGTGACATATCATCATTAACAAGCATGCAAAAATTTTTGGAGATCGGACCAAATGTGGCGCTATAACAGTTAAAAGGCTTTAAAACCATATGTTTCCTATGGTAAACTGCCTGTATTGGCTGTAAATGGTCTGATCTGTAAAATGGTCTGTAAATCTCTGATCATATAATTTTCATATCATAATGTTCAAAACTAGTGCAATACAATTCTCTGTACTCACTAGATCAATAATTGTCAGAAAAAGTTGAACTACTTCATTTGGTTAGCTATAATAGGTTCACTTCAAAATGTGGCCTTTACCAAGTGTCCCCGAAAGCCTATATCTCTTTAATAAAAACAAGTCAGAACTTAAGAAGTTCTGCTCTTAAGAAGCATGAAAAATTTCAGACAGATCGGACAAAATTTGCCTCTATAACAGTTAAAAAGGTAAAAATGATATAACATGGCATATTAAGTCAATAAGTGGTATTGTACTGCCCCCTGCTGTCATTTCATCATACTACTCCCTAATATTGTTATATAATTCATATTTAGACTTTATAAAATCATTATTTTAACATTTACAATCACATTTTGTCAAAACTCATCTATTGAAGTATTACTATTTACAATTCTGTCAAATTAAGGAATGGAATCCTGAAACGAAAGTAAAAACGGAGGCCGCCATTTAGGCCACGCCCCCCCCAGTACAAATTCACTCATAACTCGAAAACGGAAAGACGCTGCACGCTCAAATTTTGATGGTAAGGACCTCTCTTGATCGAAACGTATCGTCGCGGGCCTCGGGCCTTCCAGAGATAAAAGCCCTGAAATATATGCCTTTGAACGATCAGAACTCCCGGTCCCAATCGCCCAAAAACACCGCGATGGTCTCATTCAACAAGACTCCTCAAGCACTATCTATGCTCTGAGTTTCAGAATTTTTCGCCTTTTGGTTCCGGAGATATAAGTGATAAACCAAATTCCCATTCATTCATTCATTAATTCAATCAATCACTTCAACTGTTGCACCACTAGAAACACACCACTGTTGTCCACTGGAGGGAGCAGCAGGATTACACATGATCTTTTTATTCGCTTTCAGTATTGGGAAACAAACAAATGCTTTAAAAAGCAATCTTTTTTATTATGATGTTTTTTATTTTATTATGATATTTGTATATATTTTATTTTTTAATTTTTTATTATGATTATTATGAAGTTTTATATTATTAGATAAAGAAATGCCTATAGACAATTAATTATTATTATTATTATTATTATTACGGACTGGTAATACAGATCACAAAGAAATATGTGAAATGGTTAGACCATTAAAAGATATTTTCACAATATCACATCCTAAAAACATGGAAAACATATTTATCTTTGTGTGTGTGTGTGTGTGTGTGTGTGTGTGTGTGTGTGTGTGTGGATGTGTGTGTGGATGTGTTTGTGTTTGTGTGTGTCTGTGTGTGTAAGCATGCTTAATGGAAAGAACATGGAGAAACTGCTTTGTTTTACTGGTGGATAAAAAAGTCTTTCAAATGAAAGTGAGTCAATTAGTGGTCTTCTACTGCCCTCTGCAGGACATTCTACTTAATAAAATATTTTCACCTGTGCTTTTGCATTAATTTTTGTATAAAGTATATAATTACTTGCATGAAAATCACCTATTATAACACAATCATGTTTTGTCAAAGTTTATCACTTCATTTGTACTGAGCTCTCAGTTTGAACAATTCTGCCCCTCAATCTGAAAATGGTGTTATACAGAGGAGATTTGCAATTATCATTTTGTTACCTATCTTTTATTTTAAATATCTACATCTACAACAAAATGTGTGTGCATGTGTGTGTTCAAGCATGGTTAGTGTATTAAGTATTATTGTTTAAGTATTATTGTTTTCATTTACATTTTAACCACCAGATGAAGACCACTCATTGGTTCATTCTGCTCACTAAAATATTATTTTTCATTTTTTTTCCATTTGAAATATTGTTTAAACTTAATAAAATCATTAAAATAACATTTCAAATCATATTTTGTCTGTTTATAAATCCCACAGACTCACATTGGCTGCAATACTAATGTTTTTGTAAGACACAGACCTGATAGTCTAATCTGTGTGTATTGTGCATATATTATTGATATTATTACTATTGCAAATCATGTTATTGTAACTCATATCTTAATAGAATATTATTTGTAATTTTAATTCTTTATTTCTTAATTGATTTTTTTATGATTACTACAGATATTATCACCAAAGATATCAACTACACCTTCACTTTTAGTATTGATACGCTGCACACACAGCACAATCACACACTCACTAATGCATTCAAATAAATGTAATCTTAATGTGCTACTTTATTTGTACATGATTAGAGTGAACAGAAATCTAAGACTATTTTTCTTCTTTTGTTAAAGCCATTTCAGACTACAAGTAAGCATTATATTACTAATCATCTATTTTAAAGGTGCCATACAATTGAAAACTGTATTTATCTTGGCATAGTTGAATGATAAGAGTTCTGGACATGGAACTGACATACCGTGAGCCTCAAACACCATTGTTTCCTCCTTCATGTGTAAATCTCCTGTTTGCAAAAGACCGCTGAAAAATGAGTGAATCCCAGCATAACACTGACTGTGACGTTGGAGTCAGGATCATTAATATTTATACCCCCCAAATTTGCATATACCAGCCCATGTTCTAGGCCAGGCAGTGTTAACGTGGACCTGCACAGCTGAATCATCAGAAGATCTGCAGGTATTGTGAAGAAGCAAGCAAGGACAATAGTGAAAATGGCAGATCATGGATATAAATGTTATGTTCGAGGCTGTGCTGCAGATTTGAGAACTTTTCATTCCCTTCCCACAAAACTGTCAACAGGCATGGTTGATGTTTACAACAGGATACCTCACCATTTTAATTCAAAGCTGTTAGTTTGCTCTGCCCATTTTACCACAGACAGTTTTTCTAACCTGGGAGTGGGACAATATCAAGCAGGTTTCGCTCATTGTTTGATACTGAAGAAGGGGGCAGTTCCAACTAATGTTATATTTCCATTACAACCCCTACCGCAAGCAGAAAGTAACATTAGTGATTTTATCCACTACTTGACTGTTGAAGACATTTCTGTTTCAGAGATATCAGAGAACAATTTAAAATATATCAATGCATTCTACAGCACCTTTAAAATAATTATTTAAAATGGAGATCAGGCCATATAATCACAAAAACAGGAAAAGGGCTATAACCACCTGACCATTAGTTCGATTGACTTTAAAATTGGCATGCAGTGTCTTGGTCCAAGGTGCCATGTATGTCTATGCCGCCATCGGTTTTTAGCCCGATCGGAAATATACCAGTGCAGTACAATTTTCTGGAAGCTCTAGATCAATAATTATATAAAAAACTTAAACTTTACCCATTGGGTAGCCATAACAGGATCATTTAGAAAATGGTTATGGCAAAAAACACTCAAAAGCCTGTAAATCCTAAACAAAAACTCAGACAACTCACTAAACTGCCTTATGTGCTTAAAGACCCTAAATGCTTGAACCCCGCTAAATGCTGCTTGCAGCTTTAATTATTATTATTATTCCGCCGTAAAACGCATCGTGCAGCCTAAACCGTAAGTGCTAGAGACTTGAAACTTGGCCAGAAGGTAGTACAAAAATCGAAGAGAGGTTCAGAGAATATGAGCTAGATTGGCCAATAGGTGGCGCTACAGTGCAAAAAACAAAAAAATTGCATATTTTTGCTTAAATCTCATCAACCCTTTGTCACAGACTCAAGTGTCTTATATCTTTGGAATCCTTGGGTCAAGCCGAACAAAAAAGGCCTCAAGGATTTCATTTCCGGTATGCAAATTTTTCCGCCATTTTGGATTTTGTCCAAAACCTACTTTTGCGAACTAGTCCCTGGTTTTTCGCCCGATCGGAACCAAACCAGTGCAGAAATATTCACAGGAGTCTGATTATCAATAATTATCGAAAAAAAGTTAAAATTTCGATCCACGGTTGCTAAGGGGCATCAAAACGTTCGCAGGAGGCGGAGCTAATTATACAAAAATGGCTATAACTCGTGAACGAAATGAGATATTTTCACCAAACTCGGTACACATATGTATGAGCTCAAGTTGAGGTCACAGTAAAAAAATCGCGGTGATTGGCCTCATGGTGGCGCTATAATATGAAAAAAACATAAAACAGGCTATAACCACCTGACCGTTAGTCCGATTGACTTGAAAATTGGTATGCAGTGTCTTGGTCCAAGGTGCCATGTATGTCTATGAGGACATTGGTGTATCTCAAAAAACATGGCCGCTATCGGCCAATGAAGTTTGAGCACCTATTAGACAAGGTTAACGGAGGCCGATCGGAACAAAACTCAGTGGGCATGTTCGGCTCAAGCCCCTAGAGGTCTGTAAGAATTTTGAAAGAAATCGGCCACTAGTTGGCGCTAACGAGTTTTATGGCTCTGTAATCACGTGGTGTTACACTTATCGTCACAAAATGCATATCATATGATAGATCTGCTCATGCTGAACAACTTTGCCTCTAGAACCATTGCTGTCAATCAAACAGTTCATTAAATATTCATGAATATGTTAAAAACCTACTTTTGCGAACTAGTCCTAGGTTTTTTGCCCGATCGGAACCAGACCAGTCTAGGACAATTCTCTGGACTCTCTAGATCAATAATTATCAAAAAAAAGTTGAACTTTTGCATTTGGATGGCTGTAATAGGGTAATTTATAAAATGGGCGTGTCAAAATACATTAAAAAGCCTATAAATCCTAAATAAAAACTCAGAACTTCACAAAAATTGGTCAGCATATGTGACATAACATCATTAACAAGCATGAAAAATTCTATGGAGATCGGACGATAGGTGGCGCTATAACTGTTAAAAAGCTTTAAAATCATATATTTCCTATGGTAAACTGCCTGTATTGGCTGTAAATGGTCTTTTCCATCTCTGATCATATAATTTTCATATCATAATGTTAAAAAACTAGTGCAATACAATTCTCTGGACTCACTAGATCAATAATTGTCAGAAAGTTGAACTACTTCATTTGGATAGCTATAATAGGTTCACTTCAAAATCTGGCCTTTACCAAGTGTCCCCGAAAGCCTATATCTCTTTAATCAATGCTCAGACCTTCTTAAAAACAAGTCAGAACGTGTGAAATATCACCCTGAACAAGCATGAAAATTTTCAGACAGATCGGACAAAATTTGCCTCTATAACAGTTAAAAAGGTGAAAATGATATGAATTAATGGCATGTTAAGCCAATAAGTGGTATTTTACTGCCCCCTGCTGTTTAAAATAGTCATTTTCTCATATTGGTATTGGTATCAGCCATGGTAAATCATGATAAATGATGGTGTGTGTGTGTGTGTGTGTGTGTGTGTGTGTGTGTGTGTGTGTGTGTGTGTGTGTGGTACAAATATAACAAAGGTTTTATTTTCCAACATGAAAACAAACATAACAGAGTGCTAGTGCACAAACAATAACCGACAATGATAATGGATGAGAGGGGAACTTAAATACACAGATCAAGACAAGGACAACAGGTGACGGTTATGATGATGAGGAGCAGGTGATGATGAGGAGGGTGATGAGGAGCAGGTGCAGGTGATGACGACAGATGGTGAATGTGATGAAGACAGAAGGTGAATGTGATGAAGGTGAATGTGACACCAATATCACTGTAACATTTGTGTGTGTGTGTGTGTGTGTGTGTGTGTGTGTGTAGCATTATTGTGTGTAGCATATGTAGCAAGTATGCATTATTGAGTTAACATGGAAACACTGGTTTGCTTTAGTGCAGAAAACTGGTCAAAATCATGAGGTTTAAAGTGAAAGTGAGCCAATAAGTGGTCTTCTACTGCCCTCTGCTGGCCATTCTACTTATTAATTAAATTTTTCCACATGTGCTTGCATTTATACTTGAATACACACTAAAAATCACTTATATAGCAATAACTATTATAACACAATCATATTTTGTCAGTGTTAATCACTTTATTTGCACTGACACTTCAAATAATTGCTAGTAATGTGGTAAATCATGGTTAACTATGCTGTGTGTGTGTGTGTGTGTGTGTGTGTGTGTGTAAGCATGCATTGAGTTAACATGGATAAACTGGTTTGCTTTAGTGCAGAAAACTGGTTTAAAGTGAAAGTGAGCCAATAAGTGGTCTTCTACTGCCCTCTGCAGGCCATTCTACTTATTAATGAAATATTTCAACATGTGCTTGCATTCATACTTGAATACACACTAAAAAAATCACTTATATAGCAATAACCATTATAACACAATCATATTTTGTCAGTGTTAATCACTTTATTTGCACTGACACTTCAAATAATTGCTAGTAATGTGATAAATCAGGCTAGAAACATGGTAAATCAAAGTAAATAATACTAGATTGTCGTTTATCTCCTGGTAAATAATACTAGAACGTGGTATATCATGGTAAATCATGGTTAACTATGCTGTGTGTGTGTGTGTGTGTGTGTGTGTGTGTGTGTGTGTGTAAGCATGCATTGAGTTAACATGGAAAAACTGGTTTGCTTTAGTGCAGAAAACTGGTTTAAAGTGAAAGTGAGCCAATAAGTGGTCTTCTAGTGCCCTCTGCTGGCCATTCTACTTAATAATGAAATATTTTACATGTGCTTTTGCATTCATACTTGGACACACACACAAAAATCACGTATATAACTAACTATTATAACACAATAATATTTTGTCAGTGTTCATCACCTCATTTGCACTGACACTTCACATAATTGCTAGTAATGTGGTTAATCATGCTAGAAACATTGTAAATCATAGTAAATAATACTGAAATGAGGTGTATCAAGGTAAATCATGCTAGAATCCTAATAAATCATTCTGGAACATGGTATATGATAGTAAATCATGCTAGAATCATATTAAATAATTCTAGAATGTGGCAAATCGTTGTGGGAGGAGCCTATTTTACTCAAATGGCTATAACTCAAGAAGTAAATGAGATATCTTCACCAAACTCAGTACACATGTGTATGGGTTCAATTTGAGGTCACAGTAAACAATTTTATGGAGATCGGACCATAGGTGGCGCTATAACTGTTAAAAAGCTTTAAAACCATATATATCCCATGGCAAATTGCCTGTATTGGCTGTAAATGGTCTTTTCCATCTATTATGTCAGTGGTTACATGCTTCCTAAATAAATCTTAATAACTTTTGATGCTTTTGTGCTTAAATGCCTTAAAGGCCTTAACTGCTTGAACCCCGATAAATGCTGCTTGCAGCTTTAATTATTATTATTATTCTTCCCTAAAACGCATCGTGCAGCCAAAACCGTAAGGCCTAGAGACGTGATACTTGGTCAAATGGTAGTAGTATTGCTCGCTACTCAGATACACGGACTTAGCCAAATCGGCCCATAGGTGGCGCTACAGCAACCAAAAGCGCGAAACTGCTCAGAACTCCTAGACCGTATGTCGTAGACTCAAGTGTCTTATATCATTGGAAAGCTGGATGCCTGACGAACAAAACGTTTATCTCCGATTTCATTTCCGCCATGATAGATTTTCCGCCATTTAGAATTTTGCCAAAAACCTACTTTTGCGAACTAGTCCTAGGTTTTTCGCCCGATCGGAACCAAACCAGTACAGAAATGTTCTCTGGAGTCTGAATATCAATAATTATCGAAAAAAAGTTGAAATTTCGATTCACGGACGCTAAGGGGCGCCAAAACGTACGTTGTGGGAGGGGCCTATTTTACTAAAATGGCTATAACTCCAGAAGTAAATGAGGTATCTTCACCAAACTCGGTACACATGTGTAAGAGGTCAATCTGAGGTCACAGTAAAAAAATCGCGGCGATTGGCCACATGGTGGCGCTATAACATGAAAAAAACATAAAACAGGCTTTAACCACCTGACCGTTAGTCCGATTGACTTGAAAATTGGTATGCAGTGTCTTGGCCCAAGGTGTCATGTATGTCTATGAGGACATTGGTGTATCTCAAAAAACATGGCCGCCATCGGCCAATGAAGTTTGAGCACCTATTAGACAAGGTTAACGGAGGCCGATCGGAACGAAACTCGATGGGCATGTTCAACTCATAGCCCTAGAGGTCTGTAAGAATTTTGAAAGAAATCGGCCACTAGTTGGCGCTAACGAGTTTTACGGCTCTGTAATCACGTGGTGTTACACTTATTGTCACAAAATGCATATCATTTGATAGATCTGCTCATGCTGAACAACATTGCCTCAAGAACCATTGCTGTCAATCAAATCGTTCATTAATTATTCGCGAATATGTTAAAAACCTACTTTTGCGAACTAGTCCCTGGTTTTTCGCCCGATCGGAACCAGACCAGTCTAGGACAATTCTCTGGACTCTCCTGATCAATAATTATTAAAAAAAAGTTGAACTTTTGCATTTGGATGGCTGTAATAGGGTCATTCATAAAATGGGCGTGGCAAAATACACTAAAAACCCTATAAATCCTAAATGAAAACTCATAACTTCACAAAAGTTGGTGAGCATATGTGACATAACATCATTAACAAGCATGCAACATTTTATGGAGATCGGACCAAAGGTGGCGCTATAACAGTTAAAAGGCTTTTAAACCATATATTTCCTATGGCAAACTGCCTGTATTGGCTGTAAATGGTCTTTTCCATGTCTGATCATATAATTTTCACACATAATGTTAAAAACTATCGCATAACCATTCTCTGGACTCACTAGAACAATAGTTGTCAGAAAAAGTTGAACTTCTTCATTTGGATAGCTATAATAGGTTCACTTCAAAATGTGGCCTTTACCAAGTGTCCCCGAAAGCCTATATCTCTTTAATGAATGTTCAAACCTTCTTAAAAACAAGTCAGAACATGTGAAATATCACTCTGAACATGCATGGAAATTTTCAGACAGATCGGACAAAATTTGCCTCTATAACAGTTAAAAAGGTGAAAATGATATGAATATAATGGTATATTAAGCCAATAAGTGGTATTTTACTGCCCCCTGCTGTTTAAAATAGTCATTTTGTCATATTGTTCTATAATTTATATTGAGACTTTATAAAATCCCTATTTTAACATTTACAATTACATTTAGTCAAAATCCATCTGTTAAAGTATTAGTATTGACAGTTTGATCACATCATATATATCAAATATCGGTATCTACAACATAATGTGTGTGTGTAGTCTTAGGTTTCTGAATAAATTCTGAATAATCTGATTAATAGCTTACAAAGACTTTGTGAAATGTTTATAGACCATTCAAATATATTTTCATAATGACATCCCAATAGCATTGAAAAAACAACAAGATTTGTCTTTGTGTGTGTGTGTGTGTGTGTGTGTGTGTGTGTGTGTGTGTGTGTGTGTGTGTGTGTAAACATGCATTATGGAGTTAAAATGGAAAAACTGGTTTGCTTTAGTGCAGAAAAATGGTGAAAAACAAGAAGTTTAAAGTGAAAGTGTGCCAATATGTGGTCTTCTACTGCCCTCTGCTGGCCATTCTACTTATTAATGAAGTCTACTCACATATGCTTTTACATTTATTAGACACTAAAAATCACTTATATAACAATAAGACACTAAAAAATCACTTATATAACAATTACTATTGGAGCACAATCGTGCTAGAATCATAGTAAATAATACTAGAATGTGGTAAATTGTTGTGGGAGGAGCCTATTTTACTAAAATGGCTATAAGTCAAGAAGTAAATGAGATATCTTCACCAAACTCAGTACACGTGTATGGGTTCAATTTGAGGTCACAGTAAACAATTTTATGGAGACTGGACCATAGGTGGCGCTATAACTGTTAAAAAGCTTTAAAACCATATATTTCCTATGGTACATTGCCTGTATTGGCTGTAAATAGTCTTTTTCATCTATTATGTCAGTGGTTAGATGCTTGCTAAATAAAACTAATAACTTTTGATGCTTTTGTGCTTAAAGGCCTTAAAGGCCTTAAAGGCCTTAACTGCTTGAACCCCGATAAATGCTGCTTGCAGCTTTAATTATTATTATTATTATTATTATTCCGCCGTAAAACGCATCGTGCAGCCCAAACCGTAAGAGCTGGAACTTTGAAACTTTGACAGATGGTAGTACAAAAATCGAGGAAAGGTTCAGAGATTATGACCCCGATTGGCCCATAGGTGGCGCTATAACAACCAAAAGCGCGAAACTGCTCATAACTCCTAGACCGTATGTCGTAGACTCAAGTGTCTTATATCATTGGAAAGCTGGACGCCTGACCAACAAAATGTATATCTCCGATTTCATTTCCGCCATGATAGATTTTCCGCCATTTTGAATTTTGTCAAAAATCTACTTTTGCGAACTAGTCCCTGGTTTTTTGCCCGATTGGAACCAAACTAGTGCAGAAATGTTCTCTGGAGACTGAATATCAATAATTATCGAAAAAAAGTGGAAATTTCGATTCACGGTCGCTAAGGGGCGCCAAAACGTACGTTGTGGGAGGGGCCTATTTTACTAAAATGGCTATAACTCCCGATGTAAATGAGGTATCTTCACCAAACTTGGTACACATGTGTATGAGCTTACTCTGGGGTCACAGTAAAAAAATCGCGACGATTGGCCTCATGGTGGCGCTATAAAATGAAAAAAACATAAAACAGGCTATAACCACCTGACCGTTAGTCCGATTGACTTGAAAATTGGTATGCAGTGTCTTGGTCCAAGGTGCCATGTATGTGTATGAGGACATTGGCGTATCTCAAAAAACATGGCCGCCATCGGCCAACGAAGTTTGAGCACCTATTAGACAAGGTTAACGGAGGCCGATCGGAACGAAACTCAATGCGCATGTTCGGCTCATGGCCCTAAAGGTCTGTAAGAATTTTGAAAGAAATCGGCCACTAGTTGGCGCTAACGAGTTTTACGGCTCTGTAATCACGTGGTGTTACAAATATCCACACAATATGCATATCATTTGATAGATCTCCTCATCCTGAACAACTTTGCCTCAAGAACCATTGCTGTCAATCAAACTGTTCATTAATTATTCATTAATATGTTAAAAACCTACTTTTGCGAACTAGTCCTAGGTTTTTTGCCCGATCGGAACCAGACCAGTCTAGGACAATTCTCTGGACTCTCTAGATCAATAATTATCAAAAAAAAGTTGAACTTTTGCATTTGGATGGCTGTAATAGGGTAATTTATAAAATGGGCGTGTCAAAATACATTAAAAAGCCTATAAATCCTAAATAAAAACTCAGAACTTCACAAAAATTGGTCAGCATATGTGACATAACATCATTAACAAGCATGAAAAATTCTATGGAGATCGGACGATAGGTGGCGCTATAACTGTTAAAAAGCTTTAAAATCATATATTTCCTATGGTAAACTGCCTGCATTGGCTGTAAATGGTCTTTTCCATCTCTGATCATATAATTTTCATATCATAATGTTCAAAACTAGTGCAATACAATTCTCTGGACTCACTAGATCAATAATTGTCAGAAAAAGTTGAACTACTTCATTTGGATAGCTATAATAGGTTCACTTCAAAATCTGGCCTTTACCAAGTGTCCCCGAAAGCCTATATCTCTTTAATCAATGCTCAGACCTTCTTAAAAACAAGTCAGAACGTGTGAAATATCACCCTGAACAAGCATGAAAATTTTCAGACAGATCGGACAAAATTTGCCTCTATAACAGTTAAAAAGGTGAAAATGATATGAATTAATGGCATGTTAAGCCAATAAGTGGTATTTTACTGCCCCCTGCTGTTTAAAATAGTCATTTTCTCATATTGGTATTGGTATCAGCCATGGTAAATCATGATAAATGATGGTGTGTGTGTGTGTGTGTGTGTGTGTGTGTGTGTGTGTGTGTGTGTGTGTGTGTGTGTGTGTGTGTGTGTGTGTGTGTGTGTGTGGTACAAATATAACAAAGGTTTTATTTTCCAACATGAAAACAAACATAACAGAGTGCTAGTGCACAAACAATAACCGACAATGATAATGGATGAGAGGGGAACTTAAATACACAGATCAAGACAAGGACAACAGGTGACGGTTATGATGATGAGGAGCAGGTGATGATGAGGAGGGTGATGAGGAGCAGGTGCAGGTGATGACGACAGATGGTGAATGTGATGAAGACAGAAGGTGAATGTGATGAAGGTGAATGTGACACCAATATCACTGAAACATTTGTGTGTGTGTGTGTGTGTGTGTGTGTGTGTGTGTGTGTGTGTGTGTGTGTGTGGCATTATTGTGTGTAGCATATGTAGCAAGTATGCATTATTGAGTTAACATGGAAACACTGGTTTGCTTTAGTGCAGAAAACTGGTCAAAATCATGAGGTTTAAAGTGAAAGTGAGCCAATAAGTGGTCTTCTAGTGCCCTCTGCTGGCCATTCTACTTATTAATTAAATATTTCCACATGTGCTTGCATTTATACTTGAATACACACTAAAAATATATAGCAATAACTATTATAACACAATCATATTTTGTCAGTGTTAATCACTTTATTTGCACTGACACTTCAAATAATTGCTAGTAATGTGATAAATCAGGCTAGAAACATGGTAAATCAAAGTAAATAATACTAGATTGTCGTTTATCTCCTGGTAAATAATACTAGAACGTGGTATATCATGGTAAATCATGGTTAACTATGCTGTGTGTGTGTGTGTGTGTGTGTGTGTGTGTGTGTGTGTGTGTGTGTGTAAGCATGCATTGAGTTAACATGGAAAAACTGGTTTGCTTTAGTGCAGAAAACTGGTTTAAAGTGAAAGTGAGCCAATAAGTGGTCTTCTAGTGCCCTCTGCTGGCCATTCTACTTAATAATGAAATATTTTACATGTGCTTTTGCATTCATACTTGGACACACACTAAAAATCACGTATATAACTAACTATTATAACACAATAATATTTTGTCAGTGTTCATCACCTCATTTGCACTGACACTTCACATAATTGCTAGTAATGTGGTTAATCATGCTAGAAACATTGTAAATCATAGTAAATAATACTGAAATGAGGTGTATCAAGGTAAATCATGCTAGAATCCTAATAAATCATTCTGGAACATGGTATATGATAGTAAATCATGCTAGAATCATATTAAATAATTCTTGAATGTGGCAAATCGTTGTGGGAGGAGCCTATTTTACTCAAATGGCTATAACTCAAGAAGTAAATGAGATATCTTCACCAAAATCAGTACACATGTGTATGGGTTCAATTTGAGGTCACAATAAACAATTTTATGGAGATCGGACCATAGGTGGCGCTATAACTGTTAAAAAGCTTTAAAACCATATATATCCCATGGCAATTTGCCTGTATTGGCTGTAAATGGTCTTTTCCATCTATTATGTCAGTGGTTACATGCTTGCTAAATAAATCTTAATGACTTTTGATGCTTTTGTGCTTAAATGCCTTAAAGGCCTTAACTGCTTGAACCCCGATAAATGCTGCTTGCAGCTTTAATTATTATTATTATTATTCTCCGCTAAAACGCATCGTGCAGCCCAAACCGTAAGTGCTGGAGACTTGAAACTTTGTCAGATGGTAGTACAAAAATCGAGGAAAGGTTCAGAGAGTATGACCCCGATTGGCCCATAGGTGGCGCTATAGCGACCAAACGCGCGAAACTGGTCATAACTCCTAGACCGTATGTCCTAGACTCAAGTGTCTTATATCAATGGAATCCAGACCTCATGGCGAACAAAACGTTTATCTCCGATTTCATTTCCGGTATGCAAATTTTTCCGCCATTTTGAATTTTGTCAAAAACCTACTTTTGCAAACTAGTCCTAGGTTTTTCGCCCGATCGGAACCAAACCAGTGCAGAAATGTTCTCTGGAGTCTGAAGATCAATAATTATCGAAAAAACGTCGATATTTCGATTCAAAGTCGCTAGGGGGCTCAAAATGAACGTTGTGGGAGGAGCCTATTTTACTAAAATGGCTATAACTCAAAAAGTAAATGAGATAGCTTCACCAAACTTGGTACACATATGTAGGAGTTCAATCTGGGGTCACAGTAAAAAAAATCACAACGATTAAACACTAGGTGGCGCTATAACATGAAAGAAACATGAAAAGGGCTATAACCACCTGACTGTTAGTCTGATTGACTTGAAAATTGGTATGCAGTGTCTTGGTCCAAGGTGCCATGTATGTCTATGAGGACATTGACGTATCTCAAAAAACATGGCCGCCATTGGCCAATGAAGTCGAGCACCTATTAGACAAGGTTAACGGAGGCCGATTGGAACGAAACTCGGTGGGCATGTTCGACTCATGGCCCTAGAGGTCTGTAAAATTTTTGAAAGAAATCGGCCACTAGTTGGCGCTAACGAGTTTTATGGCTCTGTAATCACGTGGTGTTACACTTATAGTCACATTATGCATATCATTTGATAGATCTACTCATGCTGAACAACTTTGCCTCAAGAACCATTGCTGTCAATCAAACCGTTCATTAAATATTCGTGAACATGTTAAAAACCTACTTTTGCGAACTAGTCCTAGGTTTTTCGCCCGATCGGAACCAGACCAGTCTAGGGCAATTCTCTGGACTCTCTAGATGAATAATTATCGAAAAAAAGAAGAAAATTTTGCTTTTGTTTGGCTATAACATGATCATTTAGAAAATGGGCGTGTCAAAATACACTCAAACGTTTATAAATCATAAATAAAAACTCAGAACTTTACAAAAATTGATGAGCACATGTGACATAACATGCTAAAGAAGCATGGGAATTTTTATGGAGATTGGACCATAGGTGGCGCTATAACTGTTAAAAAGCTTTAAAACAATATATATTCTATGGTAAATTGCCTGTATTGGCTGTAAATGGTGTTTTCCATTTATGATCTTATAATTTTCAAATCATAATATTCAAATCTAGTGCAGTACAATTCTCTGGACTCTCTAGATCAATAATTATCAGAAAAAGTATAACTTCTTCATTTGGATGGCTATAATAGGGTCACTTTAATATGTAGCCTTGACCAAGTGTCCCCAAAAGCCTATATCTTTTAAATATCTTTCAGATCTAGTCAGAACATGTTACTCTTAACAAGCATGAAAAATTTCAGACAGATCGGACAAAATTTGCCTCTATAACAGTTAAAAAGGTAAAAATGATATAACATGGCATATTAAGCCAATAAGTGGTATTGTACTGCCCCCTGCTGTCATTTCATCATACTACTCCCTAATATTGTTATATAATTCATATTTATACTTTATAAAATCATTATTTTAACATTTACAATCACATTTTGTCAAAATGCATCTATTGGAGTGTTACTATTGACAATTGTTTTACATTTAGAAAACGAAAGTAAAACCTTGTCCGCCATTTAGGCCACGCCCCCCCAGTACAAATTCACTCATAACTCGAAAACGGAAAGTCGCCGCGCGCTCAAATTTTGATGGTAAGGACCTCTCCGGGCTCTTGATCGAAACGTAGCGTCGCGGGCCTCGGGAGCGCGCCCCCCCCACGGAACGCTAGTCCGCGGGACCCCCGACTTTGAACGGCCGTAACTCCCGAACCAGATCACCCCGAACCTTGTGTGAGGGCTCATTGGAAAGGGCCCATCCTTGGCTAGCTTCGATTCAAATGTGGTGTAATTTGCCCTCGGCATTCCAGAGAAAACTGCTCCAAAAGACATGCCTTTGAATGGTCATAGCTCCCGGCCCCAATCGCCCAAAAACACTGTGATGGTCTCATTCAACAGGGCTCCTCAAGCACTATCTATGCTCTGAGGTTTAGAATTTTTCGCCATCTGGTTCCCGAGATATAAGTGAAAAAACTAATTCCCATTCATTCACTTCAATTGTAAGATGGAGGCTGTAATTCCACTGTTGTCAACTAGAGGGAGCAGCAGTATTAGACATAGTATTAATCTTTTTATCAGCTTTCAGCTTTGGCCAACAAGCAAATGCTTAAAGCTATTTATTATTATTATTACTGATAATACAGATCACAAAGAAATATGTGAAAATGGTTAGACCATTAAAAGATATTTTCACAATAACATCCCAAAAACATTGAAAACATATTTGTCTTTGTGTGTGTGTGTCTGTGTGTGTCTGTGTGTGTAAGCATGCTTAATGGAAAGAACATGGAGAAACTGCTTTGTTTTACTGGTGGATAAAAAAGTCTTTCAAATGAAAGTGAGTCAATTAGTGGTCTTCTACTGCCCTCTGCAGGACATTCTACTTATAAAAATATTTTTACCTGTGCTTTTGCATACATTTTTATTAGACTATATAAAATTGCTTGCATGAAAATCACCTATTATAACACAATCATGTTTTGTCAGTTTATCACTTCATTTGTACTGAGCTCTCAGTTTGAACAATTCTGCCTCTCAGTGATTAATTTGAAATCTGAAAATGGTGTTATACGGAGGAGATTTGCAATTATCATTTTGTTACCTATCTTTAATTTAAAATATCTACATCTACAACCAAATGTGTTTGCATGTGTGTGTTGAAGCATGGTTACTGTATTAAGTATTATTGTTTAAGTATTATTGTTTTCATTTACATTTTAACCACCAGAAGACCACTCATTGCTTCATTCTGCTTACTAAAATATTATTTTCCAGTTAGTTTCCATTTGAAATATTGTTTAAACTTTATAAAATCATTAAAATAACATTTCAAATCATATTTTGTCTGTTTATAAATCCCACAGACTCACATTGGCTGCAATACTAATGTTTTTGAAAGACACAGACCTGAGAGTCTAATCTTTGTGTATTGTGCATATAGTATTGATATTATTACTATTGCAAATCATGTTATTGTAACTCATATCTTAACAGAATATTATTTGTAATTTTAATTCTTTATTTCTTAATTGTTTTTTTCTGATTACTACAGATATTATCAACAAAGATATCAACTACACCTTCACTTTTAATATTGATAAGCTGCACACACAGCGCAATCACACACCCACTAATGCATTCAAATAAATGTAATCTTACTGTGCTACTTTATTTGTACATGATTAGAATGAACAGACATCTAAGAATATTTTTCTTCTTTTGTTAAAGCCATTTCAGACTACAAGTAAGCATTATATTACTAATCAACTATTTTAAAGGTGCCATACAATTGAAAACTGTATTTATCTTGGCATAGTTGAATGGTAAGAGTTCTGGACAAGGAACTGACATACCGTGAGCCTCAAACACCATTGTTTCCTCCTTCATGTGTAAATCTCCTGTTTGCAAAAGACCGCTGAAAAATGAGTGAATTACAGCATAACACCGACTGTGACGTTGGAGTCGGGATCATTCATATTTATACCCCCCCAATTTGCATATACCAGCCCATGTTCTAGGCCAGGCAGTGTTAACGTGGACCTGCACAGCCGAATCATCAGAAGTTCTGCAGGTATTGTGAAGAAGCAAGCAAGGACAATAGTGAAAATGTCAGATCATGGATATAAATGTTATGTTCGAGGCTGTGCTGCGGATTTCAGAACTTTTCATTCCCTTCCCACAAAAGAGAACTGCCAACAGGCATGGCTGATTTTTACAACAGGATACCTTACCATTTTAATTCAAAGCTGTTAGTTTGCTCTGCCCATTTCACCACTGACAGTTTTTCTAACCTGGGACAATATCAAGCAGGTTTCGCTCATCGTTTGATACTGAAGAAGGGGGCAGTTCCAACTAATGTTATATTTCCATTACAACCCCTACCGCAAGCAGAAAGTAACGTTAGTGATTTTATCCACTACTTGACTGTTGAAGACATTTCTGTTTCAGAGATATCATAGAACAATTTAAAATATATCAATGCATTCTACGGCACCTTTAAAATAATTATTTAAAATGGAGATCAGGCCAAACATCACTAAAACATGAAAAGGGCTATAACCACCTGACCATTAGTTCGATTGACTTTAAAATTGGCATGCAATGTTTTGGTCCAAGGTGCCATGTATGTCTATGCCGCCATAGGCCAATAAAGTTTGTGCACCTCTTAGACAAGGTTAACGAAGGTCGATCGGAACGAAACTCGGTGGGCATGTTCGACTCGTGGCCCTAGAGGTCTGTAAGAATTTTGAAAGAAATCGGCCACTAGTTGACGCTAACAGGTTTTACGGCTTTGTAATCACGTGATGCATGTCATTTGATGGATCTCCTCATACTGAACAACTTTGCCTCAAAAACTACTGCTGTCAATTAATTTGTTCATTAAATACTTGCGATTATGTTAAAAACCTACTTTTGCGAACTAGTCCTATGTTTTTCACCCGATCGGAAATATATCAGTGCAGTACAATTCTCTGGACTCTCTAGATCAATAATTATATAAAAAACTTAAACTTTACCCATTGGGTAGCCATAATAGGATCATTTAGAAAATGTGTATGGCAAAAAACACTCAAAAGCCTGTAAATCCTAAACGAAAACTCAGACAACTCACTAAACTGCCTTATGTGCTTAAAGACCCTAAATGCTTGAACCCCGCTAAATGCTGCTTGCAGCTTTAATTAGGGGTTCAAGCACGAAGTGCTGAAACCCTATTGTAATTGTACTGATTTTTATTATTATTATTATTATTATTATTTTCCCCTAAAACGCATCGTGCAGACCAAACCGTAAGAGCTGGAACCTTGAAACTTGGCCAAATGGTAGTCCTCAATTTGGGGAGAACCTATCAAAGTATGACCCCGATTGGCCCATAGGTGGCGCTATAGCAACCAAAAGCGCGAAACTGCTCCTAACTACTAGACCGTATGACGTAGACTCAAGTGTCTTATATCATTGGAAAGCTGGACGCCTGACGAACAAAACGTATATCTCCGATTTCATTTCCGCCATGATAGATTTTCCGCCATTTTGAATTTTGTCAAAAACATACTTTTGCGAACTAGTCCTAGGTTTTTCGCCCGATCGGAACCAAACCAGTGCAGAAATGTTCTCTAGAGTCTGATTATCAAAAACTATCGAAAAAAAGTTGAAATTTCGACTCACGGACGGTAAGGGGCGCCAAAACGTACGTTGTGGGCGGGGCCTATTTTACTAAAATGGCTATAACTCCAGAAGTAAATGAGGTATCTTCACCAAACTTGGTACACATGTGTAAGAGGTCAATCTGAGGTCACAGTAAAAAAACCGCGGCGATTGGCCACATGGTGGCGCTATAACATGAAAAAAACATAAAACAGGCTATAACCACCTGACCGTTAGTCCGATTGACTTGAAAATTGGTATGCAGTGTCTTGGTCCAAGGTGCCATGTATGTGTATGAGGACATTGGCGTATCTCAAAAAACATGGCCGCCATCGGCCAATGAAATTTGAGCACCTATTAGACAAGGTTAACGGAGGCCGATCGGAACGAAACTCGATGGGCATGTTCGACTCAAGGCCCTAGAGGTCTGTAAGAATTTTGAAAGAAATCGGCCACTAGTTGGCGCTAACGAGTTTTACGGCTCTGTAATCACGTGGTGTTACAAATATCCACATAATATGCATATCATTTGATAGATCTCCTCATCCTGAACAACTTTGCCTCAAGAACCATTGCTGTCAATCAAACCGTTCATTAAATATTCGCAAACATGTTAAAAACCTACTTTTGCGAACTAGTCCTAGGTTTTTCGCCCGATCGGAACCAGACCAGTCTAGGACAATTCTCTGGACTCTCTAGATCAAAAACTATCAAAAAAAAGTTGAAATTTTGCATTTGGATGGCTCTAATAGGGTCATTTAAAAAAAGGGCGTGGCAAAATACATTAAAAATCCTATAAATCCTAAATGAAAACTCAGAACTTCACAAAAATCGGTGAGCATATGTGACATAACATCATTAACAAGCATGCCAAATTTTATGGAGATCGGACCATAGGTGGCGCTATAACTGTTAAAAAGCTTTAAAACCATATATTTCCTATGGTACATTGCCTATATTGGCTGTAAATGGTCTTTTCCATCTATTATGTCAGTGGTTACATGCTAAATAAAACCTGATAACTTTTGATGCTTTTGTGCTTAAAACCCCTTAAAGGCCTTAATAGCTTGAACCCCGATAAATGCTGCTTGCAGCTTTAATTATTATTATTTTCCCCTAAAACGCATCGTGCAGCCCAAACCGTAAATGCTGGAGACTTGAAACTCAGCCAAATGGTAGTCCTCAATTTGGGGAGAACCTATCAAAGTATGGCCCCGATTGGTCAATAGGTGGCGCTATAGCAAGCAAAAGTATGAAATCAGCCATAACTCCTAGACGGTTTGTCATAGAATCAAGTGTCTTATATCACTGTAATCCTTGGCTCAAGACGGTCAAAACGTATATCTCCGATTTCATTTCCGCCTGGGAAAATTTTCCGCCATTTTGAATTTTCTCAAAAACCTACTTTTGCGAACTAGTCCTAGGTTTTTTCGTCCGATTGGAACCAAACCAGTGCAGAAATGTTCTCTGGAGTCTGAATATCAATAATTATCGAAAAAATGTTGAAATTTCGATTCATGGACGTTAGGGGGCGTCAAAACGTACGTTGTGGGAGGAGCCTATTTTACTAAAACGGCTATAACTCGAGAAATAAATGAGTTATCTTCACCAAACTCGGTACACATGTGTAATAGTTCAATTTGAGGTCACAGTGAAAAAATCGCGACAATTGAACAGTAGGTGGCGCTATAACTTGAAAAAAACATGGAAAGGGCTATAACCACCTGACCGTTTGTCCGATTGACTTGAAAATTGGTATGCAGTGTCTTGGTCCAAGGTGCCATGTATGTCTATGAGGACATTGACGTATCTCAAAAAACATGGCCGCCATCGGCCAATGAAGTTTGAGCACCTATTAGACAAGGTTAACGGAGGCTGATCGGAACGAAACTCGATGGGCATGTTCGGCTCATGGCCCTAGAGGTCTGTAAGAATTTTGAAAGAAATCGGCCACTAGTTGGCGCTAACGAGTTTTATGGCTCTGTAATCACGTGGTGTTACACTTATAGTCACATTATGCATATCATTTGATAGATCTACTCATGCTGAACAACTTTGCCTCAAGAACCATTGCTGTCAATCAAACCGTTCATTAAATATTCGTGAACATGTTAAAAACCTACTTTTGCGAACTAGTCATAGGTTTTTCGCCCGATCGGAACCAGACCAGTCTAGGGCAATTCTCTGGACTCTCTAGATCAATAATTATCGAAAAAAAGTAGAAATTTTGCTTTTGTTTGGCTATAACATGATCATTTAGAAAATGGGCGTGTCAAAATACACTCAAACGTTTATAAATCATAAATAAAAACTCAGAACTTTACAAAAATTGATGAGCACATGTGACATAACATGCTAAAGAAGCATGGGAATTTTTATGGAGATTGGACCATAGGTGGCGCTATAACTGTTAAAAAGCTTTAAAACAATATATATTCTATGGTAAATTGCCTGTATTGGCTGTAAATGGTGTTTTCCATTTATGATCTTATAATTTTCAAATCATAATGTTCAAATCTAGTGCAGTACAATTCTCTGGACTCTCTAGATCAATAATTATCAGAAAAAGTATAACTTCTTCATTTGGATGGCTATAATAGAGTCACTTCAATATGTAGCCTTGACCAAGTGTCCCCAAAAGCCTATATCTTTTAAATATCTTTCAGATCTAGTCAGAACATGTTACTCTTAACAAGCATGAAAAATTTCAGACAGATCGGACAAAATTTGCCTCTATAACAGTTAAAAAGGTAAAAATGATATAACATGGCATATTAAGCCAATAAGTGGTATTGTACTGCCCCCTGCTGTCATTTAATCATACTACTCCCTAATATTGTTATATAATTCATATTTAGACTTTATAAAATCATTATTTTAACATTTACAATCACATTTTGTCAAAATGCATCTATTGGAGTGTTACTATTGACAATTGTTTTACATTTAGAAAACGAAAGTAAAACCTTGTCCGCCATTTAGGCCACCCCCCCCCCAGTACAAATTCACTCATAACTCGAAAACGGAAAGTCGCCGCGCGCTCAGATTTTGATGGTAAGGACCTCTCCGGGCTCTTGATCGAAACGTAGCTCCCGGCCCCAATCGCCCAAAAACACTGTGATGGTCTCATTCAACAGGGCTCCTCAAGCACTATCTATGCTCTGAGGTTTAGAATTTTTCGCCATCTGGTTCCCGAAATATAAGTGAAAAAACTAATTCCCATTCATTCACTTCAATTGTAAGATGGAGGCTGTAATTCCACTGTTGTCAACTAGAGGGAGCAGCAGTATTAGACATAGTATTAATCTTTTTATCAGCTTTCAGCTTTGGCCAACAAGCAAATGCTTAAAGCTATTTATTATTATTATTATGGACTGATAATACAGATCACAAAGAAATATGTGAAATGGTTAGACCATTAAAAGATATTTTCACAATAACATCCCAAAAACATTGAAAACATATTTGTCTTTGTGTGTGTCTGTGTGTGTCTGTGTGTGTAAGCATGCTTAATGGAAAGAACATGGAGAAACTGCTTTGTTTTACTGGTGGATAAAAAAGTCTTTCAAATGAAAGTGAGTCAATTAGTGGTCTTCTACTGCCCTCTGCAGGACATTCTACTTATTAAAATATTTTTACCTGTGCTTTTGCATACATTTTTAGACTATATAAAATTGCTTGCATGAAAATCACCTATTATAACACAATCATGTTTTGTCAGTTTATCACTTCATTTGTACTGAGCTCTCAGTTTGAACAATTCTGCCTCTCAGTGATTAATTTGAAATCTGAAAATGGTGTTATACAGAGGAGATTTGCAATTATCATTTTGTTACCTATCTTTTGTTTAAAATATCTACATCTACAACCAAATGTGTTTGCATGTGTGTGTTGAAGCATGGTTAGTGTATTAAGTATTATTGTTTAAGTATTATTGTTTTCATTTACATTTTAACCACCAGAAGACCACTCATTGCTTCATTCTGCTTACTAAAATATTATTTTCCATTTAGTTTCCATTTGAAATATTGTTTAAACTTTATAAAATCATTAAAATAACATTTCAAATCATATTTTGTCTGTTTATAAATCCCACAGACTCACATTGGCTGCAATACTAATGTTTTTGAAAGACACAGACCTGATAGTCTAATCTTTGTGTATTGTGCATATAGTATTGATATTATTACTATTGCAAATCATGTTATTGTAACTCATATCTTAACAGAATATTATTTGTAATTTTAATTCTTTATTTCTTAATTGTTTTTTTCTGATTACTACAGATATTATCAACAAAGATATCAACTACACCTTCACTTTTAATATTGATAAGCTGCACACACAGCGCAATCACACACCCACTAATGCATTCAAATAAATGTAATCTTACTGTGCTACTTTATTTGTACATGATTAGAATGAACAGACATCTAAGAATATTTTTCTTCTTTTGTTAAAGCCACTTCAGACTACAAGTAAGCATTATATTACTAATCAACTATTTTAAAGGTGCCATACAATTGAAAACTGTATTTATCTTGGCATAGTTGAATGGTAAGAGTTCTGGACATGGAACTGACACACCGTGAGCCTCAAACACCATTGTTTCCTCCTTCATGTGTAAATCTCCTGTTTGCAAAAGACCGCTGAAAAATGAGTGAATTACAGCATAACACTGACTGTGACGTTGGAGTCGGGATCATTCATATTTATACCCCCCCAATTTGCATATACCAGCCCATGTTCTAGGCCAGGCAGTGTTAACGTGGACCTGCACAGCCGAATCATCAGAAGTTCTGCAGGTATTGTGAAGAAGCAAGCAAGGACAATAGTGAAAATGTCAGATCATGGATATAAATGTTATGTTCGAGGCTGTGCTGCGGATTTCAGAACTTTTCATTCCCTTCCCACAAAAGAGAACTGCCAACAGGCATGGTTGATTTTTACAACAGGATACCTTACCATTTTAATTCAAAGCTGTTAGTTTGCTCTGCCCATTTCACCACTGACAGTTTTTCTAACCTGGGACAATATCAAGCAGGTTTCGCTCATCGTTTGATACTGAAGAAGGGGGCAGTTCCAACTAATGTTATATTTCCATTACAACCCCTACCGCAAGCAGAAAGTAACGTTACTGATTTTATCCACTACTTGACTGTTGAAGACATTTCTGTTTCAGAGATATCAGAGAACAATTTAAAATATATCAATGCATTCTACGGCACCTTTAAAATAATTATTTAAAATGGAGATCAGGCCATAACATCACAAAAACATGAAAAGGGCTATAACCACCTGACCATTAGTTCGATTGACTTTAAAATTGGCATGCAGTGTCTTGGTCCAAGGTGCCATGTATGTCTATGCCGCCATAGGCCAATAAAGTTTGTGCACCTCTTAGACAAGGTTAACGAAGGCCGATCGGAACGAAACTCGGTGGGCATGTTCGACTCGTGGCCCTAGAAGTCTGTAAGAATTTTGAAAGAAATCAGCCACTAGTTGACGCTAACAGGTTTTACGGCTTTGTAATCACGTGATGCATGTCATTTGATAGATCTCCTCATACTGAACAACTTTGCCTCAAAAACTACTGCTGTCAATTAATTTGTTCATTAAATACTTGCGATTATGTTAAAAACCTACTTTTGCGAACTAGTCCTATGTTTTTCACCCGATCGGAAATATACCAGTGCAGTACAATTCTTTGGACTCTCTAGATCAATAATTATATAAAAAACTTAAACTTTACCCATTGGGTAGCCATAATAGGATCATTTAGAAAATGTGTATGGCAAAAAACACTCAAAAGCCTGTAAATCCTAAACGAAAACTCAGACAACTCACTAAACTGCCTTCTGTGCTTAAAGACCCTAAATGCTTGAACCCCGCTAAATGCTGCTTGCAGCTTTAATTATTATTATTATTATTATTTTCCCCTAAAACGCATTGTGCAGACCAAACCGTAAGAGCTGGAACCTTGAAACTTGGCCAAATGGTAGTCCTCAATTTGGGGAGAACCTATAAAAGTATGACCCCGATTGGCCCATAGGTGGCGCTATAGCAACCAAAAGCGCAAAACTGCTCATAACTACTAGACCGTATGACGTAGACTCAAGTGTCTTATATCATTGGAAAGCTGGACGCCTGACGAACAAAACGTATATCTCCGATTTCATTTCCGCCATGATAGATTTTCCGCCATTTTGAATTTTGTCAAAAACATACTTTTGCGAACTAGTCCTAGGTTTTTCGCCCGATCGGAACCAAACCAGTGCAGAAATGTTCTCTAGAGTCTGAATATCAAAAACTATCGGAAAAAAGTTGAAATTTCGATTCACGGACGCTAAGGGCCGCCAAAACGTACGTTGTGGGCGGGGCCTATTTTACTAAAATGGCTATAACTCCAGAAGTAAATGAGGTATCTTCACCAAACTTGGTACACATGTGTAAGAGGTCAATCTGAGGTCACAGTAAAAAAACCGCGGCGATTGGCCACATGGTGGCGCTATAACATGAAAAAAACATAAAACAGGCTATAACCACCTGACCGTTAGTCCGATTGACTTGAAAATTGGTATGCAGTGTCTTGGTCCAAGGTGCCATGTATGTGTATGAGGACATTGGTGTATCTCAAAAAACATGGCCGCCATCGGCCAATGAAATTTGAGCACCTATTAGACAAGGTTAACGGAGGCCGATCGGAACGAAACTCGGTGGGCATGTTCGACTCATGGCCCTAGAGGTCTGTAAGAATTTTGAAAGAAATCGGCCACTAGTTGGCGCTAACGAGTTTTATGGCTCTGTAATCACGTGGTGTTACACTTATTGTCACAAAATGCATATCATTTGATAGATCTGCTCATGCTGAACAACTTTGCCTCAAGAACCATTGCTGTCAATCAAACCGTTCATTAATTATTCGCGAATATGTTAAAAACCTACTTTTGCGAACTAGTCCTAGGTTTTTCGCCCGATCGGAACCAGACCAGTCTAGGACAATTCTATGGACTCTCTAGATCAATAATTATCAAAAAAAGTTGAAATTTTGCATTTTGCGCATGGCTATAATAGGGTCATAAAGAAAATGGGCGTGGCAAAATGCACTAAAAAGCCTATAAATCATAAATGAAAACTCAGAACTTCACAAAAATTGGTGGGAATATGTGCCATAACATCTTTAACAAGCATGCCAAATTTTATGGAGATCGGACCATAGTTGGCGCTATAATTGTTAAAAAGCTTTAAAACCATATATTTCCTATGGTAAATTGCCTGTATTGGCTGCAAATGGTCTGTTTCATCTATGATCAAATAATTTTCATATCATAATGTTCAAAACTAGTGCAGTACAATTCTCTGGACTCTCTAGATCAATAATTATCAGAAAAAGTTGAACTACTTCATTTGGATGACTATAATAGGGTCACTTCAATATGTGGCCTTGACCAAGTGTCCCCGAAAGCTTATATCTTTTAAGATGCTCAGACCTTCTTAAAAACAAGTCAGAACATGTGAAATATCACTCTAAACATGCATGAACATTTTCAGACAGATCACACACACACACACACACACACACACACACAAATGTTGTTTTTTCAATGCTATTGGGATATGTCATTATGAAAATATATTTGAATGGTCTATAAACACTTCACAAAGTCTTTGTAAACTATTAATCAGATTATTCAGAATTTATTCAGAAACCTAACTTCACATAACTGCTAACAATGTGGTAAATCATGGTAAATCACGCTAAAAACATGGTAAATCATAGTAAATAATACTAGAATGTGGTGTATCAAGGTAAATCATACTAGAATCCTGGTACATCATTCTAGAACATGGTATATCATGGTACATCATGCTAGAACATGGTAAATCATGGTAAACGTTGCTAGAACAGGGTAAATCATGGTAAGCCATGATAAATCATGATAAACTATGGTAAATCATGTTAGAATGTGGTATATCATGGTAAATCATGCTAGAACATGGTAAATCATGGTAAACTATGCTAGAACAGGGTAAATCATGGTAAACTATGATAAATCATGATAAACTATGGTGAACCATGCTAGAATCACAGTAAACAATGGTAAATCATACTAGAATGTATGGTAAATCATACTAGAATGTAGTATATCATGGTAAATCCTGCTAGAATATGGCAAATCATGCTAGAATCATAGTAAATAATACTAGAATGTGGTAAATTGTTGTGGGAGGAGCCTATTTTACTAAAATGGCTATAACTCAAGAAGTAAATGAGATATCTTCACCAAACTCAGTACACATGTGTATGGGTTCAATTTGAGGTCACAGTAAACAATTTTATGGAGATCGGACCATAGGTGGCGCTATAACTGTTAAAAAGCTTTAAAACCATATATTTCCTATGGTACATTGCCTGTATTGGCTGTAAATGGTCTTTTTCATCTATTATGTCAGTGGTTACATGCTTGCTAAATAAATCTTAATAACTTTTGATGCTTTTATGCTTAAAGGCCTTAAAGGCCTTAATTGCTTGAACCCCGATAAATGCTGCTTGCAGCTTTAATTAGGGGTTCAAGCACGAAGTGCTGAAACCCTATTGTAATTGTGCTGATTTTTATTAGGGGTTCAAGCACGAAGTGCTGAAACCCTATTGTAATTGCCCTGATTTTTAGGGGTTCAAGCACGAAGTGCTGAAACCCTATTGTATTTGTAAGGATTTTTATTATTATTATTATTATTCTTCTCCGCTAAAACGCATCGTGCAGCCCAAACCGTAAGTGCTAGAGACTTGAAACTTGGCCACAAGGTAGTACAAAAATCGAGGAGAGGTTATCAAAGTATGAGCCCGATTGGCCTATAGGTGGCGCTATAGCGCAAAAAACAAAAAAAATCCACTATTTTGCTCATATCTCAATAACCATTTGTCCCAGCTTCAAGTGTCATACATCATTGGAATCCTTGGCTCAAGCCGAACAAAAAATATAGGAGGTATTTCATTTCCGGTATGCAAATTCTTCCGCCATATTGGATTTTGTTCAAAACCTACTTTTGCAAACTAGTCCCTGGTTTTTCGCCCGATCGGAACCAAACCAGTGCAGAAATGTTCTCTGGAGTCTGAATATCAATAATTATCGAAAAAAAGTTAAAATTTCGATACATGGTTGCTATGAGGTGTCAAAACGTTCGCAGGAGGCGGAGCTAATTTTACTAAAATGGCTATAACTCGGGAACGCAAGGAGATATTTTCACCAAACTCGGTACACATATGTATGAGCTCAATCTGGGGTCACAGTAAAAAAATCGCGACGATTGAACACTAGATGGCGCTATAACATGAAAAAAACATGAAAAGGGCTATAACCACCTGACCGTTAGTCCGATTGACTTGAAAATTGGTATGCAGTCTCTTGGTCCAAGGTGCCATGTAAATCTATGAGGACATTGGCGTATCTTGAAAAACATGGCCGCCATTGGCCAATGAAGTTGAGCACCTATTAGACAAGGTTAACGGAGACCGATCGAAACGAAACTCGATGGGCATGTTCAACTCATGGTTCTAGAGGTCTGTAAGAATTTTGAAAGAAATCGGCCACTAGTTGGCGCTAACGAGTTTTATGACTCTGTAATCACGTGGTGTTACACTCATCCACACAATATGCATATCATTTGATAGATCTCCTCATGGAGAACAACTTTGCCTCAAGAACCATTGCTGTCAATCAAACCATTCATTAAATATTCGGAATTATGTTAAAAACCTACTTTTGCGAACTAGTCCCTGGTTTTTCGCCCGATCAGAACCAGACCATTCTAGGACAATTCTCTGGACTCTCTAGATCAATAATTATCAAAAAGAAGTTGAAATTTTGCTTTTGGTTGGCTATAAGAGGGTCATTTAGAAAATAGGCATGTCCTAATACACTCAAACGTCTATAAATCCTAAATAAAAAGTCAGAATTTCACAAAAATTAATGAGCATATGTGACATAACATGCTAAAGAAGCATGTACATTTTTATGGAGATCGGACCATAGGTGGCGCTATAACTGTTAAAATGCTTTAAAACCATATATTTCCTATGGTAAATTGCCTGTATTGGCTGTAAATGGTGTTTTCCATCTGTGCTCATATAATGTTCATATAATAATGTTCAAAACCAGTGCAGTGCAATTATCTGTACTCAATAATTATCAGAAAAATTATAACTTCTTCATTTGGATTAATAATTAATAATTAATAATAGGGTCACTTCAAAATGTAGCCTTGACCAAGTGTCCACAAAAGCCTATATCTCTAATATGAATGATCAGACCTTAAAAACAAGTCAGAACAAGCATGAAAAAGACAGATCGGACAAAATTTGCCTCTATAACAGTTAATAAAAAAGGTGAATATGAATAACATAGCATATTAAGCCAATAAGTGGTATTTTACTGCCCCCTGCTGTCATTTCATCATACTACTCCCTAATATTGTTCTATAATTCATATTTAGACTTTATAAAATCATTATTTTAACATTTACAATCACATTTTGTCAAAATTAATCTATTGTTGTATTACTATTGACAACTGAGTCACAAGTGAATACTGAAACCGAAAGTAAAACGGCATTTACGCCACGTCCCCGAATACAAATTCACTCATAACTCGAAAACGGAAAGTCGTTGCGCGCTCAAATTTTGATGGTAAGGTCTTCTCCAGGCTCTTGATCGAAACGTGTTGTTGCGGGCCTGAATGATAGTCTCATTCAACAGGGCTCCTCGAGCACTATCTATGCTCTGAGTTTCAGAATTTTTCGCGTTCTGGTTACCGAGATATAAGTGAAAAACCAAATTCCCATTCATTCACTCATTCATTCAAACACTTCAATTGTAAAATGTAAGCTATAATACCACTTTTGTCCACTTGAGGGAGCAGCAAGATTACATATGATCTTTTCATTAGCTTTCAGTATTGGGAAACAAACAAATGCTTTAAAAAGCTTTTTTATTATGATAGGGCTGTAGCTATCGATTATTTTAGTAATCGAGTATTCTATTCAAGTAATCGGATAAAAAAATGTGGTAAAAAATAGATTCAAGTTAACAACAGCCTTTAAAATGACTTAAAATACAAATATATAATAACAAGCAATAATGATTGGTTCAAGTAAAGTATCAAAGTAAGTAATTATATGGGTTTTATTAAACAACACTGTTAAAATATACCCATGTAAAATAAATTATATAAACTAATATAAACATAACTTATGTACATGAATAACAAATGCCTGCAGAGGGCACCAGCGGCCTGGTTGTTGTTACACTAAGGCATTATCAAATCCTTGTTTATTGGCCAAACAACATTAAATTCAAATGTCAACTTAACCTTTAATATTTGGCCACTTCTGTACGATAGAAATGCTACAGCCACTGTAATTTCTTGAACAAGAACATGTGCACATCAAAACATGCAAACTCATAGTGAGAGTTTAAACTTTTATTTTGAAATCGCGATGTTTAAACTTTTATTTTGAAACCGAGATGAACAGCAATTTGAGAAACCGAGAAGCAGTTTGAGAATCCCGAGACGCGCTCCACAAATATAAATGATAACAGTACAACTATGAAACACAAACTGCGTCTGACTTGCGTTCCCAAATGCACGTTATTGGAAACGTAAACAAACAGCACTGCAGAGACTGAGTTTGCTTGGAGCAGCGTTTACTGTGGACGGAGCTGAGGTAATTTTAACATGTACTCTGCACTCATGTAATTAAAGCATCTTCTCTGTGAAAAAACAAACAAACAAAAAAACAGAGGATATATTTATTTAACTGAATTACAGCCTTTGTGATTTCACAATAGCACTATGCTATATAATGACTGTGTAAATGGTTTTAAATACATCGCGTTGTCTTAGAAAACTGTGTAATTCTGCGGTTGATGGATTCTCGTTTGTGGAATGCACCACTTCCGGTAAATTGCAATCTAGGATTTAAAAAAAAAAGTACTTGACTTTAAAGGGGTCATATAATGCCATTTTTGTACAAGCTAATATGATTCTTTAGGGTCTAAATTAAAAGTTTGTAATATACTTCAATTAAAAATTCTCATTAGTATTGTAAGATAACACTCATTTTACCTGGTCAAAAACAGCTCTGTTTTCAGCACGCCATTTAAGTGCATGTGTCTTTAAATGATAATGAGCTTTGCTCACCCCGCCCCTCTGTTCTGTTTGACACCGTTTCTAACACAATAACCATAACGCGCTGTTCATTAACGTGGGATTATGAATTATATTGAGAACGTCGTACATAGAAAACATGTCGTAATGTACTCTGAGTGTAAACAGCCGCATTCACCGTGAAGCGTGCAGCAAGCGATTTGCAAAGATTAATATAAAGATTTAGCCTGGCAAGCCAGACTACATCAAGATGTTTAGTCTGGCAACTCACCATAGACACGCTCACTCCGAGGGGCGGGATAAACGGCTGTCTTTCAAATTCCCTCTGCACGCAATAGGACAGCGCTTCAACCAACCAGAGCGTTTTCCCAACAGCAGAGCTAGTTGATAGATTCATTCAACTTTTGCCATATCTGGCCGGCAAAACGACGAACACATCTTCCTTTTTTAAAGAATGTTCTTTGCTCTTTTCTTAAAGAAAAACTTAACTCCAAGTCCTCCAGAGTCGCGGACAAAGCCGATTCGAAAGACTGTTCTCCAGCAGCCGTCATTCTTTGTTTTCAAGTCGCAGGCAGGTAACCGTCGAAACTCTGTCGTCATATGTTAAGCCCGCCCCGCCTACTCTATAAGCGACGTGATTGGCCTGACCCAATTTAGGTTTTTGCAGCTAGAAGGTCTATTGAGAGTTGCTAGACCCACCTGGCTGCAAAATACATTTTGCTGCCGCTAGGGTGCGTCTAGATTTCTAGGCTAATGAAGATTAATATAAAGGTTAATAAAACGTTACACTCACTTCTTCTTCTGGAGGTACAGCAGGAACACGAATAGTTGGTACCAATCCTATTTTCAGGAGCAGCTTCTTAGCAAAACCAGTTTTACTGACCCTCCTTTGTAAAGCTGTCTGGTGTGAAATGATTTGCGCAAACATGAAAGCATGGACGTTGATCGTGGGGAATCCCTGCGTCAATGCTTTGGGAATATTACATCAAAACATCAAAATGACTTAGACGCCATTCTTCTCCAGCATATCAATGCACTATGATGATAGACAGCTCACTCACGGTCTGTGTTGAAACGCTGCTGTCAATCACAACCGTGGGAGGGGCGTCGATTTTGTGACGTCACAAAATCAAACGGCTTGATTTCAGAAAGTGTAGAACATATAAGATTTTAAAAAAAAAACACTGGATGGATTTTTATCATTTTATGATGGTAGTGTACAGGCACTGCCAACGCACATTTCAGTACAATCAACTTGTAAAAGTGCATGTACCAGTAGGCCTATATGACCCCTTTAATCGAGGAATCGTTACAGCCCTATACTGGTAATATAGTTTTATATTATTAGATCACAAAGAAATGCCTATAGACAAATAAATATACTTTCTCAATAACATATCCCAAAAACAAATTTGTATTTGTGTGTGTATGTTTGTGTGTGTGTGTGTGTGTGTGTGTGTGTGTGTGTGTGTGTGTGTAAGCATGCATTATTGAGTTAACATGGAAAAACTGGTTTGCTTTAGTGCAGAAAACTGGTTAAAATCATGAAGTTTAAAGTGAAACTGAGCCAATAAGTGGTCTTCTACTGCCCTCTGCTGGCCATTCTACTTATTAATGAAGTCTTTTCACATGTGATTTTGCATCATTCATATTTAGACACTTAAAAATCACTTATATAACAATAACTATTATAACACAATCATATCAGTGTTTATCACTTCATTTGCACTGACACTTCACATAATTGCTAGTAATGTGGTAAATCATGGTAAATCACGCTGGAAACATGGTAAATCATAGTAAATAATACTAGAATGTGGTGTATCAAGGTAAATCATGCTAGAATCCTGGTAAATCATTCTAGAATGTGGTATATCATGGTAAATCATGCTAGAACATTGTCTTTTCCATCTATGATGTCAGTGGTTACAAGCTTGCTAAATATAACTTTGTAACTTTTGATGCTTTTGTGCTTAAAGTCCTTAACGGCCTTAACTGCTTGAACCCCGATAAATGCTGCTTGCAGCTTTAATTATTATTATTATTATTCTTCCCTAAAACGCATCGTGCAGCCAAAACCGTAAGGCCTAGAGACGTGATACTTGGTCAAATGGTAGTAGTATTGCTCGCTACTCAGATACACGGACTTAGCCAAATTTGCCCATAGGTGGCGCTACAGCGACCAAAAGCGCGAAACTGCGCAGAACTCCTAGATCGTATGTCGTAGACTCAAGTGTCTTATATCATTGGAAAGCTGGATGCCTGACGAACAAAACGTATATCTCCGATTTCATTTCCGCCATGATAGATTTTCCGCCATTTTGAATTTTGCCAAAAACCTACTTTTGCGAACTAGTCCTAGGTTTTTCGCCCGATCTGAACCAAACCAGTACAGAAATGTTCTCTGGAGTCTGAATATCAATAATTATCGAAAAAAAGTTGAAATTTCGATTCACGCACGCTAAGGGGCGCCAAAACGTACGTTGTGGGAGGGGCCTATTTTACTAAAATGGCTATAACTCCAGAAGTAAATGAGGTATCTTCACCAAACTCGGTACACATGTGTAAGAGGTCAATCTGAGGTCACAGTAAAAAAATCGCGGCGATTGGCCACATGGTGGCGCTATAACATGAAAAAAACATAAAACAGGCTTTAACCACCTGACCGTTAGTCCGATTGACTTGAAAATTGGTATGCAGTGTCTTGGCCCAAGGTGTCATGTATGTCTATGAGGACATTGGTGTATCTCAAAAAACATGGCCGCCATCGGCCAATGAAGTTTGAGCACCTATTAGACAAGGTTAACGGAGGCCGATCGGAACGAAACTCGATGGGCATGTTCAACTCATAGCCCTAGAGGGCTGTAAGAATTTTGAAAGAAATCGGCCACTAGTTGGCGCTAACGAGTTTTACGGCTCTGTAATCACGTGGTGTAACAAATTTCGTCAGAAAATGCATATCATTTGATAGATCTCCTAATGCTGAACAACTTTGCCTCAAGAACTACTGCTGTCAATCAAACCGTTCATTAAATATTCGCGAACATGTTAAAAACCTACTTTTGCGAACTAGTCCTAGGTTTTTCGCCCGATCGGAACCAGACCAGTCTAGGACAATTCTCTGGACTCTCTAGATCAATAATTATCAAAAAAAAGTTTAACTTTTAAATTTTTCGTATGGCTATAATTGGGTCATAAAGAAAAGGGGCGTGGCAAAATACACTAAAAAGCCTATAAATCCTAAATGAAAAAACACAACATCACAAAAATTGGTGAGCATATGTGACATAACATCATTAAGAAGCATGCCAAATTTTATGGAGATCGGACAATAGTTGGCGCTATAACTGTTAAAAGGCTTTAAAACCATATATTTCCTATGGTAAACTGCCTGTATTGGCTGTAAATGGACTTTTCCATCTCTGATCATATAATTTTTTTTTTATATCATAATGTTAAAAACTAGTGCAATACAATTCTCTGGACTCACTAGAACAATAATTGTCAGAAAAAGTTGAACTACTTCATTTGGATAGCTATAATAGGTTCACTTCAAAATGTGGCCTTTACCAAGTGTCCCCGAAACCCTATATCTCTTTAATGAATGTTCAAACCTTCTTAAAAACAAGTCAGAACATGTGAAATATCACTCTGAACATGCATGAAAATTTTCAGACAGATCGGACAAAATTTGCCTCTATAACAGTTAAAAAGGTGAAAATGATATGAATATAATGGCATATTAAGCCAATAAGTGGTATTTTACTGCCCCCTGCTGTTTAAAATAGTCATTTTGTCATATTGTTCTATAATTTATATTGAGACTTTATAAAATCCCTATTTGAACATTTACAATTACATTTAGTCAAAATCCATCTGTTAAAGTATTAGTATTGACAGTTTGATCACATCATATATATCAAATATCTGTATCTACAACATAATGTGTGTGTGTAGTCTTAGGTTTCTGAATAAATTCTGAATAATCTGATTAATAGCTTACAAAGACTTTGTGAAATGTTTATAGACCATTCAAATATATTTTCATAATGACACATTCCAATAGCATTGAAAAAACAACAACATTTGTCTTTGTGTGTGTGTGTGTGTGTGTGTGTGTGTAAACATGCATTATGGAGTTAAAATGGAAAAACTGGTTTGCTTTAGTGCAGACAAATGGTGAAAATCATGAAGTTTAAAGTGAAAGTGAGCCAATAAGTGGTCTTCTACTGCCCTCTGCTGGTCATTCTACTTATTAATGAAGTCTACTCACATATGCTTTTGCATTCATTAGACACTAAAAATCACTTATATAACAATAAGACACTAAAAAATAACTTATATAACAATTACTATTGTAGCACAATCATATTTTGTCAGAGTTTATCACTTCATTTGTACTGATACTTCACATAATTGCTAGCAATGTGGTAAATCATGGTAAATCACGCTAAAAACATGGTAAATCATAATAAATAATACTAGAATGTGGTATATCATGGTAAATCATGCTAGAACATGGTAAATCATGGTAAACTATGCTAGAACAGGGTAAACCATGGTAAACTATGATAAATCATGGTAAACTATGATAAATCATGATAAACTATGGTAAACCATGCTAGAATCACAGTAAACAATGGTAAATCATACTAGAATGTAGTATATCATGGTAAATCATGCTAGAATATGGCAAATCATGCTAGAATCATAGTAAATAATACTAGAATGTGGTAAATTGTTGTGGGAGGAGCCTATTTTACTAAAATGGCTATAACTCAAGAAGTAAATGAGATATCTTCACCAAACTCAGTACACATGTGTATGGGTTCAATTTGAGGTCACAGTAAACATTTTTATGGAGATCGGACCATAGGTGGCGCTATAACTGTTAAAAAGCTTTAAAACCATATATATCCCATGGTAAACTGCCTGTATTGGCTGTAAATGGTCTTTTCCATCTATTATGTCCGTGGTTACATGCTTGCTAAATAAATCTTAATAACTTTTGATGCTTTTGTGCTTAAATGCCTTAAAGGCCTTAACTGCTTGAACCCCGATAAATGCTGCTTGCAGCTTTAATTAGGGGTTCAAGCACGAAGTGCTGAAACCCTATTGTAATTGCTCTGATTTTTATTATTTTATTTTCCCCTAAAACGCATCGTGCAGCCCAAACCGTAAATGCTGGAGACTTGAAACTCAGCCAAATGGTAGTCCTCAATTTGGGGAGAACCTATCAAAGTATGACCCCGATTGGTCAATAGGTGGCGCTATAGCAAGCAAAAGTATGAAATCAGCCATAACTCCTAGACGGTTTGTCATAGAATCAAGTGTCTTATATCATTGTAATCCTTGGCTCAAGACGGTCAAAACGTATATCTCCGATTTCATTTCCGCCTGGGAAAATTTTCCGCCATTTTGAATTTTCTCAAAAACCTACTTTTGCGAACTAGTCCTAGGTTTTTCGTCCGATTGGAACCAAACCAGTGCAGAAATGTTCTCTGGAGTCTGACTATCAATAATTATCGAAAAAAAGTTGAAATTTCGATTCACGGTCGCTAGGGGGAGCCAAAACGTACGTTGTGGGAGGAGCCTATTTTACTAAAACGGCTATAACTCGAGAAATAAATGAGGTATCTTCACCAAACTCGGTACACATGTGTAAGAGGTCAATCTGAGGTCACAGTAAAAAAACCGCGGCGATTGGCCACATGGTGGCGCTATAACATGAAAAAAAACATAAAACAGACTATAACCACCTGACCGTTAGTCCGATTGACTTGAAAATTGGTATGCAGTCTCTTGGTCCAAGGTGCCATGTATATCTATGAGGACATTGGTGTATCTCAAAAAACATGGCCGCCATCGGCCAATGAAGTTTGAGCACCTATTAGACAAGGTTAACGGAGGCTGATCGGAACGAAACTCGATGGGCATGTTCGACTCATGGCCCAAGAGGTCTGTAAGAATTTTGAAAGAAATCGGCCACTAGTTGGCGCTAACGAGTTTTTTCGGCTCTGTAATCACGTGGTGTTGCATACATCCACACAATATGCATATCAGTTGATAGATCTCCTCATACTGAACAACTTTGCCTCAAGAACCATTGCTGTCAATCAAACCGTTCATTTAATATTCACAAACATGTTAAAAACCTACTTTTGCGAACTAGTCCTAGGTTTTTTGCCCAATCGGAACCAAACTAGTCTAGGACAATTCTCTGGACTCTCTAGATCAATAATTATCAAAAAAAAGTTGAACTTTTGCATTTGGATGGCTGTAATAGGGTCATTTATAAAATAGGCGTGGCAAAATACACTAAAAAGCCTATAAATCCTAAATGAAAACTCAAAACTTCACAAAAATTGGTGAGCATATGTCACATAAGATCATTAACAAGCATGCCAAATTTTATGGACATCGGACCAAAGGTGGCACTATAACTGTTAAAAAGCTTTAAAACCACATATTTCCTATGGTAAATTGCCTGTATTGGCTGTAAATGGACTTTTCAATCTATTATTTCAGTGGTTAAAAGCTTTCTAAATAAACCTTAATGTCTTAAATGCTTATGTGCTTAAAGGCCTTAAATGCTTGAACCCCGATAAATGCTGCTTGCAGCTTTAATTAGGGGTTCAAGCACGAAGTGCTGAAACCCTATTGTAATTGTGCTGATTAGGGGTTCAAGCACGAAGTGCTGAACACCTATTGTAATTGTACTGATTTTTATTATTAGGGGTTCAAGCACGAAGTGCTGAAACCCTATTGTAATTGCCCTGATTTTTATTATTATTATTATTCTTCCCTAAAACGCATCGTGCAGCCAAAACCGTAAGGCCTAGAGACGTGATACTTGGTCAAATGGTAGTAGTATTGCTCGCTACTCAGATACACGGACTTAGCCAAATCGGCCCATAGGTGGCGCTACAGCGACCAAAAGCGCAAAACTGCTCAGAACTCCTAGACCGTATGTCGTAGACTCAAGTGTCTTATATCATTGGAAAGCTGGATGCCTGACGAACAAAACGTATATCTCCGATTTCATTTCCGCCATGATAGATTTTCCGCCATTTTGAATTTTGCCAAAAACCTACTTTTGCGAACTAGTCCTAGGTTTTTTGCCCGATCGGAACCAAACCAGTACAGAAATGTTCTCTGGAGTCTGAATATCAATAATTATCGAAAAAAAGTTGAAATTTCGATTCACGGACGCTAAGGGGCGCCAAAACGTACGTTGTGGGAGGGGCCTATTTTACTAAAATGGCTATAACTCCAGAAGTAAATGAGGTATCTTCACCAAACTCGGTACACATGTGTAAGAGGTCAATCTGAGGTCACAGTAAAAAAATCGCGGCGATTGGCCACATGGTGGCGCTATAACATGAAAAAAACATAAAACAGGCTTTAACCACCTGACCGTTAGTCCGATTGACTTGAAAATTGGTATGCAGTGTCTTGGCCCAAGGTGTCATGTATGTCTATGAGTACATTGGTGTATCTCAAAAAACATGGCCGCCATCGACCAATGAAGTTTGAGCACCTATTAGACAAGGTTAACGGAGGCCGATTGGAACGAAACTCGATGGGCATGTTCAACTCATAGCCCTAGAGGTCTGTAAGAATTTTGAAAGAAATCGGCCACTAGTTGGCGCTAACGAGTTTTACGGCTCTGTAATCACGTGGTGTTACACTTATTGTCACAAAATGCATATCATTTGATAGATCTGCTCATGCTGAACAACATTGCCTCAAGAACCATTGCTGTCAATCAAATCGTTCATTAATTATTCGCGAATATGTTAAAAACCTACTTTTGCGAACTAGTCCCTGGTTTTTTGCCCGATCGGAACCAGACCAGTCTAGGACAATTCTCTGGACTCTCCTGATCAATAATTATCGAAAAAAAGTTGAACTTTTGAATTTTTCGTATGGCTATAATTGGGTCATAAAGAAAATGGGCGTGGCAAAATGCACTCAAAAGCTTATAAATCCTAAACGAAAACTCAGAACTTCACGAAAATTGGTGAGCATATGTGCCATAATATTCTAAACAAGCATGCCAAATTTCATGTTGATCGGACCATAGGTGGCGCTATAACTGTTAAAAAGGCTTGAAAACCATATATTTCCTATGGTAAATTGCCTGTATTGGCTGTAAATGGACTTTTCCATCTATTATTTCAGTGGTTAAAAGCTTTCTAAATAAAACTTAATGTCTTAAATGCTTATGTGCTTAACCCTCTGAGGTCTGAGCTGTTTTCTGGGCCCTGGAGGTGTTCTGACATGCTCTGACATTTCTGGTTATTTCTGTTACTTGTGACATTTTCATGGCTAAAGTCTAATTACACTGTATTCAGCACAAACTCTGCTACAATAATATATCAGCAGCATGTATGTAAAAATTGTAGTTTTGAGATAATGACATTTATGCGTGGTTTTTGAAAATACAAAAAAAAATTCTCACTGAAATAAGGCCATGAAACCCATACTGATTATTTCTTCACAAGACTTTTGAAAATTGTATGACGTAGCCTAGAATATTTGCTGCAAAACTATGTGAAAATCACCCTGACTGCTCATTCAGATAAGACAATATATTGATTTAAAAATTTTACGATGTGTTTTGTGTGAAAAAGCCTTATGCGAGAGCTCATTAATATGTAAGCTTTTCTCACCTGAGAAAGACAAAGAACCTCCCCTAACGGCCCTATTAGGAGCTATCAGGCCCCTATCATTCTGAGCAACCTTGCACAATACTGTAAATGAGGAGATTTAAAAAAGAATGGCTTTTAAATTGTTTGGATTTATTTACAACACAACATAATCCAAAGATACACAACAAATGCCAAAAAAGCACTTCAAAGACAGAGACCTTTGTGCCATTCCTAAAAACATTGTACATACCTTTCATTTCCAAGATTTTCACTTTACCATGTTCACGTACTGAGACTCATGTGAATGTTGAAGTCCTCAGTGGCATCTGGGACCTGAAAAAAAAAAAAGTGAACATACTGATATCAAGAGAAAGGCCTGCACGATTTTGGAAATAAATATTAGATTTTTCTGGTTAAAATTGCTTTTTAAAATTCCTTTTTAAAATTCACAGAATACACACACACACGTTTCCAACGATATATAATATAATGAACACCAGGTTTGTTGTGCCTTGTAGGCATAAGGTATATGCGCAGTGCGGATAAAATAATAATAACAATAAATAACCTATAGCAGCCTATAAATCTTCCAAAAGAAGCTAGAGAAAAATATATTGATTATCATGTTACTTCAAATGTTTCCATCCGTTATGATGATATGAAATGAGATAATAATAAAAACATGAAGCCGTTTGGTGCGTTTTGCTTTCATCCAAAATATGATACATTCAAACGCGATCGCTTGCAAAATATGATACATTCAAACGCGATCGCTTGCAAAATATGATACATTCAAACGCGATCACTCTCAAATATAAAACATTATGGTTACCATAAACATATCTATGTTTGAGCAGATATCCACAAACACAGTAAACACATATGATACATTCAAACGCGATCGCTTGCAAAATATGATACATTCAAACGCGATCACTCTCAAATATAAAACATTATGGTTACCATAAACATATCTATGTTTGAGCAGATATCCACAAACACAGTAAACACGGGTCTAAATATTATAATATTCCCCATATATCTAGCAACAGTTCAGCTGCAACGTGACATTTATGCAACAATAACAAACTAGGCTATGTAAGAATTTCTTACCTTATCTTTCTTGTCTTCAAATCGCGTTCTTCTTCTTCTGAGGTAGCCTAAATCCAATGTAAGCTCAGGCACGTCTTTCAAACTCGACGAAAAGTGAAGTGAAGTGTTTTGTTGTTGAGGTAACGAGCGCGTTCGCGTTCCATGTGGAGATTTGCATGTGAATATCTTTTGCGCGAGTAGGCGTGGCCAAATTAACTGTAATGAGCAAGCGTTTGAGAAGCTGGACATCTTGTTGGTTTTATACAAATTACTTAAACAGAGAATATTTGTTTTCGTTTTGAATCCGATCATTTAAAAGTACACACTTAAATGTTTATAAAGGTATATGGCTCATAAATGTGTGACAAGTATTCGCTGAGTTTTGTTTCAGTTTATAGACGTGCTCAAGAAAAAAAAGTTCACCGCGACGGAGAGGCAGAAAGCACACCCTGTTTATTTTCTTTATTTTACAAAAGCACAATGTTTTGATTTGATTGTAAGTGGACACATACAAAAGGAGAAATATCACAGATTCTTTTTTTATATTTCTTTTTTCTGTATGACCATAAATGATGGAGTAATTTAAGTTTATAGTGCTACAATGTGGGGAAAATCCGGCAAAACGCGTCGGCGCGTTTGTCGACCTCAGAGGGTTAAAGGCCTTAAATGCTTGAACCCCGATAAATGCTGCTTGCAGCTTTAATTATTATTATTATTATTCTTCTCCGCTAAAACGCATCGTGCAGCCCAAACCGTAAGTGCTGGAGACTTGAAACTTTGTCAGATGGTAGTACAAAAATCGAGGAAAGGTTCAGAGAGTATGACCCCGATTGGCCCATAGGTGGCGCTATAGCGACCAAACGCGCGAAACTGGTCATAACTCCTAGACCGTATGTCCTAGACTCAAGTGTCTTATATCAATGGAATCCAGACCTCATGGCGAACAAAACGTATATCTCCGATTTCATTTCCGGTATGCAAATTTTTCCGCCATTTTGAATTTTGTCAAAAACCTACTTTTGCAAACTAGTCCTAGGTTTTTCGCCCGATCGGAACCAAACCAGTGCAGAAATGTTCTCTGGAGTCTGAAGATCAATAATTATCGAAAAAACGTCGATATTTCGATTCAAAGTCGCTAGGGGGCTCAAAATGAACGTTGTGGGAGGAGCCTATTTTACTAAAATGGCTATAACTCAAAAAGTAAATGAGATAGCTTCACCAAACTTGGTACACATATGTAGGAGTTCAATCTGGGGTCACAGTAAAAAAATCACAACGATTAAACACTAGGTGGCGCTATAACATGAAAGAAACATGAAAAGGGCTATAACCACCTGACTGTTAGTCTGATTGACTTGAAAATTGGTATGCAGTGTCTTGGTCCAAGGTGCCATGTATGTCTATGAGGACATTGACGTATCTCAAAAAACATGGCCGCCATTGGCCAATGAAGTCGAGCACCTATTAGACAAGGTTAACGGAGGCCGATTGGAACGAAACTCGGTGGGCATGTTCGACTCATGGCCCTAGAGGTCTGTAAAATTTTTGAAAGAAATCGGCCACTAGTTGGCGCTAACGAGTTTTATGGCTCTGTAATCACGTGGTGTTACACTTATAGTCACATTATGCATATCATTTGATAGATCTACTCATGCTGAACAACTTTGCCTCAAGAACCATTGCTGTCAATCAAACCGTTCATTAAATATTCGTGAACATGTTAAAAACCTACTTTTGCGAACTAGTCCTAGGTTTTTCGCCCGATCGGAACCAGACCAGTCTAGGGCAATTCTCTGGACTCTCTAGATCAATAATTATCGAAAAAAAGAAGAAAATTTTGCTTTTGTTTGGCTATAACATGATCATTTAGAAAATGGGCGTGTCAAAATACACTCAAACGTTTATAAATCATAAATAAAAACTCAGAACTTTACAAAAATTGATGAGCACATGTGACATAACATGCTAAAGAAGCATGGGAATTTTTATGGAGATTGGACCATAGGTGGCGCTATAACTGTTAAAAAGCTTTAAAACAATATATATTCTATGGTAAATTGCCTGTATTGGCTGTAAATGGTGTTTTCCATTTATGATCTTATAATTTTCAAATCATAATATTCAAATCTAGTGCAGTACAATTCTCTGGACTCTCTAGATCAATAATTATCAGAAAAAGTATAACTTCTTCATTTGGATGGCTATAATAGGGTCACTTTAATATGTAGCCTTGACCAAGTGTCCCCAAAAGCCTATATCTTTTAAATATCTTTCAGATCTAGTCAGAACATGTTACTCTTAACAAGCATGAAAAATTTCAGACAGATCGGACAAAATTTGCCTCTATAACAGTTAAAAAGGTAAAAATGATATAACATGGCATATTAAGCCAATAAGTGGTATTGTACTGCCCCCTGCTGTCATTTCATCATACTACTCCCTAATATTGTTATATAATTCATATTTATACTTTATAAAATCATTATTTTAACATTTACAATCACATTTTGTCAAAATGCATCTATTGGAGTGTTACTATTGACAATTGTTTTACATTTAGAAAACGAAAGTAAAACCTTGTCCGCCATTTAGGCCACGCCCCCCCAGTACAAATTCACTCATAACTCGAAAACGGAAAGTGGCCGCGCGCTCAAATTTTGATGGTAAGGACCTCTCCGGGCTCTTGATCGAAACGTAGCGTCGCGGGCCTCGGGAGCGCGCCCCCCCCACGGAACGCTAGTCCGCGGGACCCCCGACTTTGAACGGCCGTAACTCCCGAACCAGATCACCCCGAACCTTGTGTGAGGGCTCATTGGAAAGGGCCCATCCTTGGCTAGCTTCGATTCAAATGTGGTGTAATTTGCCCTCGGCATTCCAGAGAAAACTGCTCCAAAAGACATGCCTTTGAATGGTCATAGCTCCCGGCCCCAATCGCCCAAAAACACTGTGATGGTCTCATTCAACAGGGCTCCTCAAGCACTATCTATGCTCTGAGGTTTAGAATTTTTCGCCATCTGGTTCCCGAGATATAAGTGAAAAAACTAATTCCCATTCATTCACTTCAATTGTAAGATGGAGGCTGTAATTCCACTGTTGTCAACTAGAGGGAGCAGCAGTATTAGACATAGTATTAATCTTTTTATCAGCTTTCAGCTTTGGCCAACAAGCAAATGCTTAAAGCTATTTATTATTATTATTACTGATAATACAGATCACAAAGAAATATGTGAAAATGGTTAGACCATTAAAAGATATTTTCACAATAACATCCCAAAAACATTGAAAACATATTTGTCTTTGTGTGTGTGTGTCTGTGTGTGTCTGTGTGTGTAAGCATGCTTAATGGAAAGAACATGGTAAAACTGCTTTGTTTTACTGGTGGATAAAAAAGTCTTTCAAATGAAAGTGAGTCAATTAGTGGTCTTCTACTGCCCTCTGCAGGACATTCTACTTATAAAAATATTTTTACCTGTGCTTTTGCATACATTTTTAGACTATATAAAATTGCTTGCATGAAAATCACCTATTATAACACAATCATGTTTTGTCAGTTTATCACTTCATTTGTACTGAGCTCTCAGTTTGAACAATTCTGCTTCTCAGTGATTAATTTGAAATCTGAAAATGGTGTTATACGGAGGAGATTTGCAATTATCATTTTGTTACCTATCTTTAATTTAAAATATCTACATCTACAACCAAATGTGTTTGCATGTGTGTGTTGAAGCATGGTTACTGTATTAAGTATTATTGTTTAAGTATTATTGTTTTCATTTACATTTTAACCACCAGAAGACCACTCATTGCTTCATTCTGCTTACTAAAATATTATTTTCCAGTTAGTTTCCATTTGAAATATTGTTTAAACTTTATAAAATCATTAAAATAACATTTCAAATCATATTTTGTCTGTTTATAAATCCCACAGACTCACATTGGCTGCAATACTAATGTTTTTGAAAGACACAGACCTGAGAGTCTAATCTTTGTGTATTGTGCATATAGTATTGATATTATTACTATTGCAAATCATGTTATTGTAACTCATATCTTAACAGAATATTATTTGTCATTTTAATTCTTTATTTCTTAATTGTTTTTTTCTGATTACTACAGATATTATCAACAAAGATATCAACTACACCTTCACTTTTAATATTGATAAGCTGCACACACAGCGCAATCACACACCCACTAATGCATTCAAATAAATGTAATCTTACTGTGCTACTTTATTTGTACATGATTAGAATGAACAGACATCTAAGAATATTTTTCTTCTTTTGTTAAAGCCATTTCAGACTACAAGTAAGCATTATATTACTAATCAACTATTTTAAAGGTGCCATACAATTGAAAACTGTATTTATCTTGGCATAGTTGAATGGTAAGAGTTCTGGACAAGGAACTGACATACCGTGAGCCTCAAACACCATTGTTTCCTCCTTCATGTGTAAATCTCCTGTTTGCAAAAGACCGCTGAAAAATGAGTGAATTACAGCATAACACCGACTGTGACGTTGGAGTCGGGATCATTCATATTTATACCCCCCCAATTTGCATATACCAGCCCATGGTCTAGGCCAGGCAGTGTTAACGTGGACCTGCACAGCCGAATCATCAGAAGTTCTGCAGGTATTGTGAAGAAGCAAGCAAGGACAATAGTGAAAATGTCAGATCATGGATATAAATGTTATGTTCGAGGCTGTGCTGCGGATTTCAGAACTTTTCATTCCCTTCCCACAAAAGAGAACTGCCAACAGGCATGGTTGATTTTTACAACAGGATACCTTACCATTTTAATTCAAAGCTGTTAGTTTGCTCTGCCCATTTCACCACTGACAGTTTTTCTAACCTGGGACAATATCAAGCAGGTTTCGCTCATCGTTTGATACTGAAGAAGGGGGCAGTTCCAACTAATGTTATATTTCCATTACAACCCCTACCGCAAGCAGAAAGTAACGTTAGTGATTTTATCCACTACTTGACTGTTGAAGACATTTCTGTTTCAGAGATATCATAGAACAATTTAAAATATATCAATGCATTCTACGGCACCTTTAAAATAATTATTTAAAATGGAGATCAGGCCAAACATCACTAAAACATGAAAAGGGCTATAACCACCTGACCATTAGTTTGATTGACTTTAAAATTGGCATGCAATGTTTTGGTCCAAGGTGCCATGTATGTCTATGCCGCCATAGGCCAATAAAGTTTGTGCACCTCTTAGACAAGGTTAACAATGGTCGATCGGAACGAAACTCGGTGGGCATGTTCGACTCGTGGCCCTAGAGGTCTGTAAGAATTTTGAAAGAAATCGGCCACTAGTTGACGCTAACTGGTTTTACGGCTTTGTAATCACGTGATGCATGTCATTTGATAGATCTCCTCATACTGAACAACTTTGCCTCAAAAACTACTTCTGTCAATTAATTTGTTCATTAAATACTTGCGATTATGTTAAAAACCTACTTTTGCGAACTAGTCCTATGTTTTTCACCCGATCGGAAATATATCAGTGCAGTACAATTCTCTGGACTCTCTAGATCAATAATTATATAAAAAACTTAAACTTTACCCATTGGGTAGCCATAATAGGATCATTTAGAAAATGTGTATGGCAAAAAACACTCAAAAGCCTGTAAATCCTAAACGAAAACTCAGACAACTCACTATGCTTAAAGACCCTAAATGCTTGAACCCCGCTAAATGCTGCTTGCAGCTTTAATTAGGGGTTCAAGCACGAAGTGCTGAAACCCTATTGTAATCGTCCTGATTTTTATTATTATTATTTTTCCGCCATAAAACGCATCGTGCAGCCCAAACCGTAAGACCTAGAGACTTGAAACTTTGCCAGATGGTAGTACTATTGCTCGCTACTCAGATACACGGACTCAGCCCAATCGGCCCATAGGTGGCGCTATAGCAATCAAAAGCGCAAAACTGCTCAGAACTCCCAGACCGTAAGGCGTAGCTTCAAGTGTCTTATATCATTGAAATCCAGAGCTTCTGAAGAAAAAAACGTATATCTCCGATTTCATTTCCGCCATGATAGATTTTTCGCCATTTTGAATTTTGTCAAAAACCTACTTTTGCGAACTAGTCCCTGGTTTTTCGCCCGATCGGAACCAAACCAGTGCGGAATTGTTCTCTGGAGTCTGAAGATCAATAATTATCGAAAAAAAGTTGAAATTTCGATTAATGGTCGCTAGGGGGTGCAAAATTAACGTTGTGGGAGGAGCCTATTTTACTAAAATGGCTATAACTCAAGAAGTAATTAAGTAAACTTCACCAAACTTGGTACACATGTGTAAGAGGTCAATCTGAGGTCACAGTAAAAAAATTGCGTCGATTGGCCACATGGTGGCGCTATAAAACAAATAAAAACATATAGACAACTGACCGTTTTTCCGAATGACTTGAAATTTGGTATGCAGTGTCTTGGCCCAAGGGGCCATGTATGTCTAAAAGGATATTGGCGTATCTCAAAAAACATGGCCGCCATTGGCCAATGAGGTTTGAGCACCGTTAACGACGTCCGATCGGAGCGAAACTCGATGGGCATGTTCGGCTCAAGCCCCTAGAGGTCTGTAAGAATTTTGAAAGAAATCGGCCACTAGTTGGCGCTAACGAGTTTTAAGGCTCTGTAATCACGTGGTGTTACACTTATCATCACAAAATGCATATCATCTGATAGATCTGCTCATGCTGAACAACTTTGCCTCAAGAACCATCACTGTCAATCAAACTGTTCATTAAATATTCATGAATATGTTAAAAACCTACTTTTGCGAACTAGTCCCTGGTTTTTCGCCCGATCAGAACCAGACCAGTCTAGGACAATTCTCTGGACTCTCTAGATCAATAATTATCGAAAAAAAGTTGAACTTTTGCATTTTTCGCATGGGTATAATTGGGTCATAAAGAAAATGGGCGTGGCAAAATGCACTCAGAAGCCTATAAATCCTAAACGAAAACTCAGAACTTCACGAAAATGGGTGAGCATATGTGCCATAACATTCTAAACAAGCATGCAAAATTTCATGTAGATCGGACCATAGGTGGCGCTATAACTGGCAAAAAGTTTTAAAACTACATATTTCCTATGGTAAATTGCCTATATTGGCTGTAAATGGATTTTTCCATCTATAATTTCAGTGGTTAAAAGCTTGTTAAATAAAACGTAATGTCTTAAATGCTTATTTGCTTAAAGGCCTTAAATGCTTGAACCCCGATAAATGCTGCTTGCAGCTTTAATTATTATTATTTTCCCCTAAAACGCATCGTGCAGCCCAAACCGTAAATGCTGGAGACTTGAAACTCAGCCAAATGGTAGTCCTCAATTTGGGGAGAACCTATCAAAGTATGACCCCGATTGGTCAATAGGTGGCGCTATAGCAAGCAAAAGTATGAAATCAGCCATAACTCCTAGACGGATTGTCATAGAATCAAGTGTCTTATATCACTGTAATCCTTGGCTCAAGACGGTCAAAACGTATATCTCCGATTTCATTTCCGCCTGGGAAAATTTTCCGCCAATTTGAATTTTCTCAAAAACCTACTTTTGCGAACTAGTCCTAGGTTTTTCGTCCGATTGGAACCAAACCAGTGCAGAAATGTTCTCTGGAGTCTGAATATCAATAATTATTGAAAAAAAGTTGAAATTTCGATTCACGGTCGCTAGGGGGTGCCAAAACGTACGTTGTGGGAGGAGCCTATTTTACTAAAACGGCTATAACTCGAGAAATAAATGAGGTATCTTCACCAAACTCGGTACACATGTGTAATAGTTCAATATGAGGTCACAGTAAAAAAATCGCAACGATTGAACAGTAGGTGGCGCTATAACTTGAAAAAAACATGAAAAGGGCTATAACCACCTGACCGTTTGTCCGATTGACTTGAAAATATGTATGAAGTGTCTTGGTCCAAGGTGCCATGTATGCCTATGAGGACATTGACGTATCTCAAAAAACATGGCCGCCATCGGCCAATGAAGTTTGAGCACCTATTAGACAAGGTTAACGGAGGCTGATCGGAACGAAACTCGATGGGCATGTTCGACTCATGGCCCAAGAGGTCTGTAAGAATTTTGAAAGAAATCAGCCACTAGTTGGCGCTAACGAGTTTTTTCGGCTCTGTAATCATGTGGTGTTGCATACATCCACACAATATGCATATCAGTTGATAGATCTCCTCATACTGAACAACTTTGCCTCAAGAACCATTGCTGTCAATCAAACCGTTCATTTAATATTCGCAAACATGTTAAAAACCTACTTTTGCGAACTAGTCCTAGGTTTTTTGCCCAATCGGAACCAAACCAGTCTAGGACAATTCTCTGGACTCTCTAGATCAATAATTATCAAAAAAAAGTTGAACTTTTGCATTTGGATGGCTGTAATAGGGTCATTTATAAAATGGGCGTGGCAAAATACACTAAAAAGCCTATAAATCCTAAACGAAAACTCAAAACTTCACAAAAATTGGTGAGCATATGTCACATAACATCATTAACAAGCATGCCAAATTTTATGGACATCGGACCAAAGGTGGCACTATAACTGTTAAAAAGCTTTAAAACCACATATTTCCTATGGTAAATTGCCTGTATTGGCTGTAAATGGACTTTTCAATCTATTATTTCAGTGGTTAAAAGCTTTCTAAATAAATCTTAATGTCTTAAATGCTTATGTGCTTAAAGGCCTTAAATGCTTGAACCCCGATAAATGCTGCTTGCAGCTTTAATTTTTATTATTTTTCTTCTGCCGTAAAACGCATCGTGCAGCCTAAACCGTAAGAGCTGGAGACTTGAAACTTTGTCAAATGGTAGTACAAAAATCGAGGAGAGGTTCAGAGAGTATGACTCCGATTGGCCCATAGGTGGCGCTATAGCGACCAAAAGCGCGAAACTGCTCATAACTCCTAGACCATATGTCGTAGACTCAAGTGTCTTATATCATTGGAAAGCTGGAACCCTGAAGAACAAAACGTATATCTCCGATTTCATTTCCGGTATGCAAATTTTTCCGCCATTTTGAATTTTGTCAAAAACCTACTTTTGCGAACTAGTCCTAGGTTTTTCGCCCGATCGGAACCAAACCAGTGCAGAAATGTTCTCTGGAGTCTGAATATCAATAATTATCGAAAAAAAGTTGAAATTTCGATTCACGGTCGCTAGGGGGCGCAAAACTAATGTTGTGGGAGGAGTCTATTTTACTAAAATGGCTATAACTCAAGATGTAAATGAGGTATCTTCACCAAACTTGGTACACATGTGTATGAGTTCAATCTGGGGTCACAGTAAAAAAATCGTGACGATTGGCCTCATGGTGGCGCTATAAAATGAAAAAAACATAAAACAGGCTATAACCACCTGACCGTTAGTCCGATTGACTTGAAAATTGGTATGCAGTGTCTTGGTCCAAGGTGCCATGTATGTGTATGAGGACATTGGCGTATCTCAAAAAACATGGCCGCCATCGGCCAATGAAGTTTGAGCACCTATTAGACAAGGTTAACGGAGGCCGATCGGAACGAAACTCAATGGGCATGTTCGGCTCATGGCCCTAGAGGTCTGTAAGAATTTTGAAAGAAATCGGCCACTAGTTGGCGCTAACGAGTTTTATGGCTCTGTAATCACGTGGTGTTACACTTATCATCACAAAATGCATATCATTTGATAGATCTGCTTATGCTGAACAACTTTGCCTCTAGAACCATTGCTGTCAATCAAACAGTTTATTAATTATTCACGAATATGTTAAAAACCTACTTTTGCGAACTAGTCCCTGGTTTTTTGCCCGATCGGAACCAAACGAGTCTAGGACAATTCTCTGGACTCTCTAGATCAATAATTATCAAAAAAAAGTTGAACTTTTGCATTTGGATGGCTGTAATAGGGTCATTTATAAAATGGGTGTGGCAAGATACACTAAAAAGCCTATAAATCCTAAATGAAAACTCAGAACTTCACAAAAATTGGTGAGCATATGTGACATAACATCATTAACAAGCATGCCAAATTTTTTGGAGATCAGACCAAAGGTGGCGCTATAACTGTTAAAAAGCTTTAAAACCATATATTTCTTATGGTACATTGCCTGTATTGGCTGTAAATGGTGTTTTCCATCTATTATGTCAGTGGTTAAATGCTTGCTAAATAAAACATAATAACTTTTGATGCTTTTGTGCTTAAAAACCCTTAAAGGCCTTAATAGCTTGAACCCCGATAAATGCTGCTTGCAGCTTTAATTAGGGGTTCAAGCATGAAATGCTGAAACCCTATTGTAATTGTAAGGATTCGTAAAACGCATCGTGCAGGACAAACCGTAAGGCCTAGAGACTTGAAACCTGGCCAGATGGTAGGCCTCAATGTGGGGACAACCTATCAGAGTATGACCCCGATTGGCCCATAGGTGGCGCTACAGCAACCAAAAGTTCAAAATCGCTCATAACTCTTAGACCGTTTGTCCCAGGATCAAGTGTCTTATATCGTTGGAATCCTTGGCTCGAGGCGGACAAAATGGCTATCTCCGATTTGGATGTAGGCAGGGAAAATGTTCTGCTATGTCGAATTTTGTCCAAAACCTACTTTTGCGAACTAGTCCCTGGTTTTTCGCCCGATCGGAACCAAACCAGTCCAGGACAATTCTCTGGACTCTCTAGATCAATAATTATCAAAAAAAAGTTGAACTTTGGCATTTGGGTGGCTGTAACAGGGTCATTTAGAAAAGGGGCGTGGCAAAATACACTCAAAAGCCTATAAATCCCAAAGGAAAACTCAGAACTTCACCAAAATTGGGGACAACCTATCAGAGTATGACCCCGATTGGCCCATAGGTGGCGCTACAGCAACCAAAAGTTCAAAATCGGTCATAACTCTTAGGCCGTTTGTCCCAGGGTCAAGTGTCTCATATCGTTGGAATCCTTGGCTCAAGGCGGACAAAATGGCTATCTCCGATTTGGATGTAGGCAGGGAAAAATTTCTGCTATGTCGAATTTTGTCCAAAACCTACTTTTGCAAACTAGTCCCTGGTTTTTCGCCCGATCGGAACCAAACCAGTCCAGGACAATTCTCTGGACTCTCTAGATCAATAATTATCAAAAAAAAGTTGAACTTTGGCATTTGGGTGGCTGTAACAGGGTCATTTAGAAAAGGGGCGTGGCAAAATACACTCAAAAGCCTATAAATCCCAAAGGAAAACTCAGAACTTCACCAAAATTGATGAGCATATGTGTCAGAACACGGTGAGGAAGCATGCAGAGTTTCATGGAGATCGGACCATAGGTGGCGCTATAACTGGCAAAAAGCCTTCATTCTTATTAGGGGTTCAAGCATGAAATGCTGAAACCCTATTGTAATTGTAAGGATTCGTAAAACGCATCGTGCAGGACAAACCGTAAGGCCTAGAGACTTGAAACCTGGCCAGATGGTAGGCCTCAATTTGGGGACAACCTATCAGAGTATGACCCCGATTGGCCCATAGGTGGCGCTACAGCAACCAAAAGTTCAAAATCGGTCATAACTCTTAGGCCGTTTGTCCCAGGGTCAAGTGTCTCATATCGTTGGAATCCTTGGCTCAAGGCGGACAAAATGGCTATCTCCGATTTGGATGTAGGCAGGGAAAAATTTCTGCTATGTCGAATTTTGTCCAAAACCTACTTTTGCAAACTAGTCCCTGGTTTTTCGCCCGATCGGAACCAAACCAGTCCAGGACAATTCTCTGGACTCTCTAGATCAATAATTATCAAAAAAAAGTTGAACTTTGGCATTTGGGTGGCTGTAACAGGGTCATTTAGAAAAGGGGCGTGGCAAAATACACTCAAAAGCCTATAAATCCCAAAGGAAAACTCAGAACTTCACCAAAATTGATGAGCATATGTGTCAGAACACGGTGAGGAAGCATGCAGAGTTTCATGGAGATCGGACCATAGGTGGCGCTATAACTGGCAAAAAGCCTTCATTCTTATTAGGGGTTCAAGCATGAAATGCTGAAACCCTATTGTAATTGTAAGGATTCGTAAAACGCATCGTGCAGGACAAACCGTAAGGCCTAGAGACTTGAAACCTGGCCAGATGGTAGGCCTCAATTTGGGGACAACCTATCAGAGTATGACCCCGATTGGCCCATAGGTGGCGCTACAGCAACCAAAAGTTCAAAATCGCTCATAACTCTTAGACCGTTTGTCCCAGGGTCAAGTGTCTTATACCGTTGGAATCCTTGACTCAAGGCGGACAAAATGGCTATCTCCGATTTGGATGTAGGCAGGGAAAAATTTCTGCTATGTCGAATTTTGTCCAAAACCTACTTTTGCGAACTAGTCCCTGGTTTTTCGCCTGATCGGAACCAAACCAGTCCAGGACAATTCTCTGGACTCTCTAGATCAATAATTATCAAAAAAAAGTTGAACTTTGGCATTTGGGTGGCTGTAACAGGGTCATTTAGAAAAGGGGCGTGGCAAAATACACTCAAAAGCCTATAAATCCCAAAGGAAAACTCAGAACTTCACCAAAATTGATGAGCATATGTGTCAGAACACGGTGAGGAAGCATGCAGAGTTTCATGGAGATCGGACCATAGGTGGCGCTATAACTGGCAAAAAGCCTTCATTCTTATTAGGGGTTCAAGCATGAAATGCTGAAACCCTATTGTAATTGTAAGGATTCGTAAAACGCATCGTGCAGGACAAACCGTAAGGCCTAGAGACTTGAAACCTGGCCAGATGGTAGGCCTCAATTTGGGGACAACCTATCAGAGTATGACCCCGATTGGCCCATAGGTGGCGCTACAGCAACCAAAAGTTCAAAATCGCTCATAACTCTTAGGCCGTTTGTCCCAGGGTCAAGTGTCTTATATCGTTGGAATCCTTGGCTCAAGGCGGACAAAATGGCTATCTCCGATTTGGATGTAGGCAGGGAAAATGTTCTGCTATGTCGAATTTTGTCCAAAACCTACTTTTGCAAACTAGTCCCTGGTTTTTCGCCCGATCGGAACCAAACCAGTCTAGGACAATTCTCTGGACTCTCTAGATCAATAATTATCAAAAAAAAGTTGAACTTTGGCATTTGGGTGGCTGTAACAGGGTCATTTAGAAAAGGGGCGTGGCAAAATACACTCAAAAGCCTATAAATCCCAAAGGAAAACTCAGAACTTCACCAAAATTGGGGACAACCTATCAGAGTATGACCCCGATTGGCCCATAGGTGGCGCTACAGCAACCAAAAGTTCAAAATCGCTCATAACTCTTAGGCCGTTTGTCCCAGGGTCAAGTGTCTTATATCGTTGGAATCCTTGGCTCAAGGCGGACAAAATGGCTATCTCCGATTTGGATGTAGGCAGGGAAAATGTTCTGCTATGTCGAATTTTGTCCAAAACCTACTTTTGCGAACTAGTCCCTGGTTTTTTGCCCGATCGGAACCAAACCAGTCTAGGACAATTCTCTGGACTCTCTAGATCAATAATTATCAAAAAAAAGTTGAACTTTGGCATTTGGGTGGCTGTGACAGGGTCATTTAGAAAAGGGGCGTGGCAAAATACACTCAAAAGCCTATAAATCCCAAAGGAAAACTCAGAACTTCACCAAAATTGGGGACAACCTATCAGAGTATGACCCCGATTGGCCCATAGGTGGCGCTACAGCAACCAAAAGTTCAAAATCGGTCATAACTCTTAGGCCGTTTGTCCCAGGGTCAAGTGTCTCATATCGTTGGAATCCTTGGCTCAAGGCGGACAAAATGGCTATCTCCGATTTGGATGTAGGCAGGGAAAAATTTCTGCTATGTCGAATTTTGTCCAAAACCTACTTTTGCAAACTAGTCCCTGGTTTTTCGCCCGATCGGAACCAAACCAGTCCAGGACAATTCTCTGGACTCTCTAGATCAATAATTATCAAAAAAAAGTTGAACTTTGGCATTTGGGTGGCTGTAACAGGGTCATTTAGAAAAGGGGCGTGGCAAAATACACTCAAAAGCCTATAAATCCCAAAGGAAAACTCAGAACTTCACCAAAATTGATGAGCATATGTGTCAGAACACGGTGAGGAAGCATGCAGAGTTTCATGGAGATCGGACCATAGGTGGCGCTATAACTGGCAAAAAGCCTTCATTCTTATTAGGGGTTCAAGCATGAAATGCTGAAACCCTATTGTAATTGTAAGGATTCGTAAAACGCATCGTGCAGGACAAACCGTAAGGCCTAGAGACTTGAAACCTGGCCAGATGGTAGGCCTCAATGTGGGGACAACCTATCAGAGTATGACCCCGATTGGCCCATAGGTGGCGCTACAGCAACCAAAAGTTCAAAATCGCTCATAACTCTTAGGCCGTTTGTCCCAGGGTCAAGTGTCTTATATCGTTGGAATCCTTGGCTCAAGGCGGACAAAATGGCTATCTCCGATTTGGATGTAGGCAGGGAAAATGTTCTGCTATGTCGAATTTTGTCCAAAACCTACTTTTGCAAACTAGTCCCTGGTTTTTCGCCCGATCGGAACCAAACCAGTCTAGGACAATTCTCTGGACTCTCTAGATCAATAATTATCAAAAAAAAGTTGAACTTTGGCATTTGGGTGGCTGTAACAGGGTCATTTAGAAAAGGGGCGTGGCAAAATACACTCAAAAGCCTATAAATCCCAAAGGAAAACTCAGAACTTCACCAAAATTGATGAGCATATGTGTCAGAACACGGTGAGGAAGCATGCAGAGTTTCATGGAGATCGGACCATAGGTGGCGCTATAACTGGCAAAAAGCCTTCATTCTTATTAGGGGTTCAAGCATGAAATGCTGAAACCCTATTGTAATTGTAAGGATTCGTAAAACGCATCGTGCAGGACAAACCGTAAGGCCTAGAGACTTGAAACCTGGCCAGATGGTAGGCCTCAATGTGGGGACAACCTATCAGAGTATGACCCCGATTGGCCCATAGGTGGCGCTACAGCAACCAAAAGTTCAAAATCGCTCATAACTCTTAGGCCGTTTGTCCCAGGGTCAAGTGTCTTATATCGTTGGAATCCTTGGCTCAAGGCGGACAAAATGGCTATCTCCGATTTGGATGTAAGCAGGGAAAATGTTCTGCTATGTCGAATTTTGTCCAAAACCTACTTTTGCAAACTAGTCCCTGGTTTTTCGCCCGATCGGAACCAAACCAGTCTAGGACAATTCTCTGGACTCTCTAGATCAATAATTATCAAAAAAAAGTTGAACTTTGGCATTTGGGTGGCTGTAACAGGGTCATTTAGAAAAGGGGCGTGGCAAAATACACTCAAAAGCCTATAAATCCCAAAGGAAAACTCAGAACTTCACCAAAATTGGGGACAACCTATCAGAGTATGACCCCGATTGGCCCATAGGTGGCGCTACAGCAACCAAAAGTTCAAAATCGCTCATAACTCTTAGGCCGTTTGTCCCAGGGTCAAGTGTCTTATATCGTTGGAATCCTTGGCTCAAGGCGGACAAAATGGCTATCTCCGATTTGGATGTAGGCAGGGAAAATGTTCTGCTATGTCGAATTTTGTCCAAAACCTACTTTTGCGAACTAGTCCCTGGTTTTTTGCCCGATCGGAACCAAACCAGTCTAGGACAATTCTCTGGACTCTCTAGATCAATAATTATCAAAAAAAAGTTGAACTTTGGCATTTGGGTGGCTGTAACAGGGTCATTTAGAAAAGGGGCGTGGCAAAATACACTCAAAAGCCTATAAATCCCAAAGGAAAACTCAGAACTTCACCAAAATTGGGGACAACCTATCAGAGTATGACCCCGATTGGCCCATAGGTGGCGCTACAGCAACCAAAAGTTCAAAATCGGTCATAACTCTTAGGCCGTTTGTCCCAGGGTCAAGTGTCTCATATCGTTGGAATCCTTGGCTCAAGGCAGACAAAATGGCTATCTCCGATTTGGATGTAGGCAGGGAAAAATTTCTGCTATGTCGAATTTTGTCCAAAACCTACTTTTGCAAACTAGTCCCTGGTTTTTCGCCCGATCGGAACCAAACCAGTCCAGGACAATTCTCTGGACTCTCTAGATCAATAATTATCAAAAAAAAGTTGAACTTTGGCATTTGGGTGGCTGTAACAGGGTCATTTAGAAAAGGGGCGTGGCAAAATACACTCAAAAGCCTATAAATCCCAAAGGAAAACTCAGAACTTCACCAAAATTGATGAGCATATGTGTCAGAACACGGTGAGGAAGCATGCAGAGTTTCATGGAGATCGGACCATAGGTGGCGCTATAACTGGCAAAAAGCCTTCATTCTTATTAGGGGTTCAAGCATGAAATGCTGAAACCCTATTGTAATTGTAAGGATTCGTAAAACGCATCGTGCAGGACAAACCGTAAGGCCTAGAGACTTGAAACCTGGCCAGATGGTAGGCCTCAATTTGGGGACAACCTATCAGAGTATGACCCCGATTGGCCCATAGGTGGCGCTACAGCAACCAAAAGTTCAAAATCGCTCATAACTCTTAGGCCGTTTGTCCCAGGGTCAAGTGTCTTATATCGTTGGAATCCTTGGCTCAAGGCGGACAAAATGGCTATCTCCGATTTGGATGTAGGCAGGGAAAATGTTCTGCTATGTCGAATTTTGTCCAAAACCTACTTTTGCAAACTAGTCCCTGGTTTTTCGCCCGATCGGAACCAAACCAGTCTAGGACAATTCTCTGGACTCTCTAGATCAATAATTATCAAAAAAAAGTTGAACTTTGGCATTTGGGTGGCTGTAACAGGGTCATTTAGAAAAGGGGCGTGGCAAAATACACTCAAAAGCCTATAAATCCCAAAGGAAAACTCAGAACTTCACCAAAATTGGGGACAACCTATCAGAGTATGACCCCGATTGGCCCATAGGTGGCGCTACAGCAACCAAAAGTTCAAAATCGCTCATAACTCTTAGGCCGTTTGTCCCAGGGTCAAGTGTCTTATATCGTTGGAATCCTTGTCATGGGATGTGCAGAAGATGAACCCAAAAGCAGACGAGGTGCAGACACTCAAGGTTTATTTGGTCAAAAACAGAAAACAAAACCCACGAGGGGGTAAAACAAGACAGGATGAACTATAAAGACAGAAAACACTAGACTAACACTCAGACGATAAACTTAGACAATAAAGACAGGATCAAAAGCTTCTAACTAGACAAGACTTTCTTCAGGTAACTAACGGAGGGTATCAGACAAGGATAGACAATGTACCGACACAGGACAGCAAACACAAGGGGATTAAATAGGGAGCAAACTAATCAGGAACACAGGTGATAATGGGTAAAGCAATCAAGACAAAACGAGGATAACAAGGGGGCGGGGCAGAGAACGAGACAACACAAGCACATGGCCCAAACAAATGGCCATGTGCTTGTACACAAAACATGGGTCTGTCATGATCCTGCCTCAAAACAAGAAAGATCTAGGACATGAAGGCAGAATCATGACAGAACCCTCCCCCCAAGGAGCGGCTTCCAGACGCTCCCTAGAGGGAACATGAAACACGGGACAAGACCGACTGAGACATAGACACAAACCAACAATACATGACAAAAACCAACAACGGCAAACATGAATAAACAATAGCAGGGTTGGGGTGAAAAATCAAAAACAACAGACAAGGCAGAGGAGGTGGAGACAATACAGAGTTCATGGGGGAATGTCCAGGGTGAACAGGTGGACTAGGGGTCTTGGGTGGACAGGACGATGGTTGAGGGCGAGGGGTCCGGGTAGACTTGGATGGGGACACACAAGGAACAGTCTTGGGGGAAACAGTCCGGGGTGAAGTGGAGACAGGTGGTAAGGGAGTGGAAAAAGATGTAGACTGTGATGCTGGGACAGGGCTGGACACAAAATTAGGGACAGGGCTGAACACATTAGCTGGGACAGGACTGGACACAGACATCCTCCTGTCAGCTGGGACAGGACTGGACCCATCTGCTGGAACAGGGCTGGACACATTAGCTGGGACAGGGCTGGACACATTAGTTGGGACAGGGCTGGACACATCAGCTGGGACAGGGCTGGACACATCAGCTGGGACAGGGCTGGACACATCAGCTGGGACAGGGCTGGACACATCAGCTGGGACAGGGCTGGACACATCAGCTGGGACAGGGCTGGACACAATAGCTGGGACAGGACTGGACACATCAGCTGGGACAGGCATCTCCAGAATCTTGGCTAGACTGGACAGATACTCGGACAAGGCTCTTACGGCGATGACAATCGGCGTCTCGTGGCTCGCCGAAACCGACCGCAAAACAGCCTTAGCAGCCGAATCGGCCGCTGCTCGCTCTGCAGCCCTCATGACTGCAGACTTTGGAACAGCGCTTGCAGAAGCTGGCTCTGGAACAGCGCTTGCCGTGGCGGGCTCAGGAACAGCGCTTGCCGTGGCGGGCTCAGGAACAGCGCTTGCCGTGGCGGGCTCAGGAACAGCGCTTGGGACAGCGCTTGCAGTAGCGGGCTCTGGAACAGCGCTTGGGACAGCGCTTGCAGTAGCGGGCTCTGGAACAGCGCTTGGGACAGCGCTTGCAGTAGCGGGCTCTGGAACAGCGCTTGGGACAACGCTTGCAGTAGCGGGCTCTGGAACAGCGCTTGGGACAGCGCTTGCAGTAGCGGGCTCTGGAACAGCGCTTGGGACAGCGCTTGCAGTAGCGGGCTCTGGAACAGCGCTTGAGACAGCGCTTGCAGTAGCGGGCTCTGGAACAACGCTTGGGACAGCGCTTGCAGTAGCGGGCTCTGGAACAGCGCTTGCAGTAGCGGGCTCTGGAACAGCGCTTGGGACAGCGCTTGCAGTAGCGGGCTCTGGAACAGCGCCTGGGACAGCTAGAGATGAAGCGCGAGAGGCTCCCTTTCTCCTCTTCTTTCTCTTTGAACGCGAAGCCGAATCTGTAGCTGGACTAGCGACCAGTTGGAGAAGTTCAGCTGGAACCGCAACAGGAGCAGGGATGGCGTTCTCGGGCAGCCCTGACTCGGTCGAGGAAGACTCAGACGGGGAATCCCAGGAAACTCGTCTCCCTCGTTTACCATGGAGGACAATAGGTGTTGAAGAGACCTCAGGAGAAGTGGAACCAGCTGGATCACCATGGGCAACAACCGCCAAGACGCGATCCTCCGGGACCACAGGCAGCGATGCGGAAGGTGGAGAACTCGAGGATGAAGCCGGCTGCTCCTCCCGGGAGAAATGATCCCAGAGACGGGCATAATTCATAAGGATCCACTCACCCTCAGACGTGAATGGGAGGTTGACCCTCTTTCTGTCGGTGGGAGCCGACAACCAGCTTTGTTCATTGAACTTCATCTGTTGCTGGAACTGGGAGGACACACTGTCTGCTGGGTTCACTTTTGGTCGGTACATTCTGTCATGGGATGTGCAGAAGATGAACCCAAAAGCAGACGAGGTGCAGACACTCAAGGTTTATTTGGTCAAAAACAGAAAACAAAACCCACGAGGGGGTAAAACAAGACAGGATGAACTATAAAGACAGAAAACACTAGACTAACACTCAGACGATAAACTTAGACAATAAAGACAGGATCAAAAGCTTCTAACTAGACAAGACTTTCTTCAGGTAACTAACGGAGGGTATCAGACAAGGATAGACAATGTACCGACACAGGACAGCAAACACAAGGGGATTAAATAGGGAGCAAACTAATCAGGAACACAGGTGATAATGGGTAAAGCAATCAAGACAAAACGAGGATAACAAGGGGGCGGGGCAGAGAACGAGACAACACAAGCACATGGCCCAAACAAATGGCCATGTGCTTGTACACAAAACATGGGTCTGTCATGATCCTGCCTCAAAACAAGAAAGATCTAGGACATGAAGGCAGAATCATGACAATCCTTGGCTCAAGGCGGACAAAATGGCTATCTCCGATTTGCTCGTCCTTCTGGCGCCAATTTCAAGTAAATTGCATTTTTTTTAAAAACCTATTTTTGCAAACTTCTCCTAGGTTTTTGGCCCGATCGGAACCAAACCACTGCAAGAGTATTCTCTGGAGTCTGATAATCAATAATCATCCAAAAAATTCAAAATTTCAATTAACGGTCGATAAGGGGAACCAAAATATTTGATGGCACCAGGGCCACTTTTACTAAAACGGTTATAAATTGTGAACGGAAAGAGATTTTTTTTGCTAAACTTGGGATACATCTTCCTGAGCTCAACCTGAGATCACTTGAAAAAAAATCGCAACAATTGGCCACTTGGTGGCACTATAAAACGGTTATAACTTGTGAACGGAAAGAGATATTTTCGCAAAACTTGGGACACATGTTCATGAGCTCATTCTGAGGTCACGTGAAAAAAAATCATGACAATTGGCCACTTGGTGGCACTATAAAATGGTTATAACTTGTGAGCGGAAAGAGATATTTTATAGAGAGATATATTATAGTTGACATGAAAAAAAACGTGACAATTGGCCACTTGGTGGCGCTATAACAGTGAAAAAAATCATGAAAATAGCTATAAGCGCACCCAACTGTTAGTCTACTGAAAATTGGCACGCAGTGTCTTTGTCCAGGGTGCCATGATAGTCTATGAGAACATTGGTGTATCTCAAAAAACTCAGTATACGTCATTGGCACAATGCCTTGAAGGAGCCTTAGAAGTTTCAAGCCAGTGTTTTTTCACAGGAGTGACCTCCTAAGACTCCTGAATCCTTGCAGAGTCCAACAATACCAAACATGACAGGTTTCGCCTTATGGTTTTTGTAAGTGTCATTTAGAGCTTTAAAAAATTGTGTTTATCTTCAAAGCCGTTAGTCCGATCGAGACAACAACAAAAAAACACAGGAAATTTGAAAACATAGGTAAATAGCTAAACAATAACGCCAAAATGTTAAAATTATGATAGGAACTGACAAAAAAATGAATTAAATCCAATCAATTTCACCCATGGATCATTTTGATGCTCTCACATGTTTGAAACAAACAATGATGGATTGTCATGAAATTTGTTTTGAATTGGGACTGGCGAATCCCCGTCCATACTGTCAATGACCATTCGCAAAGACCCGCCCACTTTAGTTACTGTCTGACAAGCGACGCCACTCTCACACCACACCAAGTTCTCACGCAGTGAAAAATACATTGCGGATGAGAGAGGAGACTGTGCGCTGACAGACAAGTACTTTTGATATGAAACAAATGGCGCTTTTCCACTACAGCCAGCTCGGCTCGGCTCGGCTCGGCTCGACTTGACTCAGCTTTGTTTGGTTTTCCACTGTGTAAAAGTTGTACCTGTACCTGCTTCCAGGTACTTTTTTTCGTACCACCTCCGGCGAGGTTCTAAGTGAGCTGGGGCAAGCTGAGGCGATACTAAAATGTGACGTGAAAACACGGCAGACTGCTGATTGGTCAGAGAGAATCATTGCGTCATCATTGCACGCGCCAGACGGAGTATCCTGAATAAAAAACAGCAAAAACAAAAACATCCAGAAACAGCATATACTCGATTTCCTTCATTGTCCATTGTGTGTGGCAGCGGATGTATCTCGCGTAGAAGATTAAGTCACGGCAGTTTCCTGCAGCGTCGCTATGACGACCAGGTACTATTGTGGAGGTACTATCTGCAATGGAAAACGGAGCGAAAAGCGAGCCGAGTCGAGTCAAGTTGAGTTGAGCTGGTACTGGTAATGGAAAAGCGCCAAAAGTCTCACCTTTCAAATGTAGTCATTTTTTAGAGACATTTAAACAATAAATACCGTTTTGTGACTCTTTAATGTGTCTGACAGATCGCTGTAGACTCAAGGCTCAGTTAAAGCTGCTCGTGAACCGATCATCTCTTCCTTCTAGTTAATTTATAGCATTAAAATAAACATGAATGAACATAAAAGGAATGTTGTTTTAAAGTGCTAAGACGTCAGTACACTTTGTTTTTCAAATTTAAATCCTCCAAAGTTAATCTACTAACTCTCCTGACTGCTTTGTGGGACAAAATGGCGGATTATGATTAGTCAGATCACCTGTCAATCAAACTCCCTGCGAAGGGTCAATTGAGAATGCCCGTGTGCACAATCCTGATCTAATCGACAACTTTGCAGTTGCACATAGGAAAGCCCGGAAAATCCCGCTATAATGTAAGAGAGCATCTTTTTTATGTATTTGGACCTAGGCCTAACAATGTGTTATGGTGCGCTGTCACCAGTGTTTTTTTTTTTGTTTTTTTTTGGTGAGCGTAGGCTCCTCCTGATTTTGTTAGTCATCTCATCTCTTATATGCTGTGTATGATCATATCCTGCCCTATTGATGGTAGCCTACTCGCGGACATTGCGTCATCAATGTCATCAATTGCGTCATCAAGGGGCCCGCCTTGATAATCCTACTTAAGTGCCCGGTGTTTGCTCGTTACGCCACTGAATATAATTGTCTAAACTCCTTATCAAAATTACATATTTACAACAAATTTGCCACATATATATAGGCACACTTTGAGTACTACTAATAAAAGTGGTGGAGATCAGGCAAGACTGTAAGAAGACTCAGGCAAAAAGGTGCTATAACTGTAAAAACGCTTTAAAACCATATATTTCCTATGGCAAACTGCATGTATTGGCTGTAAATTGACTTTTTCATCTATGATGGCAGTTGTTAAATGCTTGCTAAATAAAACGTAATGTCTTTTGATGCTTGTGTGCTTAAAGGCCTTAAAGGCCTTAACTGCTTGAACCCCGATAAATGCTGCTTGCAGCTTTAATTATTATTATTATTATTATTCCGCCGTAAAACGCATCGTGCAGCCCAAACCGTAAGAGCTGGAACTTTGAAACTTTGACAGATGGTAGTACAAAAATCGAGGAAAGGTTCAGAGATTATGACCCCGATTGGCCCATAGGTGGCGCTATAGCAACCAAAAGCGCGAAACTGTTCATAACTCCTAGACCGTATGTCGTAGACTCAAGTGTCTTATATCATTGGAAAGTTTGATGGCTGACGAACAAAACGTATATCTCCGATTTCATTTCCGCCATGATAGATTTTCCGCCATTTTGAATTTTGTCAAAAACCTACTTTTGCGAACTAGTCCCTGGTTTTTTGCCCGATTGGAACCAAACCAGTGCAGAAATGTTCTCTGGAGTCTGAATATCAATAATTATCGAAAAAAAGTGGAAATTTCGATTCACGGTCGCTAAGGGGCGCCAAAACGTACGTTGTGGGAGGGGCCTATTTTACTAAAATGGCTATAACTCCCGATGTAAATGAGGTATCTTCACCAAACTTGGTACACATGTGTATGAGTTCAATCTGGGGTCACAGTAAAAAAATAGCGACGATTGGCCTCATGGTGGCGCTATAAAATGAAAAAAACATAAAACAGGCTATAACCACCTGACCGTTAGTCCGATTGACTTGAAAATTGGTATGCAGTGTCTTGGTCCAAGGTGCCATGTATGTGTATGAGGACATTGGCGTATCTCAAAAAACATGGCCGCCATCGGCCAATGAATTTTGAGCACCTATTAGACAAGGTTAACGGAGGCCGATCGGAACGAAACTCAATGGGCATGTTCGGCTCATGGCCCTAGAGGTCTGTAAGAATTTTGAAAGAAATCGGCCACTAGTTGGCGCTAACGAGTTTTATGGCTCTGTAATCACGTGGTGTTACACTTATCATCACAAAATGCATATCATTTGATAGATCTGCTTATGCTGAACAACTTTGCCTCTAGAACCATTGCTGTCAATCAAACAGTTTATTAATTATTCACGAATATGTTAAAAACCTACTTTTGCGAACTAGTCCCTGGTTTTTTGCCCGATCGGAACCAAACGAGTCTAGGACAATTCTCTGGACTCTCTAGATCAATAATTATCAAAAAAAAGTTGAACTTTTGCATTTGGATGGCTGTAATAGGGTCATTTATAAAATGGGCGTGGCAAGATACACTAAAAAGCCTATAAATCCTAAATGAAAACTCAGAACTTCACAAAAATTGGTGAGCATATGTGACATAACATCATTAACAAGCATGCCAAATTTTATGGAGATCGGACCAAAGGTGGCGCTATAACTGTTAAAAAGCTTTAAAACCATATATTTCTTATGGTACATTGCCTGTATTGGCTGTAAATGGTGTTTTCCATCTATTATGTCAGTGGTTAAATGCTTGCTAAATAAAACATAATAACTTTTGATGCTTTTGTGCTTAAAAACCCTTAAAGGCCTTAATAGCTTGAACCCCGATAAATGCTGCTTGCAGCTTTAATTATTATTATTATTCTTCTCCGCTAAAACGCATCGTGCAGCCCAAACCGTAAGTGCTAGAGACTTGAAACTTGGCCACAAGGTAGTACAAAAATCGAGGAGAGGTTATCAAAGTATGAGCCCGATTGGCCTATAGGTGGCGCTATAGCGCAAAAAACAAAAAAAAATCACTATTTTGCTCATATCTCAAGAACCATTTGTCACAGACTCAAGTGTCTTATATCATTGTAATCCTTGGCTCAAGCCGGACAAAATGTGTATCTCCGATTTCATTTCCGGTATGCAAATTTTTCCGCCATTTTGGATTATGTCCAAAACCTACTTTTGCGAACTAGTCCTAGGATTTTTGCCCGATCGGAACCAAACCAGTGCAGAAATGTTCACAGGAGTCTGAATATCAATAATTATCAAAAAAAAGTTGAAATTTCGATTCACGGTCGCTAAGGGGCGCCAAAATGTATGTTGTGGGAGGAGCCTATTTTACTAAAACGGCTATAACTCCAGAAGTAAATGAGGTATCTTCACCAAACTCGGTACACATGTGTAAGAGGTCAATCTGAGGTCACAACAAAAAAATCGCGGTGATTGGCCTCATGGTGGCGCTATAACATGAAAAAAACATAAAACAGGCTATAACCACCTGACCGTTAGTCCGATTGACTTGAAAATTGGTATGCAGTGTCTTGGTCCAAGGTGTCATGTATGTCTATGAGGACATTGGTGTATCTCAAAAAACATGGCCGCCATCGGCCAATGAAGTTTGACCACCTATTAGACAAGGTTAACGGAGGCCGATCGGAACGAAACTCGATGGGCATGTTCGACTCATGGCCCTAGAGGTCTGTAAGAATTTTGAAAGAAATCGGCCACTAGTTGGCGCTAACGAGTTTTATGGCTCTGTAATCACATGTTGTTACACTTATCGTCACAAAATGCATATCATTTGATAGAACTGCTCATGCTGAACAACTTTGCCTCAAGAACCATTGCTGTCAATCAAACCGTTCATTAAATATTCGTGAATATGTTTAAAACCTACTTTTGCGAACTAGTCCCTGGTTTTTTGCCCGATCGGAACCAAACCAGTCTAGGACAATTGTCTGGACTCTCTAGATCAATAATTATCAAAAAAAAGTTGAACTTTTGCATTTGGATGGCTGTAATAGGGTCATTTATAAAATGGGCATGGCAAAATACATTATAAAACCTATAAATCTTAAATAAAAACTCATAACTTCACAAAAATTGGTGAGCATATGTGACATAACATCATTAACAAGCATGCAAAACTTTATGGAGATCGGACAATAGTTGGCGCTATAACTGTTAAAAGGCTTTAAAACCATATATTTCCTATGGTAAACTGCCTGTATTGGCTGTAAATGGTCTTTTCCATCTCTGATCATATAATTTTCATATCATAATGTTCAAAACTAGTGCAATACAATTCTCTGGACTCACTAGAACAATAATTGTCAGAAAAAGTTGAACTACTTCATTTGGATAGCTATAATAGGTTCACTTCAAAATGTGGCCTTTACCAAGTGTCCCCGAAAGCCTATATCTCTTTAATGAATGTTCAAACCTTCTTAAAAACAAGTCAGAACATGTGAAATATCACGCTGAACATGCATGAAAATTTTCAGACAGATCAGACAAAATTTGCCTCTATAACAGTTAAAAAGGTGAAAATGATATGAATATAATGGCATATTAAGCCAATAAGTGATATTTTACTGCCCCCTGCTGTTTAAAATAGTCATTTCGTCATATTGTTCTATAATTTATATTTAGACTTTATAAAATCACTATTTTAACATTTACAATTACATTTAGTCAAAATCCATCTGTTAAAGTATTAGTATTGACAGTTTGATCACATCATATATTTCAAATGTCTGTATCTACAACATAATGTGTGTGTGTGTAGTCTTAGGTTTCTGAATAAATTCTGAATCATCTGATTAATAGCTTACAAAGACTTTGTGAAATGTTTATAGACCATTCAAATATATTTTCATAATGACATATCCCAATAGCATTGAAAAAACAACAACATTTGTCTTTGTGTGTGTGTGTGTGTGTGTGTGTGTGTGTGTGTGTGTGTGTGTGTAAACATGCATTATGGAGTTAAAATGGAAAAACTGGATTGCTTTAGTGCAGAAAAATGGTGAAAATCAAGACGTTTAAAGTGAAAGTGAGCCAATATGTTCTACTACATTCTACTACCCTCTGCTGGCCATTCTACTTATTAATGAAGTCTAATCACATATGCTTTTGCATTCATTATTAGACACTAAAAATCACTTATATAACAATAAGACACTAAAAAATCACTTATATAACAATTACTATCATAGCACAATCATATTTTGTCAGAATTTATCACTTCATTTGTACTGATACTTCACATAATTGCTAGCAATGTGGTAAATCATGGTAAATCACGCTAAAAACATGGTAAATCATAATAAATAATACTAGAATGTGGTGTATCAAGGTAAATCATACTAGAATCCTGGTACGTCATTCTAGAACATGGTATATCATGGTACATCATGCTACAACATGGTAAATCATGGTAAACTATGCTAGAACAGGGTAAATCATGGTAAGCCATGATAAACTATAGTAAACTATGCTAGAATCACAGTAAACAATGGTAAATCATACTAGAATGTAGTATATCATGGTAAATCATGCTAGAATATGGCAAATCATGCTAGAATCATAGTAAATAATACTAGAATGTGGTAAATTGTTGTGGGAGGAGCCTATTTTACTAAAATGGCTATAAATCAAGAAGTAAATAAGATATCTTCACCAAACTCAGTACACATGTTTATGGGTTCAATTTGAGGTCACAGTAAACAATTTAATGGAGATTGGACCATAGGTGGCGCTATAACTGTTAAAAAGCTTTAAAACCATATATATCCCATGGTAAACTGCCTGTATTGGCTGTAAATGGTCTTTTCCATCTATTATGTCAGTGGTTACATGCTTGCTAAATAAATCTTAATAACTTTTGATGCTTTTGTGCTTAAATGCCTTAAAGGCCTTAACTGCTTGAACCCCGATAAATGCTGCTTGCAGCTTTAATTAGGGGTTCAAGCACGAAGTGCTGAAACCCTATTGTAATTGTGCTGATTTTTATTAGGGGTTCAAGCACGAAGTGCTGAAACCCTATTGTAATTGTACTGATTTTTATTATTATTATTTTTCTTCTGCCGTAAAACGCATCGTGCAGCCCAAACCGTAAGTGCTAGAGACTTGAAACTTTGCCAGATGGTAGTACAAAAATCGAGGAGAGGTTATCAAAATATGACCCCGATTGGCCCATAGGTGGCGCTACAGTACAAAAAACAAAAAAAAATCATATTTTTGCTTAAATCTCATTAACCGTTTGTCACAGACTCAAGTGTCTTATATCATTGGAATCCTTGGGTCAAGCCGAACAAAAAAGGCCTCAAGGATTTCATTTCCGGTATGCAAATTTTCCGCCATTTTGAATTATGTCCAAAACCTACTTTTGCGAACTAGTCCCTGGTTTTGTGTCCGATTGGAACCAAACCAGTGCAGAAATGTTCTCTGGAGTCAGAATATCAATAATTATCGAAAAAAAGTTGAAATTTCGATTGACGGTCGCTAAGGGGCGCCAAAATGTTTAAAGAAGGCGGAGCCTATTTTACTAAAATGGCTATAACTCCAGAAGTAAATGAGGTATCTTCACCAAACTCGGTACACCTGTGTAAGAGGTCAATCTGAGGTCATAGTAAAAAGATTGCGGCGATTGGCCACATGGTGGCGCTATAACATTAAAAAAACATAAATCAGGCTGTAACCACCTGACCGTTAGTCCGATTGACTTGAAAATTGGTATGCAGTGTCTTGGTCCAAGCTGTCATGTATATCTATGAGGACATTGGTGTATCTCAAAAAACATGGCCGCCATCGGCCAATGAAGTTTGAGCACCTATTAGACAAGGTTAATGGAGGCCGATCGGAACAAAACTCGGTGGGCATGTTCGACTCATGGCCCTAGAGGTCTGTAAGAATTTTGAAAGAAATCGGCCACTAGTTGGCGCTAACGAGTTTTATGGCTCTGTAATCACGTGGTGTTACACTTATCATCACAAAATGCATATCATTTGATAGACCTGCTCATGCTGAACAACTTTGCCTCTAGAACCATTGCTGTCAATCAAACAGTTTATTAATTATTCACGAATATGTTAAAAACCTACTTTTGCGAACTAGTCCCTGGTTTTTCGCCCGATCGGAACCAGACCAGTCTAGGACAATTCTCTGGACTCTCTAGATCAATAATTATCAAAAAAAAGTTAAAATTTTGCTTTTGGTTGGCTATAAGAGGATCATTTATAAAATAGGCGTGTCCAAATACACTCAAACGTCTATAAAGCCTAAATAAAAACTCAGAACTTCACAAAAATTGATGGGCATATGTGAAATAACATGCTAAAGAAGCATGGAAATTTTTATGGAGATCGGACCATAGGTGGCGCTATAACTGTTAAAAAGCTTTGAAAACCATATATTTCCTATGGTAAATTTCCTGTATTGGCTGTAAATGGACTTTTCCATCTATTTTTTCAGTGGTTAAAAGCTTTCTAAATAAATCTTAATGTCTTAAATGCTTATGTGCTTAAAGGCCTTAAATGCTTGAACCCCGATAAATGCTGCTTGCAGCTTTAATTAGGGGTTCAAGCACGAAGTGCTGAAACCCTATTGTAATTGTACTGATTTTTATTATTATTATTTTTCTTCTGCCGTAAAACGCATCGTGCAGCCCAAACCGTAAATGCTAGAGACTTGAAACTTTGCCAGATGGTAGTACAAAAATCGAGGAGAGGTTATCAAAATATGACCCCGATTGGCCCATAGGTGGCGCTACAGTGCAAAAAACCAAAAAAAAATCACATTTTTGCTTAAATCTCATTAACCGTTTGTCACAGACTCAAGTGTCTTATATCATTGGAATCCTTGGGTCAAGCCGAACAAAAAAGGCCTCAAGGATTTCATTTCCGGTATGCAAATTTTCCGCCATTTTGAATTATGTCCAAAACCTACTTTTGCGAACTAGTCCCTGGTTTTGTGTCCGATCGGAACCAAACCAGTGCAGAAATGTTCTCTGGAGTCAGAATATCAATAATTATCGAAAAAAAGTTGAAATTTCGATTGACGGTCGCTAAGAGGCGCCAAAATATTTGAAGAAGGCGGAGCCTATTTTACTAAAATGGCTATAACTCCAGAAGTAAAGGAGGTATCTTCACCAAACTCGGTACACCTGTGTAAGAAGTCAATCTGAGGTCACAGTAAAAAGATTGCGGCGATTGGCCACATGGTGGCGCTATAACATGAAAAAAACATAAATAAGGCTGTAACCACCTGACCGTTAGTCCGATTGACTTGAAAATTGGTATGCAGTGTCTTGGTCCAAGCTGTCATGTATATCTATGAGGACATTGGTGTATCTCAAAAAACATGGCCGCCATCGGCCAATAAAATTTGAGCACCTATTAGACAAGGTTAACGGAGGCCGATCGGAACAAAACTCAGTGGGCATGTTCGACTCATGGCCCTAGAGGTCTGTAAGAATTTTGAAAGAAATCGGCCACTAGTTGGCGCTAACGAGTTTTATGGCTCTGTAATCACGTGGTGTTACACTTATCATCACAAAATGCATATCATTTGATAGATCTGCTCATGCTGAACAACTTTGCCTCTAGAACCATTGCTGTCAATCAAACAGTTTATTAATTATTCACGAATATGTTAAAAACCTACTTTTGCGAACTAGTCCCTGGTTTTTCGCCCGATCGGAACCAGACCAGTCTAGGACAATTCTCTGGACTCTCTAGATCAATAATTATCAAAAAAAAGTTAAAATTTTGCTTTTGGTTGGCTAGAAGAGGATCATTTATAAAATAGGCTTGTCCAAATACACTCAAACGTCTATAAAGCCTAAATAAAAACTCAGAACTTCACAAAAATTGATGGGCATATGTGAAATAACATGCTAAAGAAACATGGAAATTTTTATGGAGATCGGACCATAGGTGGCGCTATAACTGTTAAAAAGCTTTGAAAACCATATATTTCCTATGGTAAATTTCCTGTATTGGCTGTAAATGGACTTTTCCATCTATTATTTCAGTGGTTAAAAGCTTTCTAAATAAATCTTAATGTCTTAAATGCTTATGTGCTTAAAGGCCTTACATGCTTGAACCCCGATAAATGCTGCTTGCAGCTTTAATTATTATTATTATTATTATTATTTTCCCCTAAAACGCATCGTGCAGACCAAACCGTAAGAGCTGGAACCTTGAAACTTGGCCAAATGGTAGTCCTCAATTTGGGGAGAACTTATCAAAGTATGACCCCGATTGGCCCATAGGTGGCGCTATAGCAACCAAAAGTGCGAAACTGCTCATAACTCCTAGACCGTATGTCGTAGACTCAAGTGTCTTATATCATTGGAAACCTGGACGCCTGGCGAATAAAATGTATATCTCCGATTTCATTTCAGGTATGCAAATTTTTCTGCCATTTTGAATTTTGTCAAAACCCTACTTTTGCGAACTAGTCTGTGGTTTTTCGCCCGATCGGAACCAAACCAGTGCAGAAATGTTCTCTGGAGTCTCTTTATCAATAATTATCGAAAAAAAGTTGAAATTTCGATTCATGGTTTCTAGGGGGCGCTAATTGATCATTGTGGAAAGAGCCTATTTTACTAAAACAGCTATAACTCGAGAAGTAAATTAGATATCTTCACCAAACTTGGTACATATGTGTATGAGTTCAATTTGGGGTCACGGTAACAAAGTCGCGACGATTGAACACTAGGTGGCGCTATAACATGAGAAAAACATAAAACAGGCTATAACCACCTGACCGTTAGTCCGATTGACTTGAAAATTGGTATGCAGTGTCTTGGTCCAAGGTGCCATGTATGTCTATGAGGACATTGGTGTATCTCAAAAAACATGGCCACCATCGGCCAATGAAGTTTGACCACCTATTAGACAAGGTTAACGGTGGCTGATCGGAACGAAACTCGATGGGCATGTTCGACTCATGGCCCTAGAGGTTTGTAAGAATTTTGAAAGAAATCGGCCACTAGTTGGCGCTAACGAGTTTTATGGCTCTGTAATCACGTGGTGTTACACATATTGTCACAAAATGCATATCATTTGATAGATCTGCTCATGCTGAACAACTTTGCCTCTAGAACCATTGCTGTCAATCAAACAGTTCATTAAATATTCATGAATATGTTAAAAACCTACTTTTGCGAACTAGTCCCTGGTTTTTCGCCCGATCAGAACCAGACCAGTCTAGGACAATTCTCTGGACTCTCTAGATCAATAATTATCAAAAAAAAGTTGAACTTTTGTATTTGTATGGCTGTAATAGGGTCATTTATAAAATGGGCGTGGCAAAATACACTAAAAAGCCTATTAATCCTAAATGAAAACTCAGAACTTCACAAAAATTGGTGAGCATATGTGACATAACATCACAAACAAGCATGCAAAATTTTATGGAGATCGGACCAAAGGTGGCGCTATAACAGTTAAAAGGCTTTAAAACCATATATTTCCTATGGTAAACTGCCTGTATTGGCTGTAAATGGTCTTTTCCATCTCTGATCATATAATTTTCATATCATAATGTTCAAAACTAGTGCAATACAATTCTCTGGTCTCACTAGATCAATAATTGTCAGAAAAAGTTGAACTACTTCATTTGGATAGCTATAATAGGTTCACTTCAAAATGTGGCCTTTACCAAGTGTCCCTGAAAGCCTATATATATTTAATGAATGCTCAAGACCTTCTTACAAATAAGTCAGAACATGTGAAATATCACTCTGAACATGCATGAAAATTTTCAGACAGATCGGACAAAATTTGCCTCTTTAACAGTTAAAAATGTGAAAATGATATGAATATAATGGCATATTAAGCCAATAAGTGGTATTTTACTGCCCCCTGCTGTTTAAAATATACATTTTGTCATATTGTTCTATAATTTATATTTAGACTTTATAAAATCACTATTTTAACATTTACAATTACATTTAGTCAAAATCTATCTGTTAAAGTATTAGTATTGACAGTTTGATCACATCATACAGTTCAAATGTCTGTATCTACAACATAATGTGTGTGTGTAGTCTTAGGTTTCTGAATAAATTCTGAATCATCTGATTAATAGCTTACAAAGACTTTGTGAAATGTTTATAGACCATTCAAATATATTTTCATAATGACATATCCCGACAGCATTGAAAAAACAACAACATTTGTCTTTGTGTGTGTGGTGTGTGTGTGTGTGTGTGTGTGTGTGTGTGTGTGTGTGTATGTGTGTGTGTAAGCATGCATTATTAAGTTAACATGGAAAAACTGGTTTGCTTTAGTGCAGAAAACTGGTGAAAATCATGATGTTTAAAGTGAAAGTGAGCCAATAAGTGGTCTTCTAGTGCCCTCTGCTGGCCGTTCTACTTATTAATGAAGTATTTTCACATGTGCTTTAGCATTCAAATGTATACACTAAAAATCACTTATATAACAATAACTATTATAACAAAATCATATTTTGTCAGTGTTTATCACTTAATTTGCACTGACACTTCACATAATTGCTAGTAATGTGGTAAATCATGGTAAATCACGCTAGAAACATGGTAAATCATAGTAAATAATACTAGAATGTGGTGTATCAAGGTAAATCATGCTACAATCCTGGTAAATCATTCTAGAACGTGGTATATCATGGTAAATCATGCTAGAACAAGGTAAGTCATGGTAAACCATGGTAAATCATGATAAACTATGGTAAATCATGCTAGAATGTGGTATATCATGGTGAATCATGCTAGAATGTGGTAAATCAAGGTAAACTGAGATACATTTATGGTAAACTATGCTAGAACAGGGTAAATCATGGTAAACCATGGTAAATCATGATAAACTATGGTAAATCATGCTAGAATGTGGTACATCATGGTAAATCATGCTAGAACATGGTAAACTAAGATAAATTAATGGTAAACTATGCTAGAACAGTGTAAATCATGGTGTAAATCATGATAAACTATGGTAAATCATGCTAGAATGTGGTATATCATGGTAAATCATGCTAGAACATGGTAAATCAAGGTAAACTAAGATAAATTCATGGTAAACTATGCTAGAACAGGGTAAATCAAGGTAAACCACGGTAAATCATGGTAAACTATGGTAAATCATGCTAGAATGTGGTTTATCAAGGTAAATCATGCTAGAACATGGTCTTTTCCATCTATTATGTCAGTAGTTACATGCTTGCTAAATAAAACTTAATCACTTTTGATGCTTTTGTGCATAAAGGCCTTAACTGCTTGAACCCCGATAAATGCTGCTTGCAGCTTTAATTAGGGGTTCAAGCACGAAGTGCTGAAACCCTATTGTAATTGTGCTGATTTTTATTATTATTATTAGGGGTTCAAGCACGAAGTGCTGAAACCCTATTGTAATTGTAAGGATTTTTAGGGGTTCAAGCATGAAATGCTGAAACCCTATTGTAATTGTAAGGATTCGTAAAACGCATCGTGCAGGACAAACCGTAAGGCCTAGAGACTTGAAACCTGGCCAGATGGTAGGCCTCAATGTGGGGACAACCTATCAGAGTATGACCCCGATTGGCCCATAGGTGGCGCTACAGCAACCAAAAGTTCAAAATCGCTCATAACTCTTAGACCGTTTGTCCCAGGATCAAGTGTCTTATATCGTTGGAATCCTTGGCTCGAGGCGGACAAAATGGCTATCTCCGATTTGGATGTAGGCAGGGAAACATTTCTGCTATGTCGAATTTTGTCCAAAACCTACTTTTGCGAACTAGTCCCTGGTTTTTCGCCCGATCGGAACCAAACCAGTCTAGGACAATTCTCTGGACTCTCGAGATCAATAATTATCAAAAAAAAGTTGAACTTTGGCATTTGGGTGGCTGTAACAGGGTCATTTAGAAAAGGGGCGTGGCAAAATACACTCAAAAGCCTATAAATCCTAAATAAAAACCCAGAACTTCACAAAAATTGGTGAACTTATGTGACATAACATCATTAACAAGCATGCAAAATTTCATGGAGATCGGACCATAGTTGGCGCTATAACTGTTAAAAAGCTTTAAAACCATATATTTCCTATGGTACATTGCCTATATTGGCTGTAAATGGTGTTTTCCATCTATTATGTCAGTGGTTAAATGCTTGCTAAATAAAACTTGATAACTTTTGATGCTTTTGTGCTTAAAAACCCTTAAAGGCCTTAATAGCTTGAACCCCGATAAATGCTGCTTGCAGCTTTAATTAGGGGTTCAAGCACGAAGTGCTGAAACCCTATTGTAATTGCCCTGATTTTTATTAGGGGTTCAAGCACGAAGTGCTGAAACCCTATTGTAATTGCCCTGATTTTTATTATTATTATTATTCTTCCCTAAAACGCATCGTGCAGCCAAAACCGTAAGGCCTAGAGACGTGATACTTGGTCAAATGGTAGTAGTATTGCTCGCTACTCAGATACACGGACTTAGCCAAATCGGCCCATAGGTGGCGCTACAGCGACCAAAAGCGCGAAACTGCTCAGAACTCCTAGACCGTATGTCGTAGACTCAAGTGTCTTATATCATTGGAAAGCTGGATGCCTGACGAACAAAACGTATATCTCCGATTTCATTTCCGCCATGATAGATTTTCCGCCATTTTGAATTTTGCCAAAAACCTACTTTTGCGAACTAGTCCTAGGTTTTTCGCCCGATCGGAACCAAACCAGTACAGAAATGTTCTCTGGAGTCTGTCTATCAATAATTATCGAAAAAAAGTTGAAATTTCGATTCACGGACGCTAAGGGGCGCCAAAACGTACGTTGTGGGAGGGGCCTATTTTACTAAAATGGCTATAACTCCAGAAGTAAATGAGGTATCTTCACCAAACTCGGTACACATGTGTAAGAGGTCAATCTGAGGTCACAGTAAAAAAATCGCGGCGATTGGCCACATGGTGGCGCTATAACATGAAAAAAACATAAAACAGGCTTTAACCACCTGACCGTTAGTCCGATTGACTTGAAAATTGGTATGCAGTGTCTTGGCCCAAGGTGTCATGTATGTCTATGAGGACATTGGTGTATCTCAAAAAACATGGCCGCCATCGGCCAATGAAGTTTGAGCACCTATTAGACAAGGTTAACGGAGGCCGATCGGAACGAAACTCGATGGGCATGTTCAACTCATAGCCCTAGAGGTCTGTAAGAATTTTGAAAGAAATCGGCCACTAGTTGGCGCTAACGAGTTTTACGGCTCTGTAATCACGTGGTGTTACACTTATTGTCACAAAATGCATATCATTTGATAGATCTGCTCATGCTGAACAACATTGCCTCAAGAACCATTGCTGTCAATCAAATCGTTCATTAATTATTGGCGAATATGTTAAAAACCTACTTTTGCGAACTAGTCCCTGGTTTTTCGCCCGATCGGAACCAGACCAGTCTAGGACAATTCTCTGGACTCTCCTGATCAATAATTATCGAAAAAAAGTTGAACTTTTGAATTTTTCGTATGGCTATAATTGGGTCATAAAGAAAATGGGCGTGGCAAAATGCACTCAAAAGCTTATAAATCCTAAACGAAAACTCAGAACTTCACGAAAATTGGTGAGCATATGTGCCATAATATTCTAAACAAGCATGCCAAATTTCATGTTGATCGGACCATAGGTGGCGCTATAACTGTTAAAAAGGTTTGAAAACCATATATTTCCTATGGTAAATTGCCTGTATTGGCTGTAAATGGACTTTTCCATCTATTATTTCAGTGGTTAAAAGCTTTCTAAATAAAACTTAATGTCTTAAATGCTTATGTGCTTAAAGGCCTTAAATGCTTGAACCCCGATAAATGCTGCTTGCAGCTTTAATTATTATTATTATTATTCTGCCGTAAAACGCATCGTGCAGCCCAAACCGTAAGGGCTAGAGCATTGAAACTTTGCCAGATGGTAGTACAAAAATCGAGGAGAGGTTCAGAGATTATGACCCCGATTGGCCCATAGGTGGTGCTATAGTGACCAAAAGCGTGAAACAGCTCATAACTCCTAGACCGTATGTCATAGACTCAAGTGTCTTATATCATTGGAAAGCTGGACGCCTGACGAACAAAACGTATATCTCCGATTTTATTTCCGTCATGATAGATTTTCCGCCATTTTGAATTTTGTCAGAAACCTACTTTTGCAAACTAGACCGTGGTTTTTTGTCCGATCGGAACCAAACCAGTGCAGAAATGTTCTCTGGAGTCTGAAGATAAATAATTATCAAAAAAACGTTGAAATTTCGGTTCATGGTCGCTAGAGGGCATAAAATGAACGTTGTGAGAGGAGCCTATTTTACTAAAATGGCTATAACTCAAAAAGTAAATGAGATAGATTAACCAAACTCGGTACACTTGTGTATGGGTTCAGTCTGGGGTCACAGTAAAAAAATCGCGACGATTGAACACTAGGTGGCGCTATAACATGAAAAAAACATGAAAAGGGCTATAACCACCTGACCGTTAGTCCGATTGACTTGAAAATTGGTATGCAGTGTCTTGGCCCAAGGTGCCATGTATGTCTATGAGGACATTGGTGTATCTCAAAAAACATGGCCGCCATTGGCCAATAAATTTGAGCACCTATTAGACAAGGTTAACAGAGGCCGATCGGAATGAAACTCGATGGGCATGTTTGACTCATGGCCCTAGAGGTCTGTAAGAATTTTGAAAGAAATCGGCCACTAGTTGGTGCTAACGAGTTTTATGGCTCTGTAATCACGTGGTGTTACACATATCATCACAAAATGCATATCATTTGATAGATCTGCTCATGTTGAACAACTTTGCCTCTAGAACCACTAATGTCAATCAAACCGTTCATTAAATATTTACGAATATGTTAAAAACCTACTTTTGCGAACTAGTCCTAGGTTTTTCGCCCAATCGGAACCAAACCAGTCTAGGACAATTCTCTGGACTCTCTAGATCAATAATTATCAAAAAAAAGTTGAACTTTTGCATTTGGATGGCTGTAATAGGGTCATTTATAAAATGGGCGTGGCAAAATACATTAAAAAGCTTATAAATCCTAAATAAAAACCCAGAACTTCACAAAAATTGGTGAACTTATGTGACATAAGATCATTAACAAGCATGCAAAATTTCATGGAGATCGGACCATAGTTGGCGCTATAACTGTTAAAAAGCTTTAAAACCATATATTTCCTATGGTACATTGCCTATATTGGCTGTAAATGGTGTTTTCCATCTATTATGTCAGTGGTTAAATTCTTGCTAAATAAAACTTGATAACTTTTGATGCTTTTGTGCTTAAAAACCCTTAAAGGCCTTAATAGCTTGAACCCCGATAAATGCTGCTTGCAGCTTTAATTAGGGGTTCAAGCACGAAGTGCTGAACACCTATTGTAATTGTACTGATTTTTATTATTATTATTATTATTATTCTTCTCCGCTAAAACGCATCGTGCAGCCCAAACCGTAAGTGCTGGAGACTTGAAACTTTGTCAGATGGTAGTACAAAAATCGAGGAAAGGTTCAGAGAGTATGACCCCGATTGGCCTATAGGTGGCGCTATAGCAACCAAAAGCGCGAAACTGCTCATAACTCCTAGACCGTATGTCGTAGACTCAAGTGTCTTATATCATTGGAAAGCTGGACGCCTGACGAACAAAACGTATATCTCCGATTTCATTTCCGTCATGATAGATTTTCCGCCATTTTGAATTTTGTCAAAAATCTACTTTTGCAAACTAGTCCGTGGTTTTTCGTCCGATCGGAACCAAACCAGTGCAGAAATGTTCTCTGGAGTCTGAAGATCAATAATTATCGAAATAACGTCGATATTTCGATTCAAAGTCGCTAGGGGGCTCAAAATGAACGTTGTGGGAGGAGCCTATTTTACTAAAATGGCTATAACTCAAAAAGTAAATGAGATAGCTTCACCAAACTGGGTACACATATGTAGGATTTCAATCTGGGGTCACAGTAACAAAATAGCGACGATTGAACACTAGGTGGCGCTATAACATGAAAAAAACATGAAAAGGGCTATAACCACCTGACCGTTAGTCTGATTGACTTGAAAATTGGTATGCAGTGTCTTGGTCCAAGGTGCCATGTATGTCTATGAGGACATTGACGTATCTCAAAAAACATGGCCGCCATTGGCCAATGAAGTTGAGCACCTATTAGACAAGGTTAACGGAGGCCGATCGGAACGAAACTCGATTGGCATGTTCGACTCATGGCCCTAGAGGTCTGTAAAAATTTTGAAAGAAATCGGCCACTAGTTGGCGCTAACGAGTTTTATGGCTATGTAATCACATGGTGTTACACTTATTGTCACAAAATGCATATCATTTGATAGATCTGCTCATGCTGAACAACTTTGCCTCTATAACCATTGCTGTCAATCAAACCGTTCATTAAATATTCGCAAACATGTTAAAAACCTACTTTTGCGAACTAGTCCTAGGTTTTTCGCCCGATCTGAACCAGACCAGTCTAGGACAATTCTCTGGACTCTCTAGATCAATAATTATCAAAAAAAAGTTGAACTTTTGCATTTGAGTGGCTGTAATAGGGTCATTTATAAAATGGGCGTTGCAAAATACACTCAAAAGCCTATAAATCCTAAATGAAAACTCAGAACTTCACAAAAATTGGTGAGCATATGTGACATATCATCATTAACAAGCATGCAAAATTTTTTGGAGATCGGACCAAATGTGGCGCTATAACAGTTAAAAGGCTTTAAAACCATATGTTTCCTATGGTAAACTGCCTGTATTGGCTGTAAATGGTCTGATCTGTAAAATGGTCTGTAAATCTCTGATCATATAATTTTCATATCATAATGTTCAAAACTAGTGCAATACAATTCTCTGTACTCACTAGATCAATAATTGTCAGAAAAAGTTGAACTACTTCATTTGGTTAGCTATAATAGGTTCACTTCAAAATGTGGCCTTTACCAAGTGTCCCCGAAAGCCTATATCTCTTTAATAAAAACAAGTCAGAACTTAAGAAGTTCTGCTCTTAAGAAGCATGAAAAATTTCAGACAGATCGGACAAAATTTGCCTCTATAACAGTTAAAAAGGTAAAAATGATATAACATGGCATATTAAGTCAATAAGTGGTATTGTACTGCCCCCTGCTGTCATTTCATCATACTACTCCCTAATATTGTTATATAATTCATATTTAGACTTTATAAAATCATTATTTTAACATTTACAATCACATTTTGTCAAAACTCATCTATTGAAGTATTACTATTGACAATTCTGTCAAATTAAGGAATGGAATCCTGAAACGAAAGTAAAAACGGAGGCCGCCATTTAGGCCACGCCCCCCCAGTACAAATTCACTCATAACTCGAAAACGGAAAGACGCTGCACGCTCAAATTTTGATGGTAAGGACCTCTCTTGATCGAAACGTATCGTCGCGGGCCTCGGGCCTTCCAGAGATAAAAGCCCTGAAATATATGCCTTTGAACGATCAGAACTCCCGGTCCCAATCGCCCAAAAACACCGCGATGGTCTCATTCAACAAGACTCCTCAAGCACTATCTATGCTCTGAGTTTCAGAATTTTTCGCCTTTTGGTTCCGGAGATAAAAGTGATAAACCAAATTCCCATTCATTCATTCATTAATTCAATCAATCACTTCAACTGTTGCACCACTAGAAACACACCACTGTTGTCCACTGGAGGGAGCAGCAGGATTACACATGATCTTTTTATTCGCTTTCAGTATTGGGAAACAAACAAATGCTTTAAAAAGCAATCTTTTTTATTATGATGTTTTTTATTTTATTATGATATTTGTATATATTTTATTTTTTAATTTTTTATTATGATTATTATGAAGTTTTATATTATTAGATAAAGAAATGCCTATAGACAATTAAATATTATTATTATTATTATTATTACGGACTGGTAATACAGATCACAAAGAAATATGTGAAATGGTTAGACCATTAAAAGATATTTTCACAATATCACATCCTAAAAACATGGAAAACATATTTATCTTTGTGTGTGTGTGTGTGTGTGTGTGGATGTGTGTGTGGATGTGTTTGTGTGTGTCTGTGTGTGTAAGCATGCTTAATGGAAAGAACATGGAGAAACTGCTTTGTTTTACTGGTGGATAAAAAAGTCTTTCAAATGAAAGTGAGTCAATTAGTGGTCTTCTACTGCCCTCTGCAGGACATTCTACTTAATAAAATATTTTCACCTGTGCTTTTGCATTAATTTTTGTATAAAGTATATAATTACTTGCATGAAAATCACCTATTATAACACAATCATGTTTTGTCAAAGTTTATCACTTCATTTGTACTGAGCTCTCAGTTTGAACAATTCTGCCCCTCAATCTGAAAATGGTGTTATACAGAGGAGATTTGCAATTATCATTTTGTTACCTATCTTTTATTTTAAATATCTACATCTACAACAAAATGTGTGTGCATGTGTGTGTTCAAGCATGGTTAGTGTATTAAGTATTATTGTTTAAGTATTATTGTTTTCATTTACATTTTAACCACCAGATGAAGACCACTCATTGGTTCATTCTGCTCACTAAAATATTATTTTTCATTTTTTTTCCATTTGAAATATTGTTTAAACTTAATAAAATCATTAAAATAACATTTCAAATCATATTTTGTCTGTTTATAAATCCCACAGACTCACATTGGCTGCAATACTAATGTTTTTGTAAGACACAGACCTGATAGTCTAATCTGTGTGTATTGTGCATATATTATTGATATTATTACTATTGCAAATCATGTTATTGTAACTCATATCTTAATAGAATATTATTTGTAATTTTAATTCTTTATTTCTTAATTGATTTTTTTATGATTACTACAGATATTATCACCAAAGATATCAACTACACCTTCACTTTTAGTATTGATACGCTGCACACACAGCACAATCACACACTCACTAATGCATTCAAATAAATGTAATCTTAATGTGCTACTTTATTTGTACATGATTAGAGTGAACAGAAATCTAAGACTATTTTTCTTCTTTTGTTAAAGCCATTTCAGACTACAAGTAAGCATTATATTACTAATCATCTATTTTAAAGGTGCCATGCAATTGAAAACTGTATTTATCTTGGCATAGTTGAATGATAAGAGTTCTGGACATGGAACTGACATACCGTGAGCCTCAAACACCATTGTTTCCTCCTTCATGTGTAAATCTCCTGTTTGCAAAAGACCGCTGAAAAATGAGTGAATCCCAGCATAACACTGACTGTGACGTTGGAGTCAGGATCATTAATATTTATACCCCCCAAATTTGCATATACCAGCCCATGTTCTAGGCCAGGCAGTGTTAACGTGGACCTGCACAGCTGAATCATCAGAAGATCTGCAGGTATTGTGAAGAAGCAAGCAAGGACAATAGTGAAAATGGCAGATCATGGATATAAATGTTATGTTCGAGGCTGTGCTGCAGATTTGAGAACTTTTCATTCCCTTCCCACAAAACTGTCAACAGGCATGGTTGATGTTTACAACAGGATACCTCACCATTTTAATTCAAAGCTGTTAGTTTGCTCTGCCCATTTTACCACAGACAGTTTTTCTAACCTGGGAGTGGGACAATATCAAGCAGGTTTCGCTCATTGTTTGATACTGAAGAAGGGGGCAGTTCCAACTAATGTTATATTTCCATTACAACCCCTACCGCAAGCAGAAAGTAACATTAGTGATTTTATCCACTACTTGACTGTTGAAGACATTTCTGTTTCAGAGATATCAGAGAACAATTTAAAATATATCAATGCATTCTACAGCACCTTTAAAATAATTATTTAAAATGGAGATCAGGCCATATAATCACAAAAACAGGAAAAGGGCTATAACCACCTGACCATTAGTTCGATTGACTTTAAAATTGGCATGCAGTGTCTTGGTCCAAGGTGCCATGTATGTCTATGCCGCCATCGGTTTTTAGCCCGATCGGAAATATACCAGTGCAGTACAATTTTCTGGAAGCTCTAGATCAATAATTATATAAAAAACTTAAACTTTACCCATTGGGTAGCCATAACAGGATCATTTAGAAAATGGTTATGGCAAAAAACACTCAAAAGCCTGTAAATCCTAAACAAAAACTCAGACAACTCACTAAACTGCCTTATGTGCTTAAAGACCCTAAATGCTTGAACCCCGCTAAATGCTGCTTGCAGCTTTAATTATTATTATTATTCTTCTGCCGTAAAACGCATCGTGCAGCCCAAACCGTAAGGGCTAGAGCATTGAAACTTTGCCAGATGGTAGTACAAAAATCGAGGAGAGGTTCAGAGATTATGACCCCGATTGGCCCATAGGTGGCGCTATAGTGACCAAAAGCGTGAAACAGCTCATAACTCCTAGACCGTATGTCGTAGACTCAAGTGTCTTATATCATTGGAAAGCTGGACACCTGACGAACAAAACGTATATCTCCGATTTTATTTCCGTCATGATAGATTTTCCGCCATTTTGAATTTTGTCAAAAACCTACTTTTGCAAACTAGACCGTGGTTTTTTGTCCGATCGGAACCAAACCAGTGCAGAAATGTTCTCTGGAGTCTGATGATCAATAATAATCAAAAAAACGTTGAAATTTCGGTTCATGGTCGCTAGAGGACATAAAATGAACGTTGTGGGAGGAGCCTATTTTACTAAAATAGCTATAACTCAAAAAGTAAATGAGATAGATTAACCAAACTCAGTACACTTGTGTATAGGTTCATTCTGGGGTCACAGTAAAAAAATCGTGACGATTGATCACTAGGTGGCGCTATAACATGAAAAAAACATGAAAAGGGCTATAACCACCTGACCGTTAGTCCGATTGACTTGAAAATTGGTATGCAGTGTCTTGGCCCAAGGTGCCATGTATGTCTATGAGGACATTGGTGTATCTCAAAAAACATGGCCGCCATTGGCCAATAAATTTGAGCACCTATTAGACAAGGTTAACGAAGTCCGATCGGAATGAAACTCGGTGGGCATGTTCAGCTCAAGCCCCTAGAGGTCTGTAAGAATTTTGAAAGAAATCGGCCACTAGTTGGCGCTAACGAGTTTTATGGCTCTGTAATCACGTGGTGTTACACATATCATCACAAAATGCATATCATTTGATAGATCTGCTCATGTTGAACAACTTTGCCTCTAGAACCAGTAATGTCAATCAAACCGTTCATTAAATATTTACGAATATGTTAAAAACCTACTTTTGCGAACTAGTCCTAGGTTTTTCACCCGATCGGAACCAAATCAGTCTAGGACAATTCTCTGGACTCTCTAGATCAATAATTATCAAAAAAAAGTTGAACTTTTGCATTTGGATGGCTGTAATAGGGTCATTTATAAAATGGGTGTGGCAAAATACATTAAAAAGCCTATAAATCCTAAATAAAAACCCAGAACTTCACAAAAATTGGTGAACTTATGTGACATAACATCATTAACAAGCATGCAAAATTTCATGGAGATCGGACCATAGTTGGCGCTATAACTGTTAAAAAGCTTTAAAACCATATATTTCCTATGGTACATTGCCTATATTGGCTGTAAATGGTGTTTTCCATCTATTATGTCAGTGGTTAAATGCTTGCTAAATAAAACTTGATAACTTTTGATGCTTTTGTGCTTAAAAACCCTTAAAGGCCTTAATAGCTTGAACCCCGATAAATGCTGCTTGCAGCTTTAATTATTATTATTATTATTCTCCGCTAAAACGCATCGTGCAGCCCAAACCGTAAGTGCTAGAGACTTGAAACTTGGCCACAAGGTAGTACAAAAATCGAGGAGAGGTTATCAAAGTATGAGCCCGATTGGCCTATAGGTGGCGCTATAGCGCAAAAAACAAAAAAAAATCACTATTTTGCTCATATCTCAAGAACCATTTGTCACAGACTCAAGTGTCTTATATCATTGTAATCCTTGGCTCAAGCCGGACAAAATGTATATCTCCGATTTCCGAAAGAAATCGGCCACTAGTTGGCGCTAAAGAGTTTTATGGCTCTGTAATCACTTGGTGTTACACTTATCATCACAAAATGCATATCATTTGATAGACCTGCTCATGCTGAACAACTTTGCCTCTAGAACCATTGCTGTCAATCAAACAGTTTATTAATTATTCACGAATATGTTAAAAACCTACTTTTGCGAACTAGTCCCTGGTTTTTTGCCCGATCGGAACCAGACCAGTCTAGGACAATTCTCTGGACTCTCTAGATCAATAATTATCAAAAAAAAGTTAAAACTTTGCTTTTGGTTGGCTATAAGAGGATCATTTATAAAATAGGCGTGTCCAAGTACACTCAAACGTCTATAAAGCCTAAATAAAAACTCAGAACTTCACAAAAATTGATGGGCATATGTGAAATAACATGCTAAAGAAGCATGGAAATTTTTATGGAGATCGGACCATAGGTGGCGCTATAACTGTTAAAAAGCTTTGAAAACCATATATTTCCTATGGTAAATTTCCTGTATTGGCTGTAAATGGACTTTTCCATCTATTATTTCAGTGGTTAAAAGCTTTCTAAATAAATCTTAATGTCTTAAATGCTTATGTGCTTAAAGGCCTTAAATGCTTGAACCCCGATAAATGCTGCTTGCAGCTTTAATATTATTATTATTCTTCTGCCGTAAAACGCATCGTGCAGCCCAAACCGTAAGTGCTGGAGACTTGAAACTTTGCCAGAAGGTAGTACAAAAATCGAGGAAAGGTTCAGAGATTATGACCTCGATTGGCCCATAGGTGGCGCTATAGCAACCAAAAGCGCGAAACTGCTCATAACTCCTAGACCGTATGTCGTAGACTCAAATGTCTTATATCACTGGAAAGCTGGACACCTGACGAACAAAACGTATATCTCCGATTTTATTTCCGGTATGCAAATTTTTCCGCCATTTTGAATTTTGTTAAAAACCTACTTTTGCTAATTACTCCTAGGTTTTTTGACCGATCGGAACCAAACCAGTGCAGAAATGTTCTCCGGAGTCTGATTATCAATAATCATCGAAAAAAGGTTGAAATTTTGATTCACGATCTCTAGGGGGTGCAAAATTAACATTGTAGGAGGAGCCTATTTTACTAAAACGGCCATAACTCCAGAAGTAAATGAGTTATCTTAACCAAACTCAGTACAAATGTGTAAGAGGTCAATCTGAGGTGACAGTAAAAAAATCGCGACAATTGGCCACATGGTGGCGCTAAAACATGAAAAAAACCTAAAACAGGCTTTAACCACCTGACCGTTAGTCCGATTGACTTGAAAATTGGTATGCAGTGTCTTGGTCCAAGGTGCCATGTATGTCTATGAGGACATTGGTGTATCTCAAAAAACATGGCCGCCATTGGCCAATAAATTTGAGCACCTATTAGACAAGGTTAACGAAGTCCGATCGGAACGAAACTCGGTGGGCATGTTCAGCTCAAGCCCCTAGAGGTCTGTAAGAATTTTGAAAGAAATCGGCCACTAGTTGGCGCTAACGAGTTTTAAGGCTCTGTAATCACGTGGTGTAACAAATTTAGTCAGAAAATGCATATCATTTGATAGACTTCATCATGTTGAACAACTTTGCCTCAAGAACCACTGCTGTCAATCAAACCGTTCATTAAATATTCGCGAATATGTTAAAAACCTACTTTTGCGAACTAGTCCTAGGTTTTTTGCCCGATCGGAACCAGACCAGTCTAGGACAATTCTCTGTACTCTCTAGATCAATAATTATCAAAAAAAAGTTGAACTTTTGCATTTGGATGTCTGTAATAGGGTCATTTATAAAATGGGCGTGGTAAAATACACTAAAAAGCCTATAAATCCTAAATGAAAACTCAGAACTTCACAAAAATTGGTGAGTATTTGTAAAATAACATCATTAACAAGCATGCAAAATTTCATGAAGATCGGACAATAGGTGGCGCTATAACTGTTAAAAAGCTTTAAAACCATGTATTTCCTATGGTACATTGCCTTTATTGGCTGTAAATGGTCTTTTCCATCTATTATGTCAGTGGTTACATGCTTGCTAAATAAAACTTAATAGCTTTTGATGCTTTTGTGCTTTAAGGCCTTAAAGGCCTTAATTGCTTGAACCCCGATAAATGCTGCTTGCAGCTTTAATTATTTGTTATAATTTTAAGAACATGCTCATCATAGAAGAGGGCTATTCAAGTCATTGTATGTTTGAATTAGATTTTAATGTACATTTTAAATAAATTAACTTATAGGACAAAAATGAGCATCATGTAATTGACCTTCTGAGTTGTTCATTAAAAAACAGTGTAGTCAGTGTAGCCATTACACTGTTTTAGAATCTACGGAGCGAATTATGTGTCATAATTAAACAAACAAATCCAGCATTTTGCAAACAAACTCGATCTACTTCGCAAAAGAAAACTCGACTCGCAAACAAAGTCGATCTGCTTTGCAAAGGAAAACTCGACTCGCAAACAAACAGAAAGCAATGTGCAAGTACAAAGGTCAGTCTGAGTGAAAATGCAGTGGAGTAACAAATATGTATTGTGTTTTACAAATATAAATAAATGAGCCAAGATAATACTTCACAAATAAATACAAACCATCCTACAAATTGCATGTAACCTTTGAACAAATACTAAATCTAGTGCATACAAATGCATATCTGTCTGTTATGATTGTGTGACACTTGGCTTTTTATGAGATCTCTCGGCTCGATTTTCTCACAAATGTGTCCAGGCAGATTTTCTCACAAATGCAGTTGAGCAACTTCCTCTTCTAAAACAGTAGATGGCGCTAAACTAGGGGATTAATTTAGCGCAAGTCTCCCTGGAGAAGCACTGATTTGAAACTTGTCTTTGCCTACAGCTGAGGAAAATGGCCGGTGAACAGGTGTGTTATATTTGATCTATAATTAACCTTTTTGAGGTTTTCTTTTGCAAAATGTTTATTACATATCTAGACAGATTAGCACTTAGCAATTCACTCTCTCTAGGATAGGGGAATCTATAAGCTGTGTAAGATTAATAAGGGAATTAGGATCAATATAACTCAAAGGGAATTGAATTACAGTGAATACCGAATTAATATGCAAATTATTCAGAATTAATATTTACCACTTTATCAACTATTCGTCCACCGATAAGTTGAGATTAGGGTATTTTATAAATTCTGGACAGAATATTATCCCGTGGCCTACGGTGATAATATCATAAAATTATAATAACTGATTATGAGCAAGGTAACAGAATCTACAGTTTAAGGCAGTAACTTGTAAGCACACAGCACAAGACGCTTGTATATGTAAAATCAACCAAGACTTTATTGAACTACTCTAATACACACAAACTAAACTAACGAAAACACACACACATTCATTCAAACAGTGAGAGAAAAGTGATGTCATTAACGGAGGGTGAATGGAGTCCCAAATGTCTAGCGTTAGACACTATTTCTTGACCGCAACCTGAGAGAATCAATCTACTAGCACTTTAATCTTAGTTTGTTTTCTCAATAAGATTTGCACCAGTTCAGCCAGAATTAGGAGATATCGTGTACTTGCGTTTGGTTGCTCCTGTGTGCGCGTGCGTTCCCTTCTGTTGCGAAGTTGCTGGAGAGGGAATCTCTGGCGCTGATTGGCTGGCAGTCGGTCGATGATGCGTTCTGTGGGACCGCACTCGATGGTGAGTGGTTGGTTGGCTTTGCCGGGTGGCGCTTCGTTCGCGGGATTTCCTGGATTGCGGGTTGCTATGCAACAGAGTTTCCTCTGAGTCTGGAGCGACTCTGAGAGGGTTTCCTTTGACGAAGTTCAACGAAGGATCTTACGGAAGAGTTGATGAGTTTTGAGTGAGCTCTTGGTGGTTTGAAGAGTATGTAAGCATACACGCTGGACGATGGAAAGGTCAGCACAAACAAAGGCAAGAGCAAAAGTCACTGCAAGAGCAGGGCACAAAGCAGGCAAAGCAAAAAGCAACGCATAGGTGCTTGTCATTGGGTTATAAGCGTGTCCATCTGACCCGTCCTTCCTAGTGCGACAGCCAATCAGATATTGTCTTGGGCGGGACCTAAGCCCCGTTCTCCGGTTCTTGCATGTAATTAGCGTAATGTCCACGTGATCATGCGTGCCCAAACTCCTGAGAGTTTAGTTAAACGTCAATAAATATGGTGCATCCTACACACATCTACTTTATATCAAAATTCTAGAAATCATTTACCCATCAAGTAGGTACCAAAATACATATACTTCCCATAGTTGAGGTAGAAGTAAATAAGGATTTAGCTGTGATACGTGTTTAACACACAAAAATTACTTGAATAATATAAAGCATACATAATACAGAGAATACACATGTATAAGTTGAACTTCTGGTGATTAGCTCCTATAACTGAGGTAGAAAACCCTACAAATAGGCTGTAATGAAGTTAAACACACAGAAAGGACTCCACAGGTTATATAAAACATACATAATACTTAAGATATATGTGAGGTAAATACTGGTGATCAATTCAGCTTATTGGAAGCAATTTTGAGACCGTTGTTTGTATTAAACCATAAGTGGGTTAATTTCAGTCTATTGGTTTTTTTTGAAGATAAAGGTCTCTGGAATTTACAACTGCAGAAAGGAGGTGTCCCCCTAGTTTAGGGTTTTGTGGCGATTCTGGGCCATAAGAATGCTTTAGCATCCTTCGTTTCCTGATAAGGCTGTGGATTTATGCCTTGGGGTCACCACAGGGTTCCTGGGCCATTTGGTCTTAAGTTTGGGGAACAAAGAGCACTCTTTTCCAGCTGTCCTGGCATCGCTGGTATGAGATTAGACACGCACCAAAAGGGAAAGGGGGGTGACGTCTCCTTTAGCCATCTCGGCACCATGACTGTGTTTTATGACTTACTAATGGTTAACTGGGGAATCGTTCCAAACTGTGGAATGCGGTGTTGGGTTCATATGAAATGAACTGTTCAAGGATAATCCTACATATTCCCCCTTTCGGTCGGTGATGTTCCAGGTGAGGACATCGGCGAGCGCTGGATAAAATAGGCAGAGAGAGAGAGAGAGACAACCACACATACAAACACAACACAACACTCCATCACTTAGCTGAGTTCTGGTGCAAGATTTCGCTTGAAATTGAAATATTCGCTATGTGATTGAAAGCTAAATCATTGGTATGGAAGATCTAGCCTACGTACAACTGCATGGTTATAATTATTTAATCGGTTGCGAGAGTGCCATGACCGGTAGCTCACGGGACTCTGCAATCCACGTTTTTGCACAGTGGACGTAGTGAGTCAATCCTATCGTCAGGCCCTATACCAAGTTTCTGTAGGTTTAAGATTGTTTAGGTGAGAGGAGTGGAAAGTGGAAGAGAAGGAAGGGAATAAAGAAAGTGTGCATTAGTAATGACTTCTAGTAATTACTTCTTGTTAGTGGGGCAATCTCAAAAGAGTGGGTGCATATCATTTGAATAACTCAGAGTAAGGTGTTTATGAAGACAATTGAGTGTTTCATTAAATGGGGTGTAGAGTGTGGTGAAATTGATCTGTGTCAGTCACTTTTGGTTTCCCCCTTTTCTTGTCTGTTGGAGCCCAAGTGCCCTTTTATCTGGTTTCGGTGGACCCAACGTAGGACTGGCTCATTGCGCTTTTGGCTCATCTTGATTCGGTATGCGACAGGTGAGAGCTTGTCCACGATTTCATGGGGTCCTGTCCAGCGAGGCAGGAACTTCTTTGACAGGCGATGGGGACCCGATTGTTGTGACTGCACAAAACTGTAGTACCACACTTTGTCTCCGATGTTGAGTTCTTGGTGAGAGGCCTTCTGGTCGTAATAGGCTTTGCGACCTTCTGCACTTTTCTGTAGTTGTTGTTGCGTAAAGGCAAAGGCGGTTCTTAGATGGCGATGCAACTCTTCAAGATACTGGTGGGTGGTATATGCCGTGACAAGGCTCATGTCACCTGGCTGGTAGAGCAGGTGGAGCGGCAGTGTCATTTGCCGTCCCGTCATTAGCTCAAAGGGTGTCACCCCGGTGGACTTGTTAGGAGTTGCTCTGATAGCCATTAGCACTAGCGGGAGCTTGATATCCCAATCCTTTTGGTTCGCAGACACATACTTCTTTAGCATGCTGACCACGGTTCGGTTGGAACGCTCCACTTGCCCAGAGGCGATAGGGTGGTGGCTGATGTGCAACTTGGCCTGTATGCCCAGGAGTTTCCAGACTTCCTGCATGATTTCGGCAGTGAAATGTGTTCCGCGGTCAGAGTTGACTTTCAGCGGCAGTCCAAATCTTGAAAAGATATGGTTCATTAGGAGGCAGGCCGTGGTTTGAGCTGTATCATTGGGAGCGGGCAGGCACTCTACCCATTTGGTGAATTCACAGACAACGGTGAGGAAATATTTGTTACCCCTTGTTGACCTTGGAAGGGGTCCGACCCAGTCGATTTGGAGGTCCGACCATGGGAAGGACATTCCTTTTCGCTGTAGTGGTGCTCTGTGGTTCGGGTTCGCAGGTTGGAATTGGCAACACACCAGGCACCCTTTTACATATTCTGCTACATCTTGCTGCATGCCAGGCCAGTATGCCACTTGTCTTAGCGTTTCATAAGTGGCTTTGGCGCCGTGGTGTCCGGCACATGGTGCATCGTGGGAATGTGTGAGCATAACCCCCCTTTGGCACTGAGGGACAACAAGCTTGGGCGTAGTGAGTTCATCAGGGACATAAACCAGCATGCCATGGTTGAGATGTAGCATGTGCAGGAGTGCATTAAGATGCCGGAGGTCAGAGGAAGCAGCAAGGTCAGAGTTGGTTATGGGGTTTGATTGTGGGTCAGAGAGGTGATTAACAATAGTTTGGATGGCTGCATCCGAAGTTTGGAGAGTTATAATGTCATCATTGGAAATTTGGGGTGAGATGCTGATTTGGGAGGAGGCGGGGTTTTGCACGGCTTGTGCGTGCTGGTGACGTGTGATGACAGAAACACATGGGCTGGGTGGGAGGGGTTTAAAAGTCCAAGGATCGCCATGTAGCGCGCCAGCTTTGGCCAGGGCATCAGTTTGGTCGTTGTAGTCTTTGTCTTGCCCTGGTTGCCGTGAATGACCACGGACCTTTTTCCAATAGACGAGCATGTCGTGTTTCGTGACTATGTCGTCGCATGCTTGGAAGAGATCTTGATGCTTGACAGGTTTGTTGTTGGATGTTTTGAACCCATTCTGTTTCCATATTGGTATGTGGCATGTGAAGCTCAGTCGAGCATAGTTTGAGTCAGTACAGATGAGGAGTTCTTTGATGTCGTGAGACACAGCAATTTGGAGCGTGATGAGGATGGCTGCTATTTCTGCATATTGTGATGTGTGAGGGCCCAGTTGGAGCCGTTGTGGTGGGCCGGGATTGTCGTTGAGCCAGACCACACCTGCTCCCGCCTTGAGGTTACCCTGGTGATTATATGAGCAGCCGTCAACATATGCTGTGGGCATCCCTTGACACACATTCTCCTCAAAGTATCTGTGGTTTGTTTGTGCTGGTTGTGGAGGTTCTTTAGGTTCAGGTAAATCGTTTGGGGTGTCATCGGAGCAGTTTTGACAGGCTGCCAGTCCATTGCCTAAGGAGGATTTGTGGCTTTGGGCATAGCGTGCTTCGACGTCACGTCCTTGGAGTGTCATCAGCCATGTGGCTATGCGAGCATTGGTGACCACGCCGTCTCTGATTCTCTGGCTGTTAAGGAAAGTTACAGGTTGGTGGCATGTCTCTATGATGACCTTTTGGGCACCAATGTAGTTTGAGAAACGTTGAATGGCCCACACTGTGCAGAGCAAGGCCTTTTCGCAGTCTGAGTATTTGGACTCTGGTGGAAGCAGCGTCTTGCTAGCATAGGCGACCACTCGCTTATCTCTGTCGTGGAGTTGGTATAGGCCCGCACTGAGACATTGGCTGGAGAATCCGGCTTCCAGGTAAAATTCTTTCCCTGGGTCAGGGTAGGTCAGACATGGGGCAGAGCAGAGGCGTTGTTTTAGCTCGCTCATGGCCTGGTCTTGAGCTTCTGACCACACAAATGGTTGGTCCTTCTTGAGAAGGGAAGTGAGTGGACGTGCAATGTCTGAGTAGTTCTCGATGAATTGTCGTGAGTAATTGCATACGCCTAAGAAGCTGCGAAGTTCTGACACATTAGTGGGCGTTTTGATGTTCTGAATTGCTTGGGTGCGGCTCGACTGTGGCTCGATACCTTGAGGTCCGATGCGCAAGCCCACATAGTTTACTTTGGTTTTACACCACTGTCCTTTGTGGAGAGCAATCTTAGCTCCTGCATTTGTTAGTTGGTTCAGAACATGATCTATCTCCTTCAGATGATCAGCGACATTGGTACTCTTCATGAGTACATCGTCCACATAGATAAGGTTGCCTCTGGTTCGTGCATCAGGGCATGCTTTGTTGAGGAAGATATTGAATTCTGCTGGTGAATTGGCATACCCGAAGGGGCACCGGGTGAAGGTGTATTGTCGGTTCCCAAAGGTGAATGCCAGTTTGTGTTGGTCCTCTGGGTGCACAGGAATTGTCCAGAATCCTGAAGCGACGTCCAGAGTTGAAAGAATTGTTGCACCTTTGATTTTTGGAATTTCTTGGTCCAGCTGTGTCATGGGCCATCGTGATAAGGGCACCTGTTGGTTCAACTTACGATAGTCTATGGTGGGCCTCCATTTGCCATTGGGTTTCAGGACTGGCCATATGGGGGCTGAATAGGTGCTGTTGCAAGGACGGATGACTCCGTTTTCCAACATTGAGTCGATGATTTCCTGCACAGGCTCATATGATGCAATGGGAATTTTGTACTGCCGTACAAAAGTTGGTGGCGCACTTGGGTGCGTCGGTATGCGTACTGTGTGGATGTTGGTGAGTCCACAGTCCAAAGAGTCTTTTGCAAAGGAGTCTTTGTACTTATACAGGACTTTGTGAAGTCCCTGTCGGTCAGTGTCATTGTGGAGGGCGTCTGCCTCGTTCAGAATTTGTTGGAGCTGAGCGTTGAATCCTGCATACGGCTCTTCCACTGTAGGGTCGTTGGAGAGGCCCTTGACTGTGGTGGTTACCGGTTCGTTTGGTTCTGTCACAAGTTGTGTTGAGATGGTGTACACAGCGAGGTGTGCGTCATCCGTAAGTTCTGATCTGCAGACGTTTTCTTGGGACACTGGCAGGATGGAGGTGATGGCAATGGTTTTGAGGGGTGCTGTGAAAACTCTGTGGTCAATGCTTTCTTCTGGCAGTAAGTGGGCTGGTATGGGGCCTATGACAGGTACAGAGAGCTCAAAGTCATGGAATGTTTGGCTGATGAGCCATCCCAGGTGACTTGCTCTGGGGATCTTGATGTCGTTGGCAGTACAGTTGTTGAACAGTACATACACAGCACGAGATGACACTTCCATGAGAGGCGTGGCTTCTAGAGTTAGTCCCAGTTTTAAGCAGTTCTGGGAAGGCTCGAAGAAGCCCAGATTGTGGTTGAGGTTTTGGCCAGGTCGCATGTTGAGGCGGACACTGACACTCTTGGTGTAGGCAGGTATCGTGATCTCCTGTTCATTGGTTGTGGCACATACTTCTGGTATGGTTTGCCCAGATTGGAGATTCTTGAGGTTGACTGAAGTGCTTATTTGGCGAGACAAGGGAGCCCATATAGCTTCGTTCAAAGTGTCCACGTAGGCATTGATTCTGACCATAATGTCTGCTCCGATGTAGATATCGTGTGGCAGGTCGGGGACAACGAGGAAGTAGTGACTCAGGTGTCTGTCGTTCCAGCACATGTCTAAGGCACAGACAGTCTTAGAGGTAATCATGGTTAAGGAGCATGGATTCAGAGGGAAGCGGTTATGCTTGGTGGCATGTGGCAGTTCAGGCTTGTCTTTCTTTAAGGCTCTGAAGAGCTTCAGGCTGATGGCTGAGTTTTCTGCCCATAGGGCTAGCACAGAGTCAGGTACTGTAATGCCTTGAATGTCTATAGCTGTCATCAGTTGAAAGCCATTTGAGCCTGGTTCTGTGGTTTTGAATGCGGACAGAAGAGAAGTTTGATTCTTGCCATGTGGCACCAAGTTTGAGACTTGCTTTGGTCTTGGGCTTGAGTTTTCGCTCAGTGAGCTGGAACCAGTGTCTGTGACTTGACACTGCGCTTCTGTGGAGCATTGTGAGTGAAAGGGAAGGGGTTCCCGAACTTGGGCCCATATCTTTAGGTGCTTAAAGTCTATTAAGGGCTCAAAGCGATTCAGAAGGTCTTTGCCGATGAGAAGAGGATATGTGTCCAACGGCGAGATGTACACAGGGTGTATAAGGCTCATTGGTCCGACGGTCAGGTGGATTGGGGCCACCTGCTCCAACCGCAGTCCCGTGTGGGAATAGGCTTGAACGTTGAGTGCACACTTTTGAAGTCTGAGGGTTCCACTGGTTCTTTTGGTTCTTTCTTGAATTTCTTCTAAGAGCTGAGTGGACATTAGGGTGATGTCGGCTCCCGTGTCTACTAGGGCCTCTAGTTTGACATGGTGTTCTAGTGTGATGGAGAGATAGAACTTCCTTGCCACACCTTTCTTGATGAGGTCACCCAGAAGTTGAGGAACTGGAGTTTGGGTTGAGACAGGTAGAGTGTTGTGGTTTGTTTGCTGTTGCTCGCAGGGGTGACAGACAACCAAGATGGCGCTTTCTGGTACTTGAGTGGTTCCATCCTCCTCTGGTTCTTGGAGGTTTCCGTGGTTGACATGTGTCGGATCAGGTTCTGAATCTGTTGCTAGGCATTCAGGTTCAGTCTCTTGTTTCCTTGACAATGGTGTTATGGCAGCGTTACTTGTCGTGTTTTGAGGGTGGTGAATGTGAGAGAGGTGGTTATTGCTCTGGCTGATGTGTACCAGGTGGTCGCTGTTCCCTTGCTTCGCCTCTAGTCACGCTGAATCTGACTTGTCTTTCTTTTCCCATTTCCTGTCCTCTTCATTGCGTTTGAAGAATTCTTTCATGAACATCTGCATCATTTCTTGTGAACTGATACCTGGTGCAGTCTGTTGTTCTTGTGTGGACTCAGTGTGGGGTTGGTCTGATTGATGCCTGGGTGGATTTCGTCGTCGACCCCTTGGGCTAGTTGTTCCTGGGGGCGTGTGTCGCTTTCCTTTAGACGTCCAGTTAGCCTCCCATGAACCTTTTCCTCTTGAGTTTCCATACGACCGTGTCTGGTTCCATGAATTATCCCAGCGGTTTTCGTGCGGCCATGACTGGTCCCATGATTTCTCCCAGTGGTGTCCAGACATGTGTGGCGGGTCTCGTTGCTTGTGCCAGTGATTGTTTGGTTGTTTGGGTCTGACACTGACATGAGAGTCCCGTTCTTTTCTGAAGGAGGAGTGTCTTTGTTCTTTAGGTGGCAGCTTGGTGCTTTCGTGATGCTGGGTGCCCTCTAGGGCTAATCCTTGATGTTGCGTATTGAAATCACAAACTGCTGGTGGTTTGGTTCCCTTTTCTGAGGCCATCTTTTGTTTGCCATAGGCTTTGTGGGCCAAATCCCTCAGCTGTTGTGTAGTCATTGTGCGAGGACAGGCCATGACGCCTAGGTGGTGGCTTACTCCAGGGTGGAGGTTTCTCAGAAAGAGGGTTTTGAAGTTCAAGTCCTCCTCCATGTCAGGTTCATTGCGTGAACCAAAGAACGCTCGTCTGAGTCTGTTGTAAAAGGCTTGGGGTGTCTCATGCCGGCCTTGTTTGGTTTCTAGGGCGGCCACCAGTCCTTGGTCTGCCTCTGGGTCTGCAAATTCTTTAATTAGGGCTTCTCGGAGGAGGTGGAAGTCTGACTTGGTGTGTGTAGGCTGTCTATCCAAGAAACTTCGCACCTCAGGACTGGATGTTGTTCGAAGCAAATAGAGTCTGTCTCTGTCTGTCACATTGGATCTCATTTCCAAGTGGAATTCAATATCTTGCAGGTAGGCCTGCACGTCTTGACTTCCTGACACATTTGGGGTGAATTTGTTGATGTTCCTGGCCAGTTTGTCAAGGTCTTTGAGTTCCAGGCCATGTGCAGCTTCATAGTCGGTTCGGAGAGACCCCCTTCTCTTGTCAGCAGGGTAGCGCTCCTCCGTGACAGCTGGATAGGGCTTTGGTGGTGATTCTTCACTTTTTCTTTGATGTGGCAATCCCAGGATAGGGGACGCAACTCTGCTGGGCAGGGGTGAGACCAGAGGACGCCTTGTCCTGGTTGGCTCAGGGTGCAGCTCATAAGCATGCTTGAGTTCTTCTCTGATTGAGTCGGATTCTTCTTTTACATAGTCGAGCTGTTGAGTCAAGTCGCTGATCTGATTTCGTGACCTTTCAAGATGGTTTTCAAGGGCCTTTATTCGGCTGTTCTTGTCTCTGAAGTCAGCCTTGGCCTTTTCCAGTAGCTGCTCTGCATACTGTAACTTGTTGGCCAGATCATCTTGGGCAGCCCTAGCTTGTTCTAATTCTCTGCTGGTGGTTGTTAATGTTTCTTGAAGCTTTTCGATTTCCTCTTTGGCGCCTGGCTCCACCTCGTCGGACCCTTCCTGTTGGTCCTGTGCTTCCAGTTCTAACTGGTTGATGCGTTGTTTTGCGCGAGTCAGCTTCTCCTGGAGGTGAGCTTCGTGCTCATCGCTCAGTTTGAGTGAGGCTATCAGCGTGTGACTCAGGGAGCCAGTGATCTTTGCTATTTCTTTGTGGTTATAGCTGCGGATTGGATCCTGTGCCGTGATGTCAGAGATGTTGGCATCCAGTTGTTCTTGCGTGTGCTGTCGTAGGTTGTCAGCAGCCTGGGGCAAGAGGCTGCTTGTCACCATACTTAACCAGTTCTCTAAGTCTTCCCAGTGGGTGGTGTGATCATCAGTGTGAGACATGTTGGCACAAGGTAGGGAAACCTGGAAAAGAGACTGGCACAGATCTGTGAAAGTGTGTGTGAGCTAAGTATGTGATGGGTGGTTAAGTGTGGTTTCCTGGAACTGTGGGCCTCCTTTGACGTGTACTGCTACTCGTAGTCTCTGTGGGAGAAAATAGTGCATACAGCTTGGAGGATACAGCTAAGAAGAGGGAGAGTGAGCAAAGACCAGACAAAGCAAGGTGATACTCAAAGATAGCAGATAGCAATCAGAGCTGTGAAACAAAGCACTAAAAATAAAAGAATAGTAATATTCTCAAGGAAGGGAAAATTATTTTTATTTTTTTTTATAAATAATTTAATAGAGATATTTCAATGAAGATCAAATTGAAAGATACCTGGAATCTCTTAATTCCGTGTATTATTGTTGTTATAACTTCCTCCTGGTAGAAAGAAAGTGTTAACGACAATAATCGTGCTCCTTCTTATAGGATTGACACCATACATCTGTTACGTGCTCTTTTTTTTTTTTTTTGGAATGCGTTACGTGAGTGGTAGTCGTTTATTGCTCCTCCTATCAATTTATTTGGCTTAGACCGTATAGGATGCCAAAATCTGAGAGGGTAGTGTGCGGTGCAAGGAGGGTGAATTCACACAACTGTTAAAAACTTCAGAATGTTTGCGAACAGTTTCTTTTGAAAACTTCCTGTAATTACTGATTGATTCTCACAGGTTCAGTTACAGAAATATCATGGGTAGAAGAGAGAAGAGCAGAAAAGACAAGGAAGGAGTTAAATGCAAGTGAGGGAAGGGATACTGACTCAATTAGCATGTGGAACTAGTTGACCAATAGTTATGCTTTGGTTATATGCTAATCCACTAAGCCTTGCTGCGATTAAAGGCTGCTTTTATTTGGTGCACATCTAAATAAAACAATGTCAAAAGGGAGTTGTTTCCACTTTATCATTAAACTCGCAGAGTGTTTTATCTATACATTTATGTCAATAAATATATACATACATTACTGCTCCCACTGAAGATAGGAGAAGGGAAAATGGAGCGGAAGGGAAAACAATACTGGCAATAGGAGATTTTGAAAACAAAATTAATTAAAAGAAAATAAAAAAAAAATAAAAATAAATAAAAATAAAATCAAATTAATGTAAAATTAAAAGTAAATAAACAAAATTTTAATTATTGTCGTCTCTTTATTTAAAACAAATGAACGATGAAGTTCCTCGTCATTTGTTTAAAAGAAATGAGACTAACAGTGTAATCCAAGCGTTAATAATAATTAACATGCAAAGGGACCGCCCATGACGGTACCGAATGAGAGAGAAAACAAATGAAAATGGGAAATAAACAATAAAACAGAGTGAATAAATAAAGTAAAATAAAGGAAGAAAAAAAAAGGAAGAAAAAAAAAATTAATAATAATAAAATAATACAAAAATAAAGAAAAATAAAATGGCTGATCTAATTGGTAACTGGTTTACTTAAACTTTGAAGGTCAAGATTTCCTATTACACAATTGAAGAGCTATTGCCAATGTAATGCTTAGGGTATTGGTGATTACGATTAGCCTAGATTTAACTCTAGTTAATTGTATATTCGTCACAAATTAAATACTTCTGAGTCAATATTCCTTTAATGGGGAGAGGGAGGTGAAAAAGAGTAAAACATAAAATGGGAATGTTCACAGATTGTTAGAGTGGAGATGTGAAAAGGTTAAATCATTTCAACACTGCTACACAACACACTGCATCCAGCTTCAGCGAGCCACACCAATGCTTGCGCTAACCTACGAGGCTAATGGCTTTAGCATAGACTTCCGTGAACACCTGAGTTGTTTACAACAGTGCGCGCATGCGCACTTGAGGGTCAACCCGAAAATCTTTTAAGACTTCCGTGTCACGGCTGTTACTATGGTGACGCACAGCCAAACAGTTCGAGACGCACGTGGGTATGTCTGCGTGCAGACAAAGTTCAAAACATTACATGAAATGGCGGCGCATTTCAGTATTACACAAACACTGGGCGCTAATTCTTTACGATATAGCGCTCAATAAATCTCAGCTCTTTGTGAGTGAGGCAAAATATTTTGTGCACTGCAGATGCACTGTTAAAACAATAACGTTATTGCGATCTCGGCGGATCGGAATTCTTCGTGTCAGTTTCTGTGGACACGCAACACAGCATGCAGGATTTACTGCATCAATTTACTTGATCAAGATTAACAAAACTCCCATTCAAATCAGGCTCGGACACATGTAGTGTTTCGCGAGTAACAGTATCTACTTCACCAAGTGAGTCAATACAAACAGGTACATTAGTTAGCTACTCTAATGTCAACCTAGGGAGACAGCTTAGTTGATTTAATATTGGAACACGCAATAATTAATCAATCTAGCTATAACAAGGCCTTTTAGGAAGAAAGTTTACTTCTCTCCTGGTGCGCTGTAAGGCGACTTTCTTTTGTCTCAACAGACAATCTTAAATTCGTTTACTGCAATTTCAACAATAACAACAAAACACTTAAACAAACTAAACGTGAGTTTAGATTCACATTCATTCACACAACGTCCTGTTATGCGCTCTTAACGTTACACATCAACAATAAAATACTCGTTTTCCTGTGTCTCTAATCTATCTTTCCGGACCAATAGATTAGATACAATCACAAATGACTTGTTTTGTGCTTACAATTTTGTTTAAACTGCCCGCATTCTCCACCAGATATGTAAGATTAATAAGGGAATTAGGATCAATATAACTCAAAGGGAATTGAATTACAGTGAATACCGAATTAATATGCAAATTATTCAGAATTAATATTTACCACTTTATCAACTATTCGTCCACCGATAAGTTGAGATTAGGGTATTTTATAAATTCTGGACAGAATATTATCCCGTGGCCTACGGTGATAATATCATAAAATTATAATAACTGATTATGAGCAAGGTAACAGAATCTACAGTTTAAGGCAGTAACTTGTAAGCACACAGCACAAGACGCTTGTATATGTAAAATCAACCAAGACTTTATTGAACTACTCTAATACACACAAACTAAACTAACGAAAACACACACACATTCATTCAAACAGTGAGAGAAAAGTGATGTCATTAACGGAGGGTGAATGGAGTCCCAAATGTCTAGCGTTAGACACTATTTCTTGACCGCAACCTGAGAGAATCAATCTACTAGCACTTTAATCTTAGTTTGTTTTCTCAATAAGATTTGCACCAGTTCAGCCAGAATTAGGAGATATCGTGTACTTGCGTTTGGTTGCTCCTGTGTGCGCGTGCGTTCCCTTCTGTTGCGAAGTTGCTGGAGAGGGAATCTCTGGCGCTGATTGGCTGGCAGTCGGTCGATGATGCGTTCTGTGGGACCGCACTCGATGGTGAGTGGTTGGTTGGCTTTGCCGGGTGGCGCTTCGTTCGCGGGATTTCCTGGATTGCGGGTTGCTATGCAACGGAGTTTCCTCTGAGTCTGGAGCGACTCTGAGAGGGTTTCCTTTGACGAAGTTCAACGAAGGATCTTACGGAAGAGTTGATGAGTTTTGAGTGAGCTCTTGGTGGTTTGAAGAGTATGTAAGCATACACGCTGGACGATGGAAAGGTCAGCACAAACAAAGGCAAGAGCAAAAGTCACTGCAAGAGCAGGGCACAAAGCAGGCAAAGCAAAAAGCAACGCATAGGTGCTTGTCATTGGGTTATAAGCGTGTCCATCTGACCCGTCCTTCCTAGTGCGACAGCCAATCAGATATTGTCTTGGGCGGGACCTAAGCCCCGTTCTCCGGTTCTTGCATGTAATTAGCGTAATGTCCACGTGATCATGCGTGCCCAAACTCCTGAGAGTTTAGTTAAACGCTTTAATAAGCAAACTTAATAGTTTAAATATGGTGCATCCTACACACATCTACTTTATATCAAAATTCTAGAAATCATTTACCCATCAAGTAGGTACCAAAATACATATACTTCCCATAGTTGAGGTAGAAGTAAATAAGGATTTAGCTGTGATACGTGTTTATCACACAAAAATTACTTGAATAATATAAAGCATACATAATACAGAGAATACACATGTATAAGTTGAACTTCTGGTGATTAGCTCCTATAACTGAGGTAGAAAACCCTACAAATAGGCTGTAATGAAGTTAAACACACAGAAAGGACTCCACAGGTTATATAAAACATACATAATACTTAAGATATATGTGAGGTAAATACTGGTGATCAATTCAGCTTATTGGAAGCAATTTTGAGACCATTGTTTGTATTAAACCATAAGTGGGTTAATTTCAGTCTATTGGTTTTTTTTGAAGATAAAGGTCTCTGGAATTTACAACTGCAGAAAGGAGGTGTCCCCCTAGTTTAGGGTTTTGTGGCGATTCTGGGCCATAAGAATGCTTTAGCATCCTTCGTTTCCTGATAAGGCTGTGGATTTATGCCTTGGGGTCACCACAGGGTTCCTGGGCCATTTGGTCTTAAGTTTGGGGAACAAAGAGCACTCTTTTCCAGCTGTCCTGGCATCGCTGGTATGAGATTAGACACGCACCAAAAGGGAAAGGGGGGTGACGTCTCCTTTAGCCATCTCGGCACCATGACTGTGTTTTATGACTTACTAATGGTTAACTGGGGAATCGTTCCAAACTGTGGAATGCGGTGTTGGGTTCATATGAAATGAACTGTTCAAGGATAATCCTACAGCTGAAAGCTCTACCATCATATGTTGCTTTTTGTAAAAAAAAAAATCTACATCGGACGCATGCAAAATGACTAAATTAGTGATTGTCTACACTGAACGAATCTATTTCTTTTGTTCTCCATAAATTAATGACAACATTTCATTTAACTGAGAGGCGGGTTTCATTTGTCTGTCCAAAATAATAATTTGGGCACTGCATACGTCACAGGCAAGTTAAGAAACAATTGTATATTGTTTGTTTTGTTCATTAATTATTTTATTACTGTTAAGCTGACTGAATTCCAACTAAATAAATAAATAAGTGGGACCCTCCTTTCAGTTAAATTAAATGTTCTCATTAATTTATGGAGAACAAAAGAAATAGACTTGTTCAGTAAATGTAACGTTTTTACAAAAATGTAAAAAAGCAACATATGATGGCAGAGCTTTCAGTTTATAGATTCCCCTATCCTAGAGAGAGTGAATTGCTAAGTGCTAATCTGTCTATATATGTAATAAACATTTTGCAAAAGAAAACCTCAAAAAGGTTAATTATAGATCAAATAAGACAGAAACACACTCGTTCACCGGTCATTTTCCTCAGCTGTAGGCAAAGACAAGTTTCAAATCAGTGCTTCTCCAGGAGACTAGCGCTAAATTAATCCCCTAGTTTAGCGCCATCTACTGTTTTAGAAGAGGAAGTTGCTCAACTGCATTTGTGAGAAAATCTGCCTGGACACATTTGTGAGAAAATCGAGCCGAGAGATCTCATAAAAAGCCAAGTGTCCCATAATCATAACAGACAGATATGTATTTGTATGCACTAGATTTGGTATTTGTTCAAAGGTTCCATGCAATTTGTAGGATGGTTTGTATTTATTTGTGAAGTATTATCTATTTATTTATATTTGTAAAACACAATACATATTTGTTAATCCACTGCATTTTCACTCAAACTGACCTTTGTACTTGCACATTGCTTTCTGTTTGTTTGCGAGTCGAGTTTTCCTTTGCAAAGTAGATCGAGTTTGTTTGCAAAATGCTGGATTTGTTTGTTTAATAATAGCACATAATTCGCTCCATAAGAATCTCTCTTATTCCTGTGGTTCATACATGACTGTTGAGCACTGATTCTTTTTATTTTATTTTTTTATTTTACAGATTCTTTAGATTGTCACAAATGCCTACCTGAGGATTGGCCTAATATTGAGAAGGACAAGTGTCTTTCTAAACCAGTGGAGTTTCTCTCCTGGAATGAGATCCTTGGGATTATCCTGGCTGCTTTCTCTATTGTGGGCTTTGTACTGGCTTTGAGCATTACTCTAGTGTTCTACAAAAACATGGCATCTCCAATAGTAAGAGCCAACAGCTCAGAGCTGAGCTTTCTGCTGCTCTTCTCATTGACTCTGTGTTTTCTCTGTTCACTTACTTTCATTGGTCGGCCCACTGAGTGGTCCTGTATGTTGCGCCACACAGCATTTGGTATAACTTTTGTCCTCTGTATCTCTTGTGTTCTGGGGAAAACAATAGTGGTGTTAATGGTCTTCAAGGCTACACTTCCAGGAAGTAATGTTATGAAATGGTTTGGGCCTGCACAACAGAGACTCAGTGTTTTTGGTTTCACTCTTGTACAGATTCTTATATGTGTGCTTTGGTTAAAAATGTCCCCACCTTTTCCTTACAATAATATGCAACACTACAAAGAAAAGATTATTTTAGAATGCAGTTTAGGATCAGCTATTGGTTTCTGGGCTGTACTGGGTTATATTGGCCTCCTAGCTTTCCTTTGCTTTATTTTAGCTTTTCTGGCCCGAAAGCTGCCTGATAACTTCAATGAGGCTAAATTCATCACATTCAGCATGCTCATATTCTGTGCTGTTTGGATCACATTTGTTCCAGCTTATGTCAGCTCTCCAGGGAAATTTACTGTAGCTGTGGAGATATTTGCCATTTTAGCTTCAAGCTTTAGTCTGATTCTCTGTATTTTTGCTCCTAAGTGTTTCATTATTTTATTTCGGCCAGAGCAGAATACCAAAAAATATTTAATGGGTAAAGTATCAACAAAAGTCCAATAAGACACACTTATTAGATATCATTCATTATTATATATCACATGGCTGTGATTTTACTGTGTCAGCTCTCACCCCGACATAAATGTATTTACACGTTTGTACTTGTAACAGTTATGTTCTATTAGTTTTGTTTTCATGGACATTTCGATTTTAATTCATTAGTTCCTGTTTCCCTTTGTTTGGTTTTCCGCTAAGTATGAGTTGCATTGGAGAATCATTAATCACCACAGGTGTTCCTCCTTAATTACCCTTGTTTTCCTTTGTATATAAGTTGCTGTGTTTCAGTTCTCTTGGTCAGTTCTCGTTAACACACGCTGAGTTTGTTCATGTTTGCCATTGTTAATAAAGCCTGTTTATTATATTTTGTTTTCATCTTGTTCCTGTTTGACTACGCTTAAGTGTGACAGTGCTGTATGAACAAATAAGTTTGGTATATTGTGCAATTATTGTAAAAAACGTCTTGAATTTCATGTTACATTTTGTTATGTTTTCTGTTTTATACTAAACATTGACATTATAATTACACATATTCGCCTAACAGATGCATAATTATGTGCAGTTCATTCAGCATATTTCTGAGTTCAATACCATAAAATAAAACATACAACATTGCTATATAATATTCTAACACTTGTAATGTTATTATTCATTAATGTAACCAGAAACATAAGTATTAAACTGATAGGAAATATCAGAAAATTCATTCTGCAATGAATCATACTTTTTTGTTCAGTTATGTGACACAGTGATGCCTCATACGTCATGTATAAGAATATAATATTTTCAAGTAAAAATTAATTGCTCGCTAAACAAAAAAAAAAGTAATTTATTTCAAAACAATATCTTGTGGCCATAGGGTTATCACATTATCACATAATTTTCTTCATTATGATTTATTGAGAATTTAAAGAATGTTTTTCAGTCATATCAATGAGGTCTGAATCTCTTATGTAGAAAGGGCAAATAAAACCAAAAATAAAATAAATATGCTTTCACTGACTCATTTCTCTAGGGGTTACCAGAGGACCTTAAAGAAGGCAAGTAATGATTTTGGTGTTTTGATACATTTTATGATACACTGGAGACATATTCTGTTATTGACTGATGTGAAATATTAGCCACACCCTCTTAGGTTTTACAGTAAAGAGTTACAACATATAACAGTAGTGGATGGTGAGTATAAAACAAGGATTAATGCTCACATCACAATTGGAATAGTGACTTGCCTAGAATGAGAAATGAATTTTCCTATTTTAATGACAGTGACACTACTGTATATTATTAGGATTTGCCCTGCTGTGTGGGGGATTAATTTAGGCACATGCATCCTCCAAGGTGACCCTCAGCCCCCTGCTCTCTTCAAGGATGGAGACTTCATCATTGGAGGGGCTTTCACCATTCATTACTATGTGAGGACAGAGAAAAACACCTTTACTAGACGGCCACAACCACTTGAGTGCAGTGGCAGGTATTTCATTCTAAATTAAATGCCGTTCTTAACAACGTAGGGTAAATAGCTGATGATTGTCCTAAAATTATGTTCATAACTGTATTTTAAAGTAAAATAAGTTAATAAGAAGCAAACAGGTTTAGGTGAGAGCTCTTTTTTAATAGGAGGCTATGTGTGTACTTCAACAGCATGGACTTCAGAGAGCTGCGCTTTGCTCGTGCCTTGCAGTTCACTATCCAAGAGATAAACAACAGCTCCGATCTCTTACCGGGCATCACATTAGGGTACCATATATATGACTCTTGTGCCTCTGTGCCAATGGCAATTAAAGTAGCGTTACAGCTTGCCAACGGACAAGATCTGGTATTTAACGACACTGATTCCTGTGCCAAATCTGCTGCAATTCCTGCACTAGTCGGAGATTCTGCTTCCACGCCGGCTATAAGCATTTCAAGACTTCTCGGTCCTTTTGGAATTCCACAGGTGCTTGGACAATAAAACAATTTCCTTGTCTTCTTATTTAAAAAAAAAAAAAAAAAGTGTCACAGTGTAAAAATGATTGTAATTTTGACCATAACACTGGTGAACATTGTCACAACAGTTAGTTAGTTAAGTATGTGATTCGAGTATTCAACATGTTCTACTTAACATCCTTTCATGTTCAGAATATAGTATTATTTGTCTTCACTCTGCACTTTAGGTGAGTCACTATGCAACATGCGCGTGTCTCAGTGAAAAGCGGCAACATCCTACTTTCTTCAGGACAATCCCCAGCGATCACCATCAAGCGGCCGCACTGGCACGGATGGTCAAGCACTTCGGATGGACGTGGATCGGGACTGTGTGCAGTGATTCAGACTACGGGAACAATGGCATGGCATCATTCTTGAAAGCTGCGGAGAACGAGGGAATCTGTGTGGAGTATTCTGAGGCCTACTACAGGACCCAGCCGCACAGTAAACTGAAAAAAGTCGCTGATGTCATTCGCAGATCAACGGCTCGTGTAATAGTTGCCTTTGTGGCTGCAGGTGACATGAGATTTCTCTTAGAAGAGCTGAGTCAGCAGCCTCCTCCTCCAATGCAATGGGTTGGCAGCGAGGCGTGGGTTACAGATCCACAAATGCTGCGGTTTAATTTATCTATCGGTGCTGTGGGCATTGCAATCCCGCGTTCTGTTATCCCAGGATTTCGTTACTTTTTACTTGACTTGTCTCCAGAGCAGGCGCTGAAATTTCCCCTGCTGACAGAATTCTGGGAAAGCTCATTTAGCTGTAGTCTAAAACAACAGACAGGTTCTTCTACTGGTATGCCAGCATGTGATGGCACAGAGGACCTGCACGCATTACAGAACCCGTACACAGACACGTCCCAGTTGCGCGTCACTAACATGGTGTACAAAGCCGCATATGCTATAGCTCATGCCCTACATGGCATTGTCTGTAACGAAAACCAATGTGACAAAAACATCAAATTTGAGCCCCGACAGGTAAGTTTTCTCATCTTGGAATAATGAAATTTTTAATGCGTTTAAAATTCTACAGTATTCCTTTACTTTTTTGTAAACCTAAATATAGGCTATATTCAACCACACCCATTTTAGTACTGATTATTCAGCAAATAATTGTAAAAACACTTTTTTGATTAGATTTTTGTATCATGCAGGTTTTTGATCAACTCAAGCAAGTGAATTTTACTAAAAATAATTATTCTGTTTCATTCGATACCAATGGAGACCCCGTGGCCACCTATGAACTTGTGAATTGGCAGCTTCAGGGAGACGGTTCAGTTGATTTTGTTACAGTGGGTCAATATGATGCATCCCAGCCTAAAGGCCAAGAATTCAGTCTGAGCAGAGACATAATTTGGTTTGATGAGAGTGAGAAGGTATACAATGTGTTGTTTTATTCTCTGTGGTTGTAAATATATATGAATTTTATACAGTACCCCTGGATTTTTTTTTTTAAACTTATAACCATTTAAACACACGTTCTTTATTTATGTCATACACTTCAAGTAAATAAACTGAACAAAACAATATATTTGCTTAGCATTCAACAACACTCTTCGTTTACTTTATTTTAAAGATCCACAAATGCTGCGGTTTAATTTAACCGCATTAAATTAAGCATTTTTGGCCAAATTTGGCCAATTTAAGCATTTTTGGCCAAAGTCTTTAATTTCTGACTCTGTTACTGTCACCTGCAGGTGCCTGTGTCTGTGTGCAGTAAGAGCTGTCCTCCAGGCACTAGGAAGGCTGTGCAAAAAGGAAGGCCTGTCTGCTGTTATGACTGCATTAACTGTGCTGATGGAGAGATCAGCAATGAGACAGGTGCTTTGTCAGGATATTCTTATACAATATACAGTATAATTGTAATATTAGACCATTTTTAATGGAGAATTTTCCATACACACTGAAAGCATGTGACAGTACATGAATTATTCATATATATATATATATATATATATATATATATATATATATATATATATATATATACACACACACACAGTGGTGGCCAAAATGATTAGAATGGTAAGATTTTTTAATGTTTTTAAAAAAGTCTCTTCTGCTCACCAAGGCTTCATTTATTTGATCCAAAATACAGCAAAAACAGTAATATTGTGAAATATTTTTACAATTTAAAATAACTGTTTTCTATTTGAATATATTTTAAAATGCAATTTATTTCTGTGTTGGTAAAGCTGAATTTTCAGCATCATTACTCCCATCTTCAGTGTCACATGATCCTTCAGAAATCATTCTAATATGATGATTTGATGCTCAAGAAACATTTATTATTATTATCAATGTTGAAAACAGTTGTGTACAATTTTTTTTTCAGGATTATTTGATGAATAGATAGTTCAAAAGAACAGCATTTATCCGAAATAGAAAGCTTTTGTAACTATCACTACCGTTCAAAAGTTTGGGGTCAGTAAGAGGTATTTTTTTTGGAAAGAAATGAATGAAATTAATAATTTTATTCAGCAAGGATGCATTAAATTAATCAAAAGTGACAGTATATATACATTTATTATGTTGCAAAAGCTTTCTATTTCAATCTGCTTTAAAATGCTGTTCTTAAAGCAGTGTTCCTCTCAGCACTAAATTGACTATCTTCACATTTTTGAGCAACTGAATACAATTTTTTTCATCTTGCCTTTCATAAAAAGGTCAAATTATCTGATATTTTAAAGGACATATTGACCTTGACACACAGCTGTGAGAGGCCTTTTTTATGATGGAATTATTATTATTATTATTATTATTATTTTGGTATGTTTCTGCATATTAACTACTTTACATTAACTACTTAAATTTAGTAAACACGTTTTTCCCCCTTTTTTTCAAATACCACTAAGCAGTGAAGCAGTTTTGTTAAAAATATTTTAATCTTTTAATAATCCTTTTTGAAATTAATATAGTTGTATGTATGAATTGCATTTTTATGTATTTTAAATGACATATAATAAATAAATTAGCATCATGTTATTGATCCCCTCATTTGGTCATTCTAAAACAGTAGTCTGACATCATATGTCTAAATTTTGTTTCTGTGATTCATAAATGGCTGTTAAGCACTGATTTCTTCATCTTCCAGATTCTTTACAATGCCTCAAATGCCTGCCCGAGAACTGGCCCAATAATGAGAAGGACAAGTGCCTTCTTAAACCAGTGGAGTTTCTCTCCTGGAATGAGATCCTTGGGATTATCCTAGCTGTTTTCTCTGTTGTTGGCTCTTCAGTGGCATTGAGCATTACTCTAGTCTTCTACAAAAACAGGGCATCTCCTATAGTAAGAGCCAACAACTCAGAGCTGAGCTTCCTATTGCTCTTTTCATTGACTCTGTGTTTCCTCTGTTCACTTACCTTCATTGGTCAGCCCACTGAGTGGTCCTGTATGTTGCGTCACACTTCATTCGGGATCATATTTGTCCTCTGTATCTCTTGTGTTCTCGGAAAAACAATAGTGGTGTTAATGGCCTTCAAGGCTACACTTCCAGGAAGTAATGTTATGAAATGGTTTGGGCCTGCACAACAGAGACTCAGTGTTTTTGGTTTCACTCTTATACAGATTCTTATATGTGTGATTTGGTTAAAAATATCCCCACCTTTCCCCTACAATAATATGCAACACTACAAAGAAAAGATCATTCTTGAATGCAGTTTAGGATCAGTTATTGGTTTCTGGGCTGTACTGGGTTATATTGGCCTCCTAGCTTTCCTTTGCTTTATTTTAGCTTTTCTGGCCCGCAAGCTCCCTGATAACTTCAATGAGGCTAAATTCATCACATTCAGTATGCTCATATTCTGTGCTGTTTGGATCACCTTTATTCCAGCTTATGTCAGTTCTCCAGGGAAATTTACTGTAGCTGTGGAGATATTTGCTATTTTAGCTTCAAGCTTTGGTCTGATTCTCTGTATTTTTGCTCCTAAGTGTTTCATTATTGTCTTTAGGCCAGAGCAGAATACCAAAAAACATTTAATGGGTAAAGTGCCATCAAAATCCCTTTGAGACTCAACTATTTTTACATGTTTGTGCTATATGTGCAAATATGTAATGTAAAAATGTATGTGCAAAAAAATATGATAAATAAATAAATATGAAATATAATATGAATATAAATAAATCTATATTATCTATTATTAATCTAAAATATACATTTTTAGCATGTTTCTGTAGTTCAGATGTAAAAATAAAAAACTTTTTTTTCCTCTCACATTTAACATTGCTTAAAGGGATACTCCACTTTAAAATGAAAATTCTGTCATCATATACTCACCCTCATGTTGTTTCAAACCTGTATGAATTTCTTTCTTCTGCTGAACAGAAAGGAAGATATTTAGAAGAATGTCAGTAACCAGACAGTTTCTGGTCTCATTGACTTCCATAGTAGGAAAAAAATATACAATCAGGATCGATTGATGTATAACACAAGCATATAAGATAAAATTTAATATTAGTATTTTGATTCTTTTTTGCACTGATAATGAAAAAAACGAGCCTATTGCGCCGGCGCGATAGCCGACCTCAGGGGGTTAAGTATGTTGAGAATAGAAGATTGGGAAGATGGAAAATCGATCAGCAAAAAATCATTGAGTAAATGCAAAACAAAAGGAAGTTTACAGACATTCAGCAGGATCCAACACAAGGCTTCTGAGAGACTGTTGAAGATGTGAGGGCTACTTCTACACCAAAATGTGAAATAAAATTCTAAAATTTAGAATTCCATTTGATTCCGAAAAGTGGCCAATCGGAGGGGTGGATTGGCATGGTTTTGAAAGTGTTTTGAAAGTGTCTGTTATGTCAGCCTTAGCTAACCAAGCGCCTTGGCCAGCTAACTTGATTAACTGAATAGCATTGTCAACCGAGGCATAATGTAGAGAGAAAGGAGTTAGGGGAATACATTTATTAACACTAGCTATGTTAGAGGAATGAGGGGAAGATTTACGCGTTGCGACGCCGATAGAATTGATCCGAAAATGAGAGAAAAGAGGAGAAGCGAAAGGGCCAATAACGTATCCTTTATTGACCTCTTTCTCTAGTAGTGCTGAAACCACGTCGGGTTCATTTCTGGCTGATTGCAAATTTTTTGCAACAAAAGAGGCAGTGAGATGTGAAAGAACGCCCACCCGAAACCCTTGGGACAAGCCAGTGATTAGATAATCAACAAATGATGGATCAGGGTGAGAAAAAAAGTTAGCTTGAAAGGTTTGTAATATTAATAGGAGTAGATGGGTGACTTTTCAGAATTTTCTCTGGTTTGGGGCTTTCCCGCGGGTTGCAGGTTTGTACCGGCGTGGACAGACGGATCCTTGCAAGAACTACAAATGTGAGCAAATTTACAATTAGAATAGGAAAAGAAAGATTCATTAAATAGAAAACATATAGGAACACCATTGAATTCTGCAACATGGCGACCTCTGCTGTTTGAAGGGAGTCTTACGTTTTCAGCACCACGGACTTCGGGTGGATCATTGCTTGCGAAAGCTTTAGGGCAGAATGAAGCCGAGTGACCGTGAGCGCTGCAAATAGCACAAGCCAAGCTTTTTTGGCCGCCGAAGTGACGAACGAGCAGTTCAGTGTCTGTAACTGACCAGTCTAGTCTTGAGTTAAAAAGTGTGATGAAGGAAGCAGATTTAGCAGAAAATTACTTGTGGTATTCGTAAAACAACGTGCCCCTGTATCTTTGGCTGAAGTCTGCCATCATAGCTAAGTAGAGATCTAACCCTTCTCTCTGGATAATTTGGCACAAAATGTCTCTGTAGATGCTGAAAGCAATTACGAATTCACCAAACGAGAGATTGCGTTGTAAGCGATGATTGGAGGTTTTAAGAACTGCCACGTTACCACAGTCAACCATTTTCCTGTCAGCAACGGGCGAAGGAAGCAGTAATGTAACCAAATGAATATCCTTACCTTGGATAATGTTGGCTCTTAGGTGAGGAGACACCGTTACGGTGGCTGGTGAAACAAAACGCCTACCAAAAGCTGGAGCTGGAGCTGCTGTTGATAGGTTGAAGTTTGAAGGAGCCGGTAGGGCAGAAACATCTTGAAATGGCGTCTGAATCGTGTGTAGAGGAGTCGGCAAGGTAGAAGATGTGGAAGGCACGTTCGAAGAGTTGCTTAATCCAAAAGAGGGAGGATGGAACTGTGGAGTAGCTGAAGAGTTTGTGGCCGGGTCATGGAAACAAATGAAAACATACTTAGAAACCAAGTAGACAAAGTAAACCGGAAATAAACAAAGTAAACGTCTCGGGTTACGACTGTAACCATTGTTCCCTGAAAACAGAGAACGAGACACTGCGTCCTGAGATGCTTTTAGGAAACACCTCAGCGTGATTGGTATCTGAAGCAACTGTCAAATCACAGCAATCGTATTGGCCTTAAAGGAACGGTGGCCATTCGCTTTATGGGGACAACTTGTCAACCCCCATAGCCACCAGGGAGGCTGTCCCGGTCTAACCTGAGACCTAGTCTAGCTAAAAACCTGTCTGTTTCCTAAAACAGAGCCTCTTACCATTACTTGCTGCATGAGAGGTAGCCAGATGAAAGAAGGCAGTAACCAGCTCACACCGGACAAAGAGACGGGCATCCTGGGGAGCAGGACTCAGTATAGCGCTTTTCAAACCCTTACAATCGAGGGGAATTACTCTGCTCGACCCTGGACCTACAAAGCGCTATCTTTTTCAAAGCACTGTGAAGGCTGGGTACTCTTCATAGGGTTCCTAATGAGAGAAGTACCTCCAGCTCTATCAGGAGATGATCTACCAAGGGGGTTCATATGAATCTCTCGACCTTCAGATCAAACTCAGGGAGTGAGGTTCTTTTAAGGGACGACCCTCTCGAACGAGGGAGTACCTAACAGCCTAATAAACACTGATCTACCAGGGGGGTCTCATGAGAGTCCTTCAACCTTCTGACCAGACTCAGGGAGCGGAGTACTCTACAGAAAGACCCTCTTAAATGAGGGGAGCACAACCTAAGCTCAACCGAGTAGAGCATCGACCAAGTTTTAAAGCAATAACAGGGAGGCTCCTGAGGAGACTACAACTTTATGTAACTCTAGGGAGCTAGGATATTGAATTAGCTGGAAGTGCTAAAAAATCTAGCTCGACCCGGAGGATCACCTTCAAGTTGGCCTGTTACTTGGTAACAAATCTAGAACTCTAGGGCTAGTACCAGGGAGGCTATTGTGAGGCCTGCAACATGATATCAGTCTGCACCATTCTAGGGAGCCAGGACATTCTTTAGCTACACTGCTAAGTGGAGGGCCCACTACTTGGTAGCAAATCAATTTCTAGCAGAGATAGCCACCAGAGGTATGCTAGGCTTGGGATACTCATTCACATTGCCAATACAAGCAATGTACTCAGCTTAGCGCTTTTTACCCTTTAAGTGAGAGGAGCATAGATCTCATGCATTCAGACAGTCGAGGTGGACCCTATGTAGGGCTTACTACTCCAGAGTAACACAGGCATGTGCTTGGGCAAAATGTTTGAGCTCTAAGGGAGTGTACTCAACACCATCCTGAATAGGAGGGAGTACTTAGTTGGCTTGACCTGAGCATCATTGGTGCAGGGCACAAGGTGCTTCAGAGCTCTGGGAGCAAAGTATTCTTAGACAAACCTTGAAGAGGGGGAGTTGATATCAGCTTGACCCGATATAAAGCTCAAGGGTGGAAGCCTGAACAAATACTGACTCTTGCTCCAAGACAGGTTGCTGTCTGAGTTAATCTCTGGAGGAGGGGAGAACTCAACAGGATGAAATTCCATGGAAGAGGCCTAAAACACTCAACCCCATGACTAGATAGTCAAAATCAAGGAGCTTTCACAGGAGAGCCTGCTCTAAAAGGCCACAAGTTAGATAATGCTACTAACCAGAGCTCTAGAGAGTGAAGGCTTCTGCATAGTGCTTGTCAATCTCTAAGCGAGAGCAAGCCTAACAATGCCCAGGTGACAATCACCGGGGAGGCCTTTTTGAAGAAATAGCCTGCAACACCTGACTATTTGTGACCCGCTCTAGCGAAATGAGTCGGAAGTCGCAACGTTCCATTTTAAGTTATGGGCCGATTATGTGGAAAAAACAATGAAATAAGAGATTTTTTTTTTGTGTGCTAATTTCAAAGAGCAGACATTCAAAAATAACCTCCCAAAGTTTTGTAGTCCAGATAATTGAGTAAAGGTATTTAAATGACTATTAAAGTTTACAAAGTTTTACTAAATTCGCTGGAAATGAACATTCTCAACTACTCTCCTCACCTCTGAGGATTTCCCGGGTATCCCCTGAAACGTCACTATCTCTGCTCTCCAAATATGGTGTTGCACGTTGTATAGAACCAATCAAAAAGCTTAGAAATGTACACAAACGCGCTGATCGGCAAGCGATTGGTCCAGCCATCCTCCTGTCAGACTCGCGGCGCTCTTTGTAAACAGCAGATCTCCTCAGAAAGATAACCGGTAAATAATATTAATAATTTGAGAAATGTCGCTGTCAAAAGAGAGCAAAGTCGCCACAGCGTTGAACTCACTGGAGGCTTCTAACCTAAGCTCTGCTGCTGGTCAGCAAGAGGCTTGTCAGTGGTTTTTTTGGATCTGGAGACGTGTCATCCTCTGATGACAGCGGCAGCGAAAGTGACAGCCCTGTGGAAGAGGATCACGATGATGATGATGAAAACGTTGAGCAGCCTGTGACTGATGTCGGGGAAGTTAATAGGGTCATGTGTAGTTGTGAAACAGTAAGTAGTGAGCGAGATGACGAGTTAGCAAAAATACGTGCATTTTGCTGTAACGGGTGTAAACTCAACGATGGAGAGCCGTGTTTTCGGTCATTTGATGAAGAGTTCGTTTACAGATACGTCTGTCTATGGCCTCTCTCACCGAATACGAGAAAGACCTGGTCCTGTTGGGGAAACTGAGTTGCCACTTTCACAATTCCAAGATGACAAGATGCTCAAAGAAGAAAGTGCAGCAAGAGCGTCAGCACCAAAGGACAGAAAATTACGTTAATGGCAAGAGAGTCTGTCGAGAGACATTCAAGTTTTTACATTGGTAAGTAACTTAAAAATGTAAGCAGCTCTTAATTCAGAACTAGCTATTATGGCGAAATGCATTGCTCTGCATTTTAGTGACAGTGGGTTGTTCTTGTTTTTATTTTAGCATAAGCCAAAACAAGCTGACAGCTCTCCTTAAGCATTACAAAGAACATGGGTTGACCCCCCGTGTAAAAACATCCGGTGGCCGTCAGAAATCAGACAAGCGCCTGCTCACGCATGATGACATCTGTCGTGTGGTGTCATTCATCGTAAACTTCGCAGAGCTTCACGGACTGGTTCTTCCAGGTCGAGTCCCTGGCTACAAGCGTTTTGACATCAAGTTGCTGCCCTCTCATTACACCAAGGCCACAGTTTTTCGTGCCTATGAACAGGCAGTTAGGTCAGGAGGTATGTATTCTTTATTAATGAGCATTTCAGTGTTGAACTGATAAACCTATTATGTTGAAAAATAACATAACAATGTGATAATGAATGTTATTCATTAGTTTTCACATGTAGTCTATGCTTGCTGAGTGATCGTTAGTGAAAGGCTTGCCAGTTAATGATAGACTGTAATTGATGGAAAAGTTTTAAAGTGTATTACAGTTTTTTTACAGTCGCTAAGACACATTGCTCAATACTTAAGTCACTTTTTCAAAACTCTTCACACAGTTCTCCTAACTAACTTTCAGCTCGCCACAGCAGTTCATTTCACATTCAAAATGCAGTAACACTACCAAATCACTTCATTCATGTCTCAAATCAACACATTCTTACACAACACTAGCAAAGGTTTACAGCCAACAAACACACTTTGTCACCCACAACACAATGACCTAAAACACTAACAAAAGGTAACTTTATACAATGTTTTCCTCTGTAAATGCTTTCTTTCTTCTACCTCTCCACTGTTTAGAATTCACTGTAATATGTTACTAGAATGAATCAGACATGATGCAGTATACTTTATATATTTGATGTCTTTTTATGTCAGATTTAGTAATTCCAAAGTACAAAAAATTGAGTTTTGAAAAAGTGACTTAAGTATTGAGAAATGTGTCTTAGCGACTGCAAAAAACTGTAATAGTGCATCAAACCCAAATTGAGGAAGTTCTTCCCAAACTTTGTTTTATCAGAACATCGGGTGGTCAACATTGTGACCTTTCGGCGCCTGTGGAAGACCCATGTGCCCTACATAGTCCGGACGAAGCCAATGACTGACTTGTGTTGGGAATGCCAAAAAAACAACTCGACCATCTACAAGTCTGCCAACCTGACCGAAGCAGAGAAATCTGAGCGATGCAGAAAACAGGAAGACCACCTCATGAAAGTGATATTAGAACGCTCACTGTACCAAGACATGGTTCAGAAAGCCAAGGATACTGTAAAAGACCATGGCATTCATGAACTCGGTCCTTGTGATCCATGCTCCCGAGAAATCACAATGCATTACTCATTTGATTTTGCTCAGCAGGTGCATTTTCCCTCCAATCCACTTCAGCCCGGTCCTATGTACTTCTTGACCCCTCGAAAATGTGGCTTGTTTGGCATCAACTGTGAGGCTATTCCAAGACAGGTTAACTACTTAATCGATGAGAGTGTATGTATCACCAAAGGGCCAAATGCTGTGGTGTCATTCCTGGATAATTTCTTCACTCAATATGGCATGGGTGAAAAGCATGTCCAGCTACATTGTGACAACTGTGTAGGCCAGAACAAGAACAATACTGTGCTACAGTACCTGCTATGGAGAGTTCTCAATGGATTCCATGAAACAATTTCATTGAACTTCCTCATTGTGGGCCATACAAAGTTTGCACCAGATTGGGCATTTGGCTTGGTGAAACAAAACTATCGCCGAAAGATGGTATCATGTCTGGACGATATTGTTGATGTTGTTCGAAGCAGCACACTGACTGGAGTTAACATCTCGCAACTGGTTGGTAGTGAAGATGGGGAAGTCATAGTGAAGCAGCGTGATTGGCAGTCATTCCTGAAGCCATTCTTCCGACATCTCCCAGGAATAACCCGACATCAGCATTATCGGTTTGTAATTGATGGTACTATAATACTAATGGCATATGTCTATTATGCTCAAGTGCTGTGTGTGTGTGCTTCTGTGTTACATGGGTATTTGCGTATAATAGTGAATGGATCTTTTACAACTAGTTTTCCCCTGTGTTTTTCAGAATGAGCAGTGACCATCCTGGCTGGGTATTTTACAAGGCCTTTGCCACCTCTGAGGAACAAGGAATATGCTTGCTCCAAGACGACGCACCACCAATCCAGAGACCCCCTGTCATCAAGCCCCCTGGCCTGGATTTGAAAAGAAAGAGTTATCTGTACCAAAATATCCGTGAGTTCTGCACAGATAATACAAAGGACATTACATGCCCAAAACCGCCAGTAAGTTGTCCCTCTCCCTGCCCAGCTAAGAAGAAAAGAGCTTGAATCTGAGTGAGTGTATTTATTTTGTATGGATGTACTGTAAGTGAGTGCAATTATTGTGTGAGTGTATTTATCTGCAACAAGAATCCATTACAATGTGTTTATTATTTATTTTAACCCAATATTTAACTGTTGGTATCTTCGTTATGAATTTGTTACACTGTTATTGTGAACTAACTCTCACTTTCTCTCTCTCACACACACACACACACACACACACACACACACACACAGACACAGACACAGACACACACACAGACACACACACACAAACACAGACACAGACACACATACAGACACACACAGACACAGACACACACACACACACACAGACACACGCACACACACACACACACACACACACACACACACACACACACACACACACACACACACACACACACACAGAGACACACACACATGCACGCACACACACTCTCTCTCAAGCAAAAATGTAGCACCTCTGTTCAATTTTTCTGATTTTTGTAAATTTTTGTAAAAGTGCCTTTTTAATTATTTATTCAAATAAAAACTTTAAAAAAAAAATTGAGCTTCAGCCTGGTTTAATAGCATTTATATATATATATATATATATATATATATATATATATATATATATATATATATATATATATATATATATATATATATATATATATATATATATTTATGTCTTTGGTCAAATTAAGCTGTAAAATAAATAGTTTATCACTTTAAATGCAATGGATTTTGAAAGATATCAACAAAAAACGGGCAAAAAACTTTTTTTTTCAATTTCAATTTCAGTTTTTTAAAAAAAAACTCAGGTTTTCAATTGGAAAAAGAGGGCAGACGACCATAATTCAAATGTGTATATCTTTACAACCATTCAAGCTATGACTTTGACTATGATATCATTTGAAAGCTTATGGTCTCCTCTTTCCATTAATATCAAAATATCAATTTGTCAATTTGGGTCACTGTGACTCATTTTGCTGGATCAGGTCACATTTGTCTGTGCCAAACATCACTAGAAACTGTAGCTCAGCATTTCGCTTTTACTCTAGTATCAAGAGGAGTTCAGCTCAACCTAGGCAGTCTGAGGAGGCCACAGGGCCTGCAACTTGCATTATTAGCCAATTGCAGAAGGCGGGCCCCAGCCGGGTGACTCACAGTGAGAGGAGGCATACTAGTTACATGCCTGCGTGCATATATATTCAAACGCACAGATAGACTAAACACGAAATACGCATGTGCACGCCGTCAGCGTTTTCACAGGTTTGCGTTTTTGAAGTTTGCGCAGAGATAACCTTATTTCAAAACATTTTCAAGGTTTGCGTTCTCGAGCCACCAGGCACTGTTGTTGTGCGATTAAGCAGGTCGGAGCGCATTAAGGGTTTTCTGTTAGAACGGTGTCGTGGTACCCTAAGTTAATAACTAATGATCTTTGCAATGGAAGTGAATCAATCAAAACTAAATTTAGCTGGACAATAACTTTATTCTAGGGCTGCTGTAAAGCCAAAAAATGTAATTTCCTATTATCGCTGTAAAGCTGCTTTGAAACAATCTATATTGTTAAAAGTGCTATATAAATGAAGGTGACTTGACTTGACCAGGATCACTAGCTGCCAGTCTTGGGCTGGAGAGGCTCTCCTCGAGGAGTAGCCTACTCTGAGCTACTGCAGACTAGGAGGCAGAGATGCTATAGCAAAAACCGCCTCTGTCTAAGAGACACATGCCTAAAGTATTAAGCCTAGGCCGGATATCGGGGTGGCCCAAAAATTGAGGGCCAAACACACACGCATTCATAACCTTCCTGGAGTTCAGTGGAGCAGTAGCTTCAACATAATGACTCTCTTAAGCGAGAGGAAGCCAACTTCACTCACCACAGGGAAATTATCAAGGTGACCTTACCACAGGCCTCCACTTGAAAACATCATCTACCTGGAACTCAGTGGAGCTGGGAGCGCCTGTGATGGATCACTTCCCTCAAATCCTGCTTCTTTTTTCTCTGGTCGCGCCTTCTCCACAACCTATTTCACGGAGGAGGAAGGATTCCACAGTGGAACCTATTCCACTGGTTGCCTGGGCGCAGAGTCAGACCTGTGCGGTATGCATGATTTAAATGCATGATTTTCCAGCCACAGCTTCCACGGAGGTGCTGAAAAGTTCGGACAGCGAGACCAGGGCATCGAGGCAAAAGCCCTTCTCTTTCTCCCTAATGTCCGCCAGGTTCACCCACAGGTGTCTCTCCGTTGCCAACATCTCCACCATTGATCTACCAACTGCGGCGGCGGTCTGCTTGGTGGCGCGGAGAGCCAGGTCCGTGGTGCAGCACAGCTCGGATACCGCATCAGAGGAAAAACCCTGACCTTGATCTAAGTCTTTCAGCAGGTCAGCCTGGTAAGCTTGAAGCACTGCCATGGTGTGCAGTGAAGCGCTAGCCTGTCCTGCTGCCCCGTATGCCCTGCTGTTCAACCACTATGTGTTCTTAAGCGGCTTTGTAGGCAGGGCTGGAGCTTTTAGAGTACACGTAAATCTCCACGTATCCATGCTCATGCACCCCCTCGACATTTGCATAGTTTGCATGCCTATGTCGGTGGATCTGGGCTGAATACAGGTTCTTCCATGCCTTCTCAAGCTCAGTGTGGAGGTCTGGAAGCAATGGAAGGCTACAGGAGCTGGAGGGTTATGGCCGGAAATAAACCGTTCGTCTAACCTGCCACGAGTAGTCTCTTCCCTAATGCACTCCCACGACAGTTTGAGCCTGTCTGAAGCACGCTCCATAACCCCCAACAGCTCATCATACTCGGGGCAGGACGGCCACGAGGGCTCAGATGACTCATCTTCTTCGCCCTCAACAGCCATTTCTGCTGAACCAGAGAATGCATTAGATGCCGCATCCTTGTCCAGTAATTTTCTCACGCGCTTCAGCCACTGACAAGAGCGCTCTGCTCTTGTCAGTGGCTGAAGCGCGTGAGAAAATTACTCCTCTCTCAAACTCTTCAGCCAGCTCCATTTGTGATCCCCACGACCTGAATCTTCTCTCCTCCTCAGCATGAGAGGGACCCTAGCTGCCGGGCACAGATGATTGTCCCTCTTCCTTCGAGAAGATAGACAAACAAAAGCGGAGCGTCCTTACAGGGAAACACTCGCAGTTCACGCAAACAGCTCCCTCAAGAACTGAGAGTGTACGTGCTCATCGCCCAGACAGTGAACACACAAGTCATGTGTGTCTCTATGGCTATAGTAATTGTTATTATTTTTGGCTGCATGTATAGCAGAATTCATCATAGTTGTATCACTGAAACATAAAAACTTGGCAAATTGCTTGCAAAATAAGTAGTAAAGGAGATTAAAAGCAATTAAAATTAAAAGTTTAAGAGATTAAAAGTTTTTCATTAACCTAATTTCTCTTGAGGCTGGCGGGGGTGGGATTGCCTTAAATAAGGTCTTGGTTTGTGTGTTTTGATCCACTTGAGACACGTTGTTTCATTATGATTTACTGATATGAAATATTAACCACACCCTCTTGTACAACATACAACAGTATGTTGGCTGGTGAGTATATAAAACAAGGCTTAACTCCCATCTCACATTTGGAGTGGTTGTTTGCCAAGCAGGAGAAATGCATATTAATATTTTATTGACAGTGACAACACTGTGTATTACCAGACTTGTTCCTGCTGTGTGGGGGGTTAATTTAGGCACATGCATCCTCCAAGGTGACCCTCAGCCCCCTGCTCTCTTCAAGGACGCAGACTTCATCATTGGAGGGGCTTTCACCATTCATTACTATCTAAGGACAGAGAAGCACACGTATACTAGACGGCCACAACCACTGGAGTGCAGTGGCAGGTTAGAATTTAATATAAAATGTAATTAATTTTTTAACAGAGCAGTCTTGAGTGGGTTGTTATTTTGCAAAATGTATGTTCATAACTGTCATTTTGCTTCAGTTAATCAGAATCAGACCATCAAAACGTTCACATCCTTATTTTTTAAAATGTTAATTAGTATAATTTAAAAAAATAATTAGTTTTTTTGTGTGTACTTCAACAGCATGGACTTCAGAGAGCTGCGCTTTGCTCGTGCCTTGCAGTTTGCTATCCAAGAGATAAACAACAACTCTGATCTCTTACCGGGCATCACATTAGGGTACCATATATATGACTCTTGTGGCTCTGTGCCAATGGCAATCAAAGTATCATTTCAGCTTGCCAACGGACTAGATCTCATATTTAACAACACTGATTCCTGTGCAAAATCAGCTGCAGTTCTTGCACTAGTTGGAGAATCTGGTTCCACACCATCTATAAGCATGTCAAGGCTTTTCGGTCCTTTTGGAATTCCACAGGTGTTTGCTCAGTAAAACTATATTTTAGTCTTCTAAGAGATTTCCAAAATAAATACAAATGTGGCGCTGTGCCAGAAACTCAAAAATCATTGTATTTTTGCCATAACACAGGTGGAAAAACTTTGAAAACATTTGTTAAAATGACCATCTGTCAACATTTCTCACAAGACATATAATGAATGTATTATTGTAATAGGATCAAAAAGGTATACTTAAAGTCCTTATATGTTCGGAAACATTTTATTTGAAATGTTTTCTTCCTCTCTTGGTGCCTATAGGTGAGTCATTATGCAACATGCGCGTGTCTCAGTGACAAGTGGCAGTATCCTACTTTCTTCAGGACCATCCCCAGCGATCACCATCAAGCGGCCGCACTGGCACGGATGGTCAAGCACTTCGGATGGACGTGGATTGGGGCTGTGCGCAGTGATTCAGACTACGGGAACAATGGCATGGCATCATTCCTGAAGGCTGCTGCGGAGGAGGGAATCTGTGTGGAGTATTCTGAGGCCTACTACAGGACCCAGCCACGCAGTAAACTGAAAAGAGTCGCTGATGTCATTCGCAGATCAACGGCTCGTGTAATAGTTGCCTTCTTGGCCGCAGGTGACATGAGATTTCTCTTAGAAGAGCTGAGTCAGCAACCTCCTCCTCCGATGCAGTGGATTGGCAGTGAGGCGTGGGTTACAGACCCAGAAATGCTGCGGTTTAATTTGTGTATCGGTGCTGTAGGCTTTGGAATCCCGCGGTCTGTTATCCCGGGATTTCGTAACTTTTTACTTGACCTGTCTCCAGAGCAGGCGCTGAAATTTCCCCTGCTGACAGAATTCTGGGAAAGCTCATTTAGCTGTAGTCTAAAACAACAGACAGGTTCTTCTACTGGTATGCCAGCATGTGATGGCACAGAGGACCTGCGCACATTACAGAACCCGTACACAGACACGTCCCAGTTGAGGATCACTAATATGGTGTACAAAGCCACATATGCTATAGCACATGCTATCCATGGCATTGTCTGTAATGGAAATTATTGTGACAAAAACATCAAATTTGAGCCCCGACAGGTATGTTTGCTTATTGTGGAATTCTTTTTTATTTATTTTTAACAATACGTTTACTAACGAGAATTAAAAATTCTCATTAAAATGCAGTATTATTTATTTACTTTTTGTGTAGAACTACTGTATTTTTACAACAACACCAACTATTTCAGCTACTGATTATCAGCAAATAATTTTAGTCACAACCACGTCATCACAATTTATCTGTATCTTGTCTATCATGCAGGTTTTTGATCAACTCAAACGAGTGAACTTTACAAAAAATAATTATTCTGTTTCATTCGATACCAAAGGAGACCCCATGGCCACTTATGAACTTGTAAATTGGCAGCTTCAGGGAGACAGTTCAGTTGATTTTGTTACAGTGGGTCAATATGATGCATCCCAGCCTAAAAGCCAGGAATTCAGTCTGAACAGAGCTATCTTTTGGTATGATGGCAGTGAAAAGGTATAAGATGTGTTTATAAAATGTGATTACTTATGAGTGTTGTGAAATACCCCTGTTTTTGTATTTTTCTGAAGACATATTTTCTTCTAACAATATAAAAGGACAGTGTCATACATTTATGTCCTACACTTCTATTAAAACAATTAATTAAAAAATTGTAAAGTGTATTATTCATAAAAATAAAAATAAAATAAAAAGTAATTTCTGACTCTGATGCTGTTTGTCACCTGCAGGTTCCTGTGTCTGTGTGCAGTGAGAGCTGTACTCCAGGTTCTAGGAAGGCTGTGCAAAAAGGAAGACCTGTCTGCTGTTATGACTGCATTAACTGTGCAAAAGGAGAAATCAGTAATGAGACAGGTAATATGTTTAGAGACATTCTTCTGGATAAATCACAGATGGTTCTGAGCCAGTGACATAAAAGACAGTTTATCATAAAGAAAAGAAAAATCTAGTTCAAAACTCATGCACAAAGTTCTTACAAATCTTGGGTAAGATGGGGTAAGAATAAGATGCATTTTATTTTTACTGTTGACCATAAACGGCACAAAATCTCAACTTTTGATGAATGGCTACTCTATTTTTAATTTTGTCACTTTATGTAAATATCAACATTTGTAAGATTCAAGTCAGTCATAAAAGTTTTGAGGTTAATTTATCTAATTTTGAAATAGTGACATTAATGACAATGTCAAAATAGTGACGTTGGATTATTGTTGAACATCAACATTTTTTGTTTTTCGGTTTGGTAATTGGGAATTTGTGGACAGATAAACGTTTTTGAATTACTGAAAAAATAAAATTATGGAGTAAGATTGCCAGTGTTTTCTACAGTATTACCTTATTGAGGATTAGTGAATGTTTGCACCTTTTGTAATAGTACCCCCAATTGTCCTTAGTGTGAAAAGTTGGATCTCAAAATTAAATATGCTAAAGATGCTGGAAAACCAAAGAGTATGCAGGACCTGCAGGATTTTTTTTTTTTTTTTTTTTTTTTTTTAAGAACAGTGGGCAATTTAACTGTTCAGGATAAACAAGGCTCATGAACAACTATCACAAAACATAAAAACAGTCATTGATCATCCAGGTAGTAACACAGAGTGTTAATAATCAAGGCATTAAAACAGTCATTGATCATCCAGGTAGTAAACTTTTGAACTGGTTAATTTGTGTACAGTCATTTTGTTATGTGGACTATATGTAAACATCTGTTTTGTTAAAATAATTATTTAGGGCAGTACTAAATAAAAACATGATGCCATATTTATTTCTTTACTGTTTATTAACATTTTTCAAAGTGTATGTAAACTTGGTATAATATGTACGTAAACGTTATTGGCAGCATTTTAATGTAGGACAAAAATGAGCACCATATCATAGATCCTGCTTTTTCCATTGAGTTCCATTGAGTCTCCATTTTCTTACTGTGGTTCATGAATTACTGTTAAGCACTGACTTCTTCATCTTCCAGATTCTTTAGATTGTCACAAATGTCTACCTGAGTACTGGCCCAATAATGAGAAGGACAAGTGTCTTCCTAAACCAGTGGAGTTTCTCTCCTGGGATGAGATCCTTGGGATTATCCTGGCTGCTTTCTCTATTGCGGGCTCTTTAGTGGCTTTGAGCATGGCTTTAGTGTTATACAAAAACAGGGCCTCTCCGATAGTAAAAGCCAACAACTCAGAACTGAGCTTTCTGCTGCTCTTCTCACTGACTCTGTGTTTCCTCTGTTCACTTACCTTCATTGGTCGGCCCACTGAATGGTCCTGTATGTTGCGTCACACAGCATTTGGCATCACTTTTGTCCTCTGTATCTCTTGTGTTCTGGGGAAAACAGCAGTGGTGTTAATGGCTTTCAGGGCTACACGTCCAGGAAGTGATGTTATGAAATGGTTTGGGCCTCATCAACAGAGACTCAGTGTTTTTGGTTTCACTCTTGTACAGGTACTGATATGTGTGCTTTGGTTAACAATATCTCCACCATTTCCTTACAATAACATGCAACACTACAAAGAAAAGATCATTCTAGAATGCAGTTTAGGATCATCTGTTGGTTTCTGGGCTGTACTGGGTTATATTGGCCTCCTAGCTTTCCTTTGCTTTATTTTAGCTTTTCTGGCCCGAAAGCTCCCTGATAACTTCAATGAGGCTAAATTAATCACATTCAGCATGCTCATATTCTGTGCTGTTTGGATCACATTTGTTCCAGCTTATGTCAGCTCTCCAGGGAAATTTACTGTAGCTGTGGAGATATTTGCCATTTTAGCTTCAAGCTTTGGTCTGATTCTCTGTATTTTTGCTCCTAAGTGTTTCATTATTATATTTAGGCCAGAGCAGAATACTAAAAAACACCTAATGGGCAAAGTACCATCAAAAGCCCTCTGAGTCACACAGTACAGTCACTGCAGTGGTGTATACAAACACTCGCAAATTACATATTCTGTGATTCTAACACATCAATTGTTATACTTTTTTTCTTAATGGTTGTGCTTGTAACAGTTAAAAAAAAAAAAAAAAAACAAGATGGAAAAATATATAATGAAATCATAAGTATGTCAATTTATATTTTTTGTAAATTCTCTTTACAATTCTGTTTGCACATGCCAACTTTGATACTTCATTTTATAAAATAAAAGGCAAAGGTTTTTGGTAACACTTTCTATTAAGCCTGTATTTATAATGCATTCTAAGTTTTTTTTTTTAATGCATTATAATACATGCATAATGCCTTACAAGCAACCTTATAATATGTTGTATCATCTGATAAATAATCACAACACTTACAATACATTAGAATACTTACATATTTGTAGTTATAACATTTAAAAGAATAATGCATTATAACACAAAATGAAATCTGTATTTATAATGCATCATAAGGGCATTCTTAATGCATTATAATGCACGCATAATGCCCTATAAACAACCTTATACACAACATGCACAATGCAAGATTTAAAGCGTGCATGGAAGATATACAAAATGGCTATATAGCGCCACCGTGGCAACAGGACAGCTAAACTTTTGAAAGAGCACCTCAAGGTCATTGTGTCATATCCTCCAGCTGGAGTACCCATGAGCTTCTTCAGAGGGCACTCCGTTTGTCTCTGTGTTAATATTAAGGACTATATTCCCCATAATCCTTTGCCTGGACTCATTATGGCTTCATTCAGTACACCTGTGTATTGTTACCTTGTTAGCTCTGAGTCTGCTCCAGAGCCCGCTCTAGCCCATGAATCCACTCCAGAACATGCTCAGGCCCCAGAGCTCCCTGCCTGTCCTGTCTCGACAACGGAGGTTGCCCTTGAGTTCCCTTTCTGCCCTGATGCGACCACGATACCATGATAAAAGACTCTGTTCACCTTGTCATAGACAGTATTCCTGGATGTCCTGCCTGCCCTGTTATGGTCACAGAGGCTATAAATAAACCCTCTGTTTGTTTTGACATGACCCCTGAGGCCAACCCTAACCTCTCTGTGCTCTGTGTTCCAGTTTCTCCTGATCAGCAGCGGTGGTCTCCAGTTCCTCCAGATATGCCCTGGGGATGTTCAGCTTCAGCGTGGTGGTCTTCGGCCTCGCCAGCTCAATCTTCCTGGTCACCAGCTACTTCCACTCCGCCGTGGGGGTCTTCAGTCCCATCTGCTCTACTGTGGTGGTTGTCTGCTCCACCGTGGTGGCCTTCTGCTCTGCCCTGGGCACCTGCCCGGCCTGCTCCGCCCTGGCCATCTGCACCACCATCTCCGCTCTTGACACCTTCCCTGCCTACTCCGCCCTTGCCACTTGCTCTGCTGGCTCCACCCTGGCTACCCAATCCGCCTCGGTCTCCAGTACTGCTTCCTCTCCACGAACCTGGCCCTCTGTCCCTCCCCCTGTTCCACCTTCGCTCCACCTCCCTCCTGGATTTTATTTGTCTGTTGTTGGAGCGTCTGGTAGCCGCTCCTTAAGTGTCCTCCAGAGGGCACTCCTTTTGTCTGTGTTAATATTAAGAACTACATTCACCACAATCCTTTGCTGGGACACATTATGGCTCCATTCAGTACACCTGTGTATTGTTACCTTGTTTGCTCTGGCTTATTTAAAGTCCCCGTGAACCGGAAGTTGCAAACGACTTTTCTTCAGTGTTGTGACGTATTTCCAAGTGAAACGGAATATTGAACAGAGGGCAGGGTTTTACTTTAGCGCTCCTCCTCTCCATCTCTCGCTCATAGCAGACTAACGGTTTGAGGGGAGTGGTTTAGCATTTTCAACCCAAGCCGTCAAACTGACGTCATCAGAAAAGGAACGCCATTCCAGACCGGAAGTAACTTTTCAGATTTTGATTAAAGATTACGACGGCAAACAATTTTTTTCTGTGTATTAACTTGCACGGATTAATTGTTCACCACAAGACTAGTAATATGCGCTAACAAAGTAAATGGGGTCAATATTGATTTCATGTCGACTTTAAGCAGTGTCTTCTCATGCATTCTTTGTGTAGTCTTGCTAGTATGTTGCCACTGTGTGTCTGAGCTGTATTCTTGTCCTGGATCCTGTGTTCTTGACTTCTGCCTGGTTTTTTATATTTGACCCTGTTAGGATTATCTTGATTTCAGCATGTTTGTGATTGATTGTTGCCTGCTTTTGACTATTCTTTGGACTACCCTTAATAAAGACTGCACTTGGATCTTCAGCCAAGTCTCAGAGCAGTTATCGTAACAAATTGAATGGGAATACTGGCTTGCCAGGAACTACCCCTCAGACATTCTTGGTCGCCTCATACATATACGCATTACCAGTGTTGGGTGTAACGTGTTACTGTAATTAAAATACTTATCCACTGAAAAGGTAAAGTAAGGGATTACTGTTCATTTTTAGGTAATTTAATTACAGTTACTTATAATGTACTTGCATTACATACAGTAAATTAGTTCAACAGTTATACAATAAATCAATATTGAATTTAAAATCTAAATTTATCGCCTAAAGGAAAAAGTGAACGCTGCCTCTTTTTAATCGTTAGCTGTAGTGCAGTTGCGCATGACGAGTTCACGCCAGTTGGATACGTTGTCTGAAGTGGAAGATGTCGGCAGAAGCAAGTGGCTGTTTTACCAAATGGAAATATTCCAATTACTTAACTTTTTTGACACAGGTAGACAAGAACATTATGGTACAATGTAAGCTATGTTCTGGGGAGAAAAAACTGTCGGCCGCTGTCAATAGCACAAGTAATCCTACCTGACATGGCAGCATCGACAAACACTTTTGAGTGATCCATGTTCGTCAACAGATAACGCTACGGCAACCCCTGTTAATCAGCCAAAACTTGATTTTACACCGGTGGTGCAGAAAGTGTCTGAAGGTGAGCTTAAAAAAAAGTATTGCAGGCTAAAGGTTACAGTGAATTAGAAATTAGTTAATTTCGTTGAAACACATGACTACATAGGCTACATTATGTATGAAATATAATATGGTACTCGTTGCTTTGAAAGCAAGTTTCATGTTTACTAAAATGTTTAAGTATTATAGTATGTTTTAATAAAGCTAAAATGCTTTAAAAGGATAAACTATTCCATGTTTGACTCATATTTAATTATTAAAAGAGTTTCATTTCTATTGTCTATCCGGTCAAGGTTTATAGGGATTTTAAGAAGTAATTTGTTTAATTACTTGTTGAGTACTTAAATTACTTTTCAGACAGAGTAATTAGAAAAGTATTTTAAATACAATATTGATGATGTAATTATTAATTAGTAATTAATTACTTTTTTGAAGTAACTTACCCAACACTGCGCATTACATACAACTTACATGAATGTGGTTAACCAGACTGTAAAATAACATATATTTGTGCATGCACCTCAAACTATACCTGTTTATATTGTACTGTATATTTAAATGTATATTTATTTATCATTTCCAGGACTACAGCAAAAATAACCAATAAGCTGGACATAAATAAAAACAACAGTTAATAACTGCACATACACTTGTGTTATAAAACTTCTAAATATCGATTGAAAATGTTTGTTAAAAGTTTATTTTAGTATATATAAATATACAAAATATACCCCCCATATATACCCCATATTACTACATAGGTATTAGATTTGGTAAAACCTTGTAATTTTACAGTTTATATTAATAAAACATAACTTTGTTTTTTTCCACTGTTCCACATTGTACTTTTCCACACAACTTTTTACCTTAAGTGAAATGTCTTATAACCACCTCATGATATTGTATGGCTGTTTAAAAGAAGTCTTAACTTTTGTTACTTTACTTTACAGACAAAGACCACTAAATAGTATGACCACATTACAAAGCTTTTTAGATGTTTAAAAAAATACTTTGTTTTTGTCACTTTACTTACAGCAGTAAAATACCACTCATAAGATGTAGCATGATACTATGCAGATCTTAAGTAAACAATGTCAAAATATCAGACTTGGGAAAGTTAAAGATATGAAACTATGGGATATATAATCCATTATAACTTAAGTGAAAAAAATTATGTTCATTGTGTGTTATAAATCATACTCTTAATAGTTATAACCACAAATAGGTAAGCATTTGTTGTTATGATTATTCATGAGATGATACAACACATTATAAGGTTGTTAATACGGCATTATGCGTGCATTATAATGCATTAAGAATACCTTTATGATGCATTATAAATACAGGCTTCATCTGGTGTTATAATGCATTGTACTCTTAAAGTTATAACCACAAATAGGTAAGTATTATAATGTATTGTTACTATTGTTAAGATAATTTATCAGATGATGCAACATATTATAAAGTTGTTTGTAAGGTATTATGCATGTATTATAATGCATTCAGAATAAAATGGCTTTATTTATTTCAAAGCCGGTATCAAGTAATTATAAATTGAGAAAATTAACTAAAATTAGTTATTTATTCAATTCAAGTGACAGACTATTGGCTCTCATATATTTACAAAGAATACAACAATCATAGCCAAACAATATGATAAACTGGAATGAAATGCTGTCCAAATGGACAGGGTCAGTGTCATGTTGATAACATTTCATTTGGACATTTTTCCAGTCATTCCCTTCTTAGTGTTTAAATCAGGCCTCAACAGAATTACATAGCATTTAGGTATAAAAATACAAAATAGAAGTCCAAAAGTGGAAGCTAGAATGGCAAATATCTCAACAGCCACTGTGTATTTCCCCGGTGAGCTGTTGTATGCTGGTATAAAAGAGATCCACACAGCAAAAAATATGAGCATACTAAAAGTGATGAGCTTAGCTTCATTAAATGAATCTGGAAGTTTCCTTCCAAGGAAGGCGAGAGCAAAGCACATACAAGAGAGCAGGCCAATATAGCCCAACACCAGATAAAATCCTAGTGGCCACACATCTTTACATTCTAGTACAATCTTACCACCCTGATAGGATGTGTTTTTGTAGGGGTAAGGAGGTGCTAGTGCCAGCCAGCAAGCACACAGGATAACTTGGCCTGTCGTGCAGCAAAAGATGAAAACCCTTTGCTGTGGAGGGCCAAATAGCTTTAGAGAAATGGACCCAGGCATAGTGGAACGAAAGGCCAAAAGCACCACAATGGTCTTGACCAGTATGCATGAGATACATAGAACAAAGCTGATTCCAAACGCAGCTTGGCGGGCACGGCATGTCCATGGTGAGGGCCGGCCCACAAACACTAGTGAGCAAAGGAAGCAAAGTTTGAGAGACAACAGCAATAGAAAACTCATCTCAGAGTTGTTGGCCTTAACTATGGGTGTGCTTCGAAAAAGGAAGAAAATCACTGTGATAACAGTTGCCACAGTGACTCCAAAGAGAGACAAAGAAATGAGAATGATGCCCATGATTTCACGGTATGACAGAAACTCCTCTATGCCAGCAACACAAGAAACCCTTTCTTTGTTTGGCCAGTAGTACTGGGGACACTTGGTACACTCAGTAGCACCTAGTAGACATAAACAAACACTGTGGGTCAACCAGATTTTCCATATAGCACACATTATTACAAAATTCTCTGGAATACTTTATTCTGTTTGGTCATTCAGCAGTCAGATGTTTCCTATACGCTCATGTGTATAACTGCCCTAGTAAAAAATAACCTATACCAAAATCTATTTAAAATACATTTATTTCACACTAAGTATACTTAAAATACATGAACATAATTTTTTAATATATCACTTAAGACTTTCTGATATAAAATTCTATTTAAACTTTATTTGGAGTATTTCTTTATTGCACAATGCACATTTCTCAATATTATGCCACAAATGTGTTTTAATATCACTATTAATAAGGATCGTATGATCTCTGTATAATATCAGTCTTTAAATGCAAGATGTGTAATGTGTACCTAAAGTATACTTGCAATAGTTCCACTTTAGCACAATCAAATACACTTAATATATCTTTAGTTGGACTGCAGCACTACTTACGCACAAATAAGGTGCATTAAGTACAAACTTAGTTGTACCAGTTAAGCAGACTTTGAGTATATCAGTTTAGTATACTAAAAGCACAATTGCAGGGTATTTTTATTAAGCACATAAATATCTAAATATATTTGTAGTATACTTATCACAAAAAAAACTATATTTATATCAAATACATTTGAGTATTTTTTATTTTTATTTTTTATTTTTTCACTAGGGTGAAACTGCTGTTACTTTCATATCACACTGCAGACTCGCTTTCTTGTGACATACAAATGCAATGGGCACCATTGTGTCTTTCTGTTATTGATATTGATGTAGTGAAAATCACTGACTTTATTATTGGTTTTATTTGTTGCAGTGTCTCGATGTCTTGCCCTAATTTCTTGCCCTATAGAGGGTTGTTGGGCTTTGGGCTAATGAACAGTTCAAATTGTAAAATCATTTATACTCCTATATAAAATCATATATATCATTATTTTAAGTCCATATATTTATTTATTTAATGAGTAGCCATGTAATAATTTGGATAGATAGATAGATAGATAGATAGATAGATAGATAGATAGATAGATAGATAGATAGATAGATAGATAGATAGATAGATGTACCTGATATATTGCTGATTTCCCCTTCAGCACAGGGCAAACAGTCAAAGCAGCAAACAGGCTGTCCTGGTTGAGTGGTCTGGCGTGTTCCAGGGGGACAAGGAGGGGTGCATAAAGAAACAGGAACCTGCATACAAACAATTATAAAATCAGGAATCTCCCAAAACGTACAGCTCTACAACTGTTTGCCATAGGGGCACAGGCTCACCTCATTGTGTCCCCCTGCCCACCGAATTAACCCTTCATCTATCTTAAGCTGCTGTTCATGTGGGGCAGAGCCATCATAAGTGCCCACCATCTGAAACCGAATGGTACCCCTGCCATTTCTCTGCCAGTTTATGATATCATAGAGGGGCACAGGCTCTCCATTGTTGTCAAAATACACCTTCTCTTTGAACTGGTTTGTAAAATTAACTTTTTTCAGGTAGTGAAGAAGCTATTTAATTAGTTAAGGCAAACAATATAAAATGTACATAAATATAATTACAGTATGGAATACACATTTGAATATAATTGTTTAGCAAAATAATTATTTGTACACATTTTAAAATTGCTAACATACTAGAAGGTTCTGACAAACACATGAATATTACCTGCCATGGAGAGAACTTTGATTCAGTTTTGCAGACGTGGTCTGAACTTTGTTCCTCAGAGCCACATTGTAACAGCTGATGTAGAGCATGAGCAATAGCATACACTGCTTTATAGACATTGTATGAAATCCTCACCCTTGATACATCAGTATAGCTATTCTCAGTCTCCATCAGATCCTCTGAGCCAGTACAGAGTGGCAACTCAGAATCACCACTGTCCTCATAACCTAGGGTGCATCCAAACAGTTCCTCCCAAAACATGTTATTGAAAACAGATTCGGGACTAGGTGAAGGCCTTACCCCAAGGAGAAACTCAGCCAAGCCTGGAATAGTAGTGCCCCTGAAGGAAAAGCCCACTGTTCCAGCCAGGACAGGGTGAAGTTCAGGGATAGTGAGAAGTTTGGCTGTCACCCAGGCTTCACTGGCCACCCACTGCCACCTCGTCAAATTCCTGCGAGCCACTTCAGCCAGGAGCTCCAGCAGCTGTCCTTCAGTGGCAAATGCTATAATCACTCGTGCAGTGGAACCCTCCAGGCTATTAAGAATAGCATGTATTTGTGCCTGGGAAGGTGCTTTTGGTATAGTGTGGTGAAAGGCTATGCAGCCACCAACTCTTTCAAGCTGCTCAGTAAAGGCCTGGATACCATAGTGACTGTAGTCATCATCTGTGCCCACTGTGCCCACCCAGCGCCAGCCAAAGTGGGAAACCAACTGGACCAGTCCCTGCACCTGAAATACATCACTGGGAACAGTACGAAGGAAAGAAGGGTATTCCTTCTTATCTGTGAGGCAGGTACAGGTCGCAAAGTAGCTTATCTTGAAGTGTGGTCAGCAGAAAGATCAAGAAAGAAAAACAGAAAAAGGGAGATTATGGGAGATGTAAAAGGTGAAAGCAAGATCTTGAATTAGTGTTTTTGGCAGACTTTGTTTTTATAACATTGAAAAAAACAATCATAAAATTGCAAAATCTAAAATTTGGAGAGGGAATAAACGTAAGAATAAACAGTAGAACAGTGTACATACATATATTTTGTTGCACTGATCAGGTTATAGATGCAGATTTTTTCTATTTATCTCTAGAGGTTTTCCCTTTATTTGGTGCTGAAAACAACTGTCAAATGCAAATGAAGCGAGAAGCATATTTTTCACAATAACTAAAATTCACAGTAATCAATAGTATCCGGTAGAATCAGTAGAATAAATAATATGCACTAAAAGCCCCAGGAAAGCACATGAGTATTTCTGATATATTTTTTTATGAGCATTAAACGTTTAAATAAATGCAAGTTGGACATGTTTATTAAGACATGAAAATTAGAGGGGTAAAACCCCTCAACCCCCACCAAAAAAAAAGAGTTTGTACATATTCACAGAGCTTATATATATGCTCAACACATTTTTTTTGCTCACAGGTACACACTGTTAAAGGCCAGGGAGGTTGATAAATAAATATCTATAATTATCACCTCTTATTCAGACTCTTACCAGTGGAATACCAAATGGACCCAAAGTTTGTGCCACGGCCCGTGTAGGCGAAGATGATGCCAGACCAATGACAGCTGGCACCGGGGCAGTGGAAAGGCATTTGGCACTGCCAGCAGCATCAGCATGTGTCTGACTGAAGGTACCGTTCACCAGGAAAAGCACACTCCGCAGGCTTGTGTGCACATGATCACAGCTATCCAAGATCCGATAACCTAGTGTCACTCCTGGTAATAAACTGGAATTATTGTTGATTTCTTTAATGGCAAACACCATTGTTTGGATCCAGCGGAATGCACGAAAATCAAACCTGTTGAGAAGATGGACAGAGAGCAAAAATAACAAAGAGAGAGAGAGCTGGTTGTAGCAGTTGTGAAAAGGTAAACAGTCTGGAAAAAAAGAACAGTTCATAAAAGTGATGAACATCATTTTAGCATAATTATACAGCATATGTAATGAGTAAGAAAGCATGGATCTCATTAATGTTACTTTAAGGTTTATATTCATTCTTTTAAACCAACTGGTATTTTATCTTTTCATTGCTGTTCTCCATTCTGTGCATGCCGTTTTAAACACACCCACTGCACTCTTGATGTTGTGGCTGTTCAGAGTAATTATGGTCCGTTTGCGAAGCTAAATAGTGCATGGGAAAGAGCCCTCCAATTACAATATCACCATCTTGTTCCAGCACTGGTGAATTAAAATCACCCAATGCCCAGCACCTATTGTCCACTGAGGTGCAGAGAATTACTGAGAAGTACAGCAGAAGCAAAATACCCAATGGTGCCAGTTCACTCACTGGCATCTTACTGGCCATTGCTGCATCTTTCAAATCCGACCATGGAAACAGCTAGTGCGGACACCAGAGTGTATGGAAGTCTAGAATTCCCAGCTATATAAAATATATCACAATGATGCCAAACATTGAAACCTGAAACATCAGGTGAGACTGGCCAATGATATACAGATTGTGGGTGGTCTCCCAGGTCATGTGATTTAACATTGTTTCAGATCAAAGTGCCTTGAAATGCATTAGGGATCATTCTAAAACTTTTGAAGATCTCGAATGGCAACTTATAGCTTAGAATTGTGTAACATTTAATAAACAAGAATTTCTACAGAAAAAGACTAAATGCGTTACATATTTTCTGCAGATTCACTATAAACAACCAATATTTTCTTAAAATTTTGTGAATATTTAATGTAAACATAGAACATACCAATACTGTTATTCTGTTCTATATTGAAAGCTTCAATGAAATGAAAATACTACTCATTTCATTTTACTTTTTATTTTATGTGGATTATATTGAACATTATCATAAGGGTTAATAATATATACATCAGCCTCCACAGTCTGCAGGAACCAAGTCAGGAGGAAATTATATATATATATATATATATATATATATATATATATATATATATATATATATATATATATGTATGTATATGTATATATACACTCACCTAAAGGATTATTAGGAACACCTGTTCAATTTCTCATTAATGCAATTATCTAATCAACCAATCACATGGTAGTTGCTTCAATGCATTTAGGGGTGTGGTCCTGGTCAAGACAATCTCCTGAACTCCAAACTGAATGTCAGAATGGGAAAGAAAGGTGATTTAAGCAATTTTGAGCGTGGCATGGTTGTTGGTGCCAGACGGGCCGGTCTGAGTATTTCACAATCTGCTCAGTTACTGGGATTTTCACGCACAACCATTTCTAGGGTTTACAAAGAATGGTGTGAAAAGGGAAAAACATCCAGTATGCGGCAGTCCTGTGGACGAAAATGCCTTGTTGATGCTAGAGGTCAGAGGAGAATGGGCCAACTGATTCAAGCTGATAGAAGAGCAACTTTGACTGAAATAACCACTTGTTACAACCGAGGTATGCAGCAAAGCATTTGTGAAGCCACAACACGCACAACCTTGAGGCGGATGGGCTACAACAGCAGCTTCATGCCCTGGATGTGCATCCCACAAATCTCCTTCAACTGCAAGATGCTATCCTATCAATATGGGCCAACATTTCTAAAGAATGCTTTCAGCACCTTGTTGAATCAATGCCACGCAGAATTAAGGCAGTTCTGAAGGCGAAAGGGGGTCAAACACAGTATTAGTATGTGTTCCTAATAATCCTTTAGGTGAGTGTATATATATATATATGTATATATATATATATATATATATATATATATATATATATATATATATATATATATATATATATACAGTGAGGAAAATAAGTATTTGAACACCCTGCTATTTTGCAAGTTCTCCCACTTAGAAATCATGGAGGGGTCTGAAATTGTCATCGTAGGTGCATGTCCACTGTGAGAGACATAATCTAGAAAAAAAAAAAATCCAGAAATCACAATGTATGATTTTTTAACTATTTATTTGTATGATACAGCTGCAAATAAGTATTTGAACACCTGAGAAAATCAATGTTAATATTTGGTACAGTAGCCTTTGTTTGCAATTACAGAGGTCAAACGTTTCCTGTAGTTTTTCACCAGGTTTGCACACACTGCAGGAGGGATTTTGGCCCACTCCTCCACACAGATCTTCTCTAGATCAGTCAGGTTTCTGGGCTGTCGCTGAGAAACACAGAGTTTGAGCTCCCTCCAAAGATTCTCTATTGGGTTTAGGTCTGGAGACTGGCTAGGCCACGCCAGAACCTTGATATGCTTCTTACAGAGCCACTCCTTGGTTATCCTGGCTGTGTGCTTTGGGTCATTGTCATGTTAGAAGACCCAGCCTCGACCCATCTTCAATGCTCTAACTGAGGGAAGGAGGTTGTTCCCCAAAATCTCGCAATACATGGCCCCGGTCATCCTCTCCTTAATACAGTGCAGTCGCCCTGTCCCATATGCAGAAAAACACCCCCAAAGCATGATGCTACCACCCCCATGCTTCACAGTAGGGATGGTGTTCTTGGGATGGTACTCATCATTCTTCTTCCTCCAAACACGTTTAGTGGAATTATGACCAAAAAGTTCTATTTTGGTCTCATCTGACCACATGACTTTCTCCCATGACTCCTCTGGATCATCCAAATGGTCATTGGCAAACTTAAGACGGGCCTTGACATGTGCTGGTTTAAGCAGGGGAACCTTCCGTGCCATGCATGATTTCAAACCATGACGTCTTAGTGTATTACCAACAGTAACCTTGGAAACGGTGGTCCCAGCTCTTTTCAGGTCATTGACCAGCTCCTCCCGTGTAGTTCTGGGCTGATTTCTCACCTTTCTTAGGATCATTGAGACCCCACGAGGTGAGATCTTGCATGGAGCCCCAGTCCGAGGGAGATTGACAGTCATGTTTAGCTTCTTCCATTTTCTAATGATTGCTCCAACAGTGGACCTTTTTTCACCAAGCTGCTTGGCAATTTCCCCGTAGCCCTTTCCAGCCTTGTGGAGGTGTACAATTTTGTCTCTAGTGTCTTTGGACAGCTCTTTGGTCTTGGCCATGTTAGTAGTTGGATTCTTACTGATTGTATGGGGTGGACAGGTGTCTTTATGCAGCTAACAACCTCAAACAGGTGCATCTAATTTAGGATAATAAATGGAGTGGAGGTGGACATTTTAAAGGCAGACTAACAGGTCTTTGAGGGTCAGAATTCTAGCTGATAGACAGGTGTTCAAATACTTATTTGCAGCTGTATCATACAAATAAATAGTTAAAAAATCATATATTGTGATTTCTGGATTTTTTTTATTTAGATTATGTCTCTCACAGTGGACATGCACCTACGATGACAATTTCAGACCCCGCATGATTTCCAAGTGGGAGAACTTGCAAAATAGCAGGGTGTTCAAATACTTATTTTCCTCACTGTATATATATATATATATATATAGACTATTCCAACACTGCATGAAGGACATTGCATGTGCATTTGAGAGAGATATCTGTGTATTTGTATCTGTGTGCAAGGTATACAGAGGCCTAAATTTAAAGTTTGATTTGTTAGATAAAGTGAGTAATGACAGTTATATAGCTTGTCATTAGCTGACTGCCATCTACTGGATATAACAAATAATACCAAGAGTGATCTGGCACTTTTCACAGGTAAGGAACAACTTTGTGTTATTCTTTCTTTCTTTCTTTCTTGCTTTCTTTATAATAACGTTCTGTTATGTCATTTATAAATTATTAGATGATGAGCTAATCATTTACAAAATTACTATATGTTCATAAATTATTAATTAGTGGTATGCTAACAATTTACACGTGTTGTAAGTTAGCTTAAAATTTTGTAGATATTAAGTCATTAGTTGACACATTATTAATCACTTACAAATGTCAAAATTGTAGCATATTTATCTCAATAAACAATGGTAATCATAAACAAATGATAAACAAACCATTAGTAAATGATCAGTATAATGTATTGATGTATCTTTAAGTTGTAAGCTGGCCAAAAGCACAAACATGCAGGTATGCTGAAGCAGTATTTTGAAGAAGAGTAATTTAATTGGATACACATTTATAAATGACTTACAGTCAGGGGTGTAATGGTTCAGTTTAATTGTAAGGAAAGTTTGATTTGGTTATATGTTGACCTTTAAGCGCCCTCTTGTGGCGAGGACTGTGTATGGTAACTTTCGTATGACTTGTGTTGCGTTGAGTTCATTGTGAAGTGTCATGGCTGAAGTGCGGCTCGTACGGTCGTGGCCCGCATAAGGCTGTAAGTCGCTATTATTTTTTATATAAATATGATGTTTAGTAGGTTTAAGATGTTTATCAGTAAATTCATTAATCTAGAGATGCAAATGTTGCTAAAAACGAAACGTAAAGTGACGTGCAAAGCGTGAGCATTAGTCAGTCACGTATGCTAGCGATCTTTTGTTATGATTATTAGGCTTATTTGGATTCCGTGATTACAAGCCATTACCTAAAACAAGGAATATAATTAACAAATGCACATGACAATGTAACGTTTAATGTGTTGATTTAATGTTTCATTTGAATGCTTTATTTAGTCAGTAAATACTGTTCAGTCAACTGCACTTTGAATATGTACAATTCTAATTGCTGTATTTTCTATGTCTGTTTACAGTTTTACAATGTTAAAGTTAAAACGAGAAAATATTCATGAAAGCTAATGGAGGATTAAAAGCCATGAACCAACATCTCGCCTGTGTCATGACTGACGACAGGAAGCAATTTGCAAGTAACTCGTTTATTGAAGATAACTGGAACAACAATGTAGAAAAAGTAACAGCAGGTGGGTGGCGCAGGGACTTCGATGGTCAACAGTGGTGCAGATGAAGTGACGTGACTCGGGTGCGTTGGTGGTGATGAGTAATCCAGACATAGAACGACATCCACGGGAAACACCGAACGGGAACAAGGACGCGAAAACTGGAGACGAATCACAGGACCGGGAACACACACAGCACGGGAGACTTCAAACAACGATCTGACAAGGGAGATGAGAATTGCGTGAGTATTTAAGGATGATGAGATTAACTGCAGCTGGCGCCGTGAGTGATAACAGCTGATCGCTGATGAACAATGATGGCCAGTCACACCCATTCACACACCCACACACGTGTAACAACATAAACACGAGACAAGCAGGAAACAATGCATTCATGAACCGTGACAGCCTGTTCCTGTCTGTCTAGCTGGATAGAGAAGTGACATATATATATAGTGAGGACAGAACAGTAAAACGCCTTTTTATCAGCAGACAACGCTTTTCAGAAGTGGTAAACTTCAGTCATCAAGTCATCATGTTGCAGCCATTGGACCCGCAACCCCAACAACAGCCAGGGAGCCACATGCTGAAAGTACAAGAAGAGGTGGTCTATGCAGAAGAGGAAGCTGAAGTAATGAAACAACAAGCTGAAATGCAGGCTCAGCTACATATCTTAAAGATAAAGAAAGAAGCAGCAGCAGAAGCAGAAATACTAGAAGCAGCCACACAGTTTGAAGAACAACAGCCTTACAGCAAAGAACATCTGTGTGACAACCCTGTGGACTCCAAGGAAAAGGTTAAAAATTTAATTGACAGTCAAGCATTCTTGCAAAACAACCAAGTGCCGTCACAGCCTCAAATCTCAATCTCGAACCCCTTCTACCAACATAACACAGGCGCAGAACCATCACCAACCCTCTACAATACTCCTGTAACCAAGCAAGAAACCCCGCAGCACAGACAACAACGGCTGTCCATATACACATCAACACCACATCATAACATATCACATCCAGTTCTCAACCACCAACATCAGTCATTCAGCTCAACGCTCCCAAATCCTCAACAGACATCTACGGTAAATGATATGGCTAAATATCTAATGAGACGTGAACTGGTGTCAGCCACTTTGCAAACCTTTGATGATGATCCACAAAATTATCGTAGCTGGAAATCGTCATTTCTGAATGTCACTAAAGACTTGTCCCTGTCCCCTAAAGAAGAATTAGATCTACTTGTAAAATGGCTTGGACCAAAGTCAAACCAACAAGCTAAAATAATTAGTGCGGCTCAAATCAATGATGCCTCTGAAGCCCTAAAAATGATCTGGCAGCGCTTGGAAGAAATCTACGGAGCACCTGAGGTAATTGAACATGCACTCTTTCAAAAGGTTGAAAACTTTCCTAAGATTACAGCTAGAGACTCAAGTAAGCTAAGGTCAAGTCAAGTCAAGTCAAGTTTATTTATATAGCGCTTTTCACAATACAGATTGTATCAAAGCAGCTTCACAGTATTAAATTAAAATAATACATCAATGTTTGTTTCTAGTGGAAAACGTCCACGTTTGGTAATGCTGATCAATAGTATTGTTGATTGATTAATTAAATTAAATATCCCCAAATATCCCCAACTGAGCAAGCCAAAGGCAACAGTGGCAAGGAACCGAAAAACTTCATCAGATGACCTAATGGAGAAAAAAAAAAACCTTGGGAGAACCCAGGCTCAGTCGGGGGCCAGTTCTCCTCTGGCGTTTATGAAATAGAGGTCGGATTTAACTGTAAGATTAAAAGTATTATATGAATGCCTGGCTGAAGAGATGCGTCTTTAATCTAGTTTTAAACTGGGAGAGCGAGTCTGAGCAACGAACAGTATCAGGAAGACTATTCCAGAGTTTTGTAGCTAAATGTGAAAATGCTCTCCCTCCTTTGGTGGACCTAGATATCCTAGGTATGACCAAAAGCCTCGAATTTAGTGATCTTAAAGAGCGCGATGGATTATAGGGCGATAGAAGATCCGTTAAATAGACTGGAGCTAAGCCGTTTAGGGCTTTATAAGTCAGTAGCAATACCTTGTAATTAATACGGAACTTTATAGGTAACCAATGTAGTGATGATAAAATTGGTGTTATATGATCATATTTTCTTGATCTAGTAAGAACTCTAGCGGCGGCATTTTGGACTAACTGTAGCTTGTTTATTAACCCTCTGGGGACCACAAACGCGCCCGCGCGTTTTGCTCGTTTTTTTTTTTTAGCAATGAAAATAAACACTAAATGCTCTGTTAATTTTGATCTTTCATTTTCGTGTAATACATCAATCGATCCTGTTCAGTTTCTATTTTTTTTCTGTATACTCACAATAAAAATAAAGTGTTTTGCTTTTTGACAAATAAAGAAAAATTAACATGATGCGATTTCTGCCTTCTCTCTGTCAGTAAACTCCCATTTGAAACGCGTTCGAAAATGATCTATAACTCCGCGAAAATTCAGTCAAACAGGCAAACAGACCCACGGGCATAAAGCTTGAGATCGCATCTTTTAAATGAAGTCATTTATATAAAAAACAAATATTCTCAGCTTCTGTAATCTGTATAAAAAGAGAGCGACTCCTGTCGAGCTCATTACGACCTAATTCACAGTAATGTGACCACTCCCCGGAGAGCGCGTGCTATTCAAACGCAAATTCTGAGAACTATTTCAGAGCTGTGAAACGCCCACATCAGCTGTAAACAAAGCGCGTCGCGACTCCTCGCGAGTGAGACATTATAGCCTACCTTATGGAGAAAAGATTCCTCAGAACAGTGCTGATGAGGAGCAATATCTCCTGAAATGAGGAGCAGATTCCGCTGAGGAGTGAGGTAGGCTGTTTTCTTTTCTCACGTGTGGAATAACGTTATGGAATAACGTTAGTGTAGGCCTATGTAAACCTGTGTGCCTATGTAAATATGAATCGCGCGTCTGTGTGTGAAAGAATAAACTGCTTTGCTATAGCCTACTGAGATGAGTAAAAATCGACTGGAATATGTTGAAATAAAATGTATTTGTATAAGCAACGTATTAAACTGCAAAAAAAATACTATTTTTGTCAAAAATAAATTCATAGACTAAGATGTTAGATGTTCCAATGTTGGCTATATTCAAACTAATGAATACATATGATAAAATGTAGGCCTATAATCTTTTTTTTTTTTTTTTTACAAAGAAAGAGTACACTTGAAATATTGTTGAAATTGTAATTATTGTTGTAATTGTAAAATTTTTAATAAAATAGCAAAACATATTTACAAGAGAGATGTAAGCGAAATCTTAAATGGTCAATATAAGTCTTCTTCTAAATACATCTTTTGTCCTTGCATTGTGGCTCAGTCAGTTTCACACCTGAGTGAATGGCTCATTATGCAGAGTGGGTGGGACATTCATAATCTAAGGTGTAAACTACTCCTCCCCCTCGCATATTGGCTTTCCAAGCAAAACCTGTTTTACACCATTTAAATCAATGTATTTTTTTTTGTGAACGATAAAGCAAGACTATTTTTACATCATTTTGAAGCTAGAACTCAAAGGGACAACATCCATTAGTCAAAAGTCTTGTGGACACATATTTAATATGTGTTTTGTGGTCTTAATTCAGCAACTTTCATTTTAATTTTTTCCAATAACCACGCATAAACATTATTCTCTTAAAAATACAAACATCTACATACACGTTGCTCGCATATTATGGTAGCCCTGTTTGTGCTATATAGAGTGAATTTACACCTTTGCCATTAACATGTTTATAAATAACTGAAAAAAGCACAAATGTCAAGGCATGTCAGAACATCTCAAGGACCCCAAAAACAGCTTGGTCCCCAGAGGGTTAAAGGAGGCACGGAGGTGTATACCTTAAAGACATGTTCAGGAATCATGCAAGTGACAGGGAGAAAGGCTAAAGACTTTATTGTCGAGTCTATAGATGGTCACATAAAGGTGCAACTGCCTGCGATGCTAGAATGTGACATGATCCCAGATGATCGCTTAGAGATCCCCTCGCCTGAAGTCGCCCAATACCACCCACACTTAAAAGAGCTCTCGCACAAGATACATCCCATAGACTCAAATGCACAAATCCTGTTGCTCTTGGGTAGAAACATCCTGAGTTTGCACAAAGTGAGAGAGCAGCGCAATGGTCCTCATAATGCACCATTCGCCCAGCGCCTTGACCTCAGCTGGGTTATTGTGGGAGATGTCTGTTTGAATGGTGCACACAAATCAAGATCTGTTGCAGCGTACAAAACTAACACATCCATCGTACCTCAGTCCATGTACCAATGTTCTGCAAATAAAAGACAAATCTGTAAGTCAACTAAAAGACACTCAAATCTGCACAGATACTTACCAGACAATACAAACAGACAATCTCGGGGACACTATCTTCATCAGGAGGGAGGATGATGAAAAGTTAGCACCTTCACAACAGGATGCGCAATTTCTCACAATAATGCAGAACAAAATGTATCAGGATGAGACAAACAGCTGGGTCGCACCCCTTCCTTTAGTTACACCCAGACAACGTCTACCAAATAACCGAGACCAGGCTTTAAAAAGACTCATCACACTAAAACGAAGTCTCGACAAAAAACCTGAAATGAGAGAGCACTTTGCACAGTTCATGCAAAAAGTCATAGACAACAAGCAAGCAGAAGTCTCACCCCCCTTATAGCTGAATGAAGAGTGTTGGTATCTCCCCATGTTTGGGGTGTATCAACCGCAGAAGCCAAAGCAAATCCGTGTGTTTTTTGACTCAAGCGCCAAACATGAGGGCGTAGCACTCAACAACGTCCTTTTAAGTGGCCCAGATCTCAACAACACTTTGCTAGGGGTTCTAATCAGATTTCGCAGAGAGCCCATCGCAATAACAGTAGATGTGGAACAAATGTTCTACTGTTTCACAGTAAGGGAAGACCATCGCAATTTCCTGCGATTTCTCTGGTTTAAAGACAATGACGTCACAAAAGAGATCATCGAGTATCGCATGAAAGCCCATGTTTTTGGAAATCGTCCGTCTCCCTCTGTTGCAATCTACGAGCTCCGCAAGGCAGCTGAAGCCAGTTTGAAGGAATATGGCAAGGACGCAGAGCATTTTGTCACCAGAAACTTTTACGTAGATGACGGTCTAACCTCACTCCCAACTGAATTTGAAGCGATTGCTCTCCTGCACAAAACACAGAAAATGTTAGCTGAGTCAAATCTGCGTTTGCACAAAATTGCCTCAAACAGCAGCAAGGTCATGGAGGCGTTCCCAGCAAATTACTTAGCAAAAGACATCAAAAGCCTTGACTTAGACGCTAAACCATTACCTGTGCAAAGAAGTTTAGGCATCAGCTGGAGTCTTGAATCGGATACGTTCACATTTCAAGTCTCTAAAGAACAAAAACCATTCACTAAAAGAGGCGTGCTATCCACTGTTAATAGTTTGCACGACCCTTTAGGTTTTGTTGCACCTATTACTGTACAGGGAAAAGCACTCATAAGAGAACTAACCTCCGAACCATGCGACTGGGACGACCCCCTATCGCCAGCCAAAGAAAGACTATGGTCTGTATGGAAATACTCTCTTCTCGAGTTAGAGCACCTACACATTCCCAGACTGTACATACCATTGTCTCTTTCCTCAACACAACACAGAGAGCTTTGTGTCTTCAGTGATGCCTCATCCACAGCAATAGCAGCTGTCGCCTACTTGCGAGTTGTCAATGAGCAGGGACAGCACCTCACCGGATTTGTCATGGGCAAAGCCAAATTAGCACCAAAAACAGCTCACACAATTCCACGACTGGAGCTATGCGCCGATGTCCTTGCTACAGAAATGGCAGAGCTTATATGCCAAGAAATCAACCTGGAGCGTCATGCTGTAAAGTATGTTGTGGTGTCAATTGGGGAAATGACTTCTCAGAGATCTTTGATGCCAGAAATATTAGACTTTATTTCACAACTGAAGTCTGAACGCCCTTCTGCAGAAAGACGCTGTCGAAAAGTGTCCAGCTTCTCACATATGCTTTCCCAAAGATGGAAATACATTCTATAGATATTTTGAGAAATAGTTTGTACAATGTGACATTACTGAAATAGAATTCTCTGCTGCATCACATTCTTGTTCTCAGGCTTCCAAAGTCAAACTAAAGACACACACACAGAAAGGAAATAATAGTGTACAAATCTATCTAAATCTATCTATCAAATCTACCAATCTAAATTACTTATTTTCTAAATAATAAAATCTTCAACATTCCCCTCTCTGGGGCTTACTTAAGCCCCACTTTCATTTTCCTTTTTTCAGAGTGTAGTTTCAAAATCCAGTCCCCTCAGTTATACTACCTTAGTGACTAAATTAAGTCACTCATTCTTATTTTCAATGACTAAAATTATGCCACCACACTCCTGGAGGAGCAATCGAGCCAAACATCTTTCTCCATACATTTTTCTTTCTTTCAGTTGTTTTTTTCTTTTTCCTTCAATGGAGAAAGTAAAAGACTCGAATCCTCCCTAATCAAAAACCAAACATTGTTATAAGCGTGAGCGTGTATTTTGTTCAGCCGTGCCTGTGGTTGTCACGGTTATGTAGAATACATCAAACATCAAACCATGCATTATACTATTAAAAGTTTTTCTTGAGGTGTAGACTTTCTCTTCGACCCAGACACTTTGTGTATCGTAGAGGGTCACCCATGGGAGGGGTTTGGCTAGCACATACACCCAGGGTCTGGCTCATCAATCATCTTCTTCGTCCTCATTTGAGGTACTTGAATCATTGTCCAATGCTTGTAAAATCCAATTTGTTTTTTTCGGGGCAATCTTGGTAATATATACTTTCTTGACACTTTAGCACCTCCATTTGCTTAACTGTGGTTCTGACAACTAGCGATCGTAATATTGGAAGTACACAACAGAATAATAATCCTCCTATTAATATTGCAACACCTAAGAACATTCCTAATTTTGCAAACCATGTTCCTATTGCTCCAAATTTGAAATCAAACCAGTCCCACATTTGGCTATCTCTTCCTGCATTTGCTTTAACTTCTGCCCTTAATCCTTTAATCTTAAGCATAGCTTCAGTAAATTTTCCTTCTGGAGCGGTATTATTTGGTATAAAAGTACAGCACTGATCTCCAAACATAACACATACTCCTCCTTTGTCTGCCAATAACCAGTTAAGGGCTTGCCTATTTTGCCATGTCATTTTACTTGTTTCATGTAATTGTTCTCCTAATGCAGATAATGCATCATCAGTGTAATTAATAAATCTCTGCTGATTATAGTAAATATAATTGATCCATTCGACATTTGTGTTTTGCGTGATCCATATGAGTATTGATTCAAACCCTGATTTAACTTCATCTCTAGCTTTAAATTCATTAGGGATACCTCTAGGTTGACCTATTGTCAGGTTTGCACACACGAAGCAGACAAGATGGTAGGTTTGATATTTTAATAGCAGAATGGATTGGACAGCGTGAAAGGTGAGTAAACAGGAAGTAGATAATCAGATGAAGCTTAACTGAATGATAACCAAGTCTATCTCTCTTTTGCAGATGAAGATGATGAAGTTTCTCTGAAGACGGAATGAAGACAGGCTGAAGAAGATCGGGATCGACGGTGAGTATGCAGGTAGGTAATGTAGAAGGTCTGAGTGTCATGAATCAACGAGACCAGACGATGACTGAAGGGTGAGTGCTGAATATAAAGGGTGAGACTGATGAGGGAGTGCAGGTGATGCTGATGATTGATGATGAGAGAGTGAGTGCAGGTGTGCGCCACGGAGGATTCTGGGGAGTGTAGTGCACACACACAGGTGAAGGCAGATGAACGTGACAGAACTCCCCCCTCCTGCTAGGCGCGTCCCGCGCTGAAGAAGGTCCAGAGAGGAGATGATGGAGAGAGGAGCCAAGGAGGAGCAGGATGAGGATATGGCCACGGTGATGACGGCAGATCCGGGGGCCACGGTGATGACGGCAGATCCGGGGCTTCAAGGATCCCCCATCGAGCTGGAAGGACCCGGAGCCGAGGCGACACCACAGGTCCGGAGGGCCAAGGCGGATCTGAAGGCACATGGGACCGAGGCGGAGAAGGGGCTCTGGAAGGCCGCGGTGGAGCCAGTGCGAATGAGGACGACAGTGGAGCAGGGGGAAAGACGGAGCCCGGTGGAGCTGAAGGGACGAAGGGCAGAAGCGCAGCCGGCAGCTCGGAGTCCCGTGGTGGAGCCAGGGTGACGGCTGACCAATGCGGAGATGGAAGGACGAGAGAGCCTGGCGGAGCTAGAGGGCTGACAGGACACGGCGGAGAGGAGGACACTATGGGCTGAGGAGGAGCTGAAGGGTCGGAGGAGCAAGGTGGAGTCTGAGGTTCAAGGGACAGAGGCGAAGACAGAGGATCCAGGGGCCAGGGTGATGTTGAGGCCTGGACACCCTGAGGCGGATAAACAGAGACACGGGCGAGTAGCTGTGGATGAGCCGAAGGGTTAACAGGGCTCAGCAGAGACAGGGCAGGAGAACAGGATGACTCAAACAGAGGAGGTGGGAGAGGGAGGCTGGGTGGGAACAGCCTCTTGGAGAATACTGGGCTGGGCGGGACCAGCGGTGAAGGCTCTGGCCTGGACGGGACCAGCGGTGAAGGCTCTGGGCTGGACGGGACCAGCAGTGAAGAGGGCTCTGAGCTGGATGGGACCAGCGGTGAAGAGGGCTCTGAGCTGGATGGGACCAGCGATGAAGAGGGCTTTGAGCTGGGCGGAACCAGCGGCGAAGAGGGCTCTGAGCTGGGCGGAACCAGCGGCGAAGAGGGCTCTGAGCTGGACGGGACCAGTGGCGAAGAGGGCTTTGAGCTGGGCGGAACCAGCGGCGAAGAGGGCTCTGAGCTGGGCGGAACCAGCGGCGAAGAGGGCTTTGAGCTGGGCAGGACCAGCTGTGAAGAGGGCTTTGAGCTGGACGGAACCAGCGGCGAAGGTAGCTTCAAGCTCGGCGGGATAAAAGAAAACAATAGTTCTGCGGGCATGACGCTGTCAGTCTCTAGCTCTGCGGGCATGATGCTCACTGTCACAGGCGCGGCGGGCATGACGCTCTCAGTCTCAGGCTCGGCGGGCAGGACGCTCTCAGTCTCAGGCTCGGCGGGCATGACGCATACTGCCTTGGGCTCGGCAGATCTGGCGTGAAGTGCGGGCTCGGCTGGACTGGCGTTAAGTGCAGGCTCGGCTGGACTGGCGTGAAGTGCAGGCTCGGCTGGACTGGCGTGAAGTGCAGGCTCGGCTGGACTGGCGTGAAGTGCAAGCTCGGCTGGACTGGCGTGAAGTGCAGGCTCGGCTGGACTATGGATGAGGATGGATGGCATGGCGAAGATGGCTGGAGACGGTGGCGTTCCGGACCCAAACTGGAATGCCGGCTCGGCAGGAACCAACCGGATGATGAACGGGGCTGAGTTGAATAGGGACAACAGGTTAACTCTGGAATCCAAAAGATTCTGCATCTTTGGTCTGGTCTTCTGTCAGGTTTGCACACACGAAGCAGACAAGATGGTAGGTTTGATATTTTAATAGCAGAATGGATTGGACACAGCGTGAAAGGTGAGTAAACAGGAAGTAGATAATCAGATGAAGCTTAACTGAATGATAACCAAGTCTATCTCTCTTTTGCAGATGAATATGATGAAGTTTCTCTGAAGACGGAATGAAGACAGGCTGAAGAAGATCGGGATCGACGGTGAGTATGCAGGTAGGTAATGTAGAAGGTCTGAGTGTCATGAATCAACGAGACCAGACGATGACTGAAGGGTGAGTGCTGAATATAAAGGGTGAGACTGATGAGGGAGTGCAGGTGATGCTGATGATTGATGATGAGAGAGTGAGTGCAGGTGTGTGCCACGGAGGATTCTGGGGAGTGTAGTGCACACACACAGGTGAAGGCAGATGAACGTGACACCTATTGAATCTAAACTTACATTAGGATCTGGTTGATAAGCTCTCTTACTTCTGTTCTTGTCTTCCTTCACACTTTGTTCTGGTTCCCACTGTGCAATAGTAATTTCTTGAATCTTACCCTAGCACATATTCCTTTCCATTTTAGTGGCAAGGATGCTAGAAGCCGTCCTTTTCCACAAGCCCAAAAGAAATCTGCCACTACCATTGTTTGATCTTCATACAGCTCTATTGATGGTAATGCTATAGTTTGGTTTTTACATTCTTGCTCTGGATTTATCTTTTTTCCTTTTCTTGTTCCTAGTGCTTGAAGTTCTGGAGCTCTTACAGGTATATTTGAATGCCAAGCATTTGTTTTATCTAAGTTCCATATCGTATCACACTTTCCGTCGAATTCTCCTAAATTATGAGTTCCTGTAGACTTATTAAAGCACTCATATTCTTTGCTGTAGTCTATACTGTACCATTTTGGGATTTCTACTTTTCCTTTTTCTATTTTAATATTTGCATTTACATCCCAATATTGACACCAGGTTCCCCAATGTGGTCTATTAAAGGGGTCATATAATGGTACATGCACTTTTACAAGTTGATTGTACTGAAATGTGTGCTGGCAGTGCCTGTACACAACCATCATAAAATGATAAAAATCCATCCAGTGTTTTTTTTTTTAAATCTCCTTATATGTTTTCCCGTCTCAAATCAAGCCGTTCGATTTTGTGACGTCACAAGATCGGACGCCCCTCCCACGATTGTTGATTGACAGCAGCGCTTCAACACAGACCCGCCCTCGCTCGTGAGCGAGCTGTCTGTCATTATAGTCCGGACGGTCATTGTTGGTACGCTGGAGCAGAATGGCGTCTAAGCGATTGTGGTGTTCTGTTCTTGGGTGCAATAAGGAACACAGCAGTCATTTTGATGTTCCTAAATCCGAACCGCTGAAGACGCAGTGGCTGAGTTTTATTTTCGAAGGGAATATTTCCCACGATCAACATCAATGCTTTCATGTTTGCGCAAATCATTTCACATACCAGACTGCTTTACAAACGAGGGTCAGTATAAAGCTGGTTTTGCTAAGAAGCTGCTCCTGAAAAAAGGATCGGTACCAACTATTCGTGTTCCTGCTGCACCTCCAGAAGAAGAAGTGAGTGTAACGTTTTATTAACCTTTATATTAATCTTTATATTAATCTTTGCAAATCGCTAGCACGCTTCACGATGAATGCGGCTAAGGTTTACACTCAGGGTACATTACGGCATGTTTTCTATGTACGACGTTCTCAATATAATTCATAATCCCACGTTTATAATGAACAACGCGTTATGGTTATTGTGTTATTGTGTTACAAACGGTGTACGCACAGAACAGAGGGGCGGGGTGAGCAAAGCTCATTATCATTTAAAGACACATGCACTTAAACGGCGTGCTGAAAACAGAGCTGTTTTTGACCAGGTAAAATGAGTGTTTTCTTACAATACTAATGAGAATTTTTAATTAAAGTATATTACAAACTTTTAATTTAGACCCTAAAGAATCATATTAGCTTGTACAAAAATGGCATTACATGACCCCTTTAAATTGTTCATGCAATACAGAATTTCCTGAAAAAGCTAAGCACTCAGTTGAGCAGTAAGGTCTAAAATAGTCATTTGTATGACAAAAGTGACTATTAAACACAGCACATTTTACGTAGTCATGTGGATTTGGAACTACTATTACCTTATTCAAGGGGGATTTGGAGCACATTAAGCAATTGCTCATACCTGTTTCTCTTGCTGTAAACATTGCCCATTTATACCAATCATTATTTTGCGCTGTTTCCCATAAAATATCTTCTTCATTATCCCTCTCAATTTTTTCATCTTCAATATTTCTACGTTGTTTTGATAGCTTTTGCTCTTCAATCACTTCTTGTTCTGTTGAGGTTATTGTTGAGTTGTCAATAATTGTTGCATTGTCACTGATTGTTGAGTTGTCACTGGGTCTATATGAGGGCTGAGAAGTCAATTGTAGGGAAGTCTGGGTGGTGTTGTCTATAGTTTGAACTTGAAAGGAGGTTTGGGTGCTGATGCTTATAGCTTGAGCTTGCAGTATCAGATACAGTAAGCATGTGAGGATCATTATCAGACGCATTATCAGACTCATTTCCTTCAGTCTGATGATTTTCTTTGCCTTGCTCACCGACTTGCTGTTCTGAGCTTTCAATATTCTGCACCCTTTCGTCCTGTTCCTCCGTTTCACGTGTATTTTCTTATCTTTCCTGTCTTTGCCTTGGAACTCTTGTGCAGTGGTTCAGATGATACCAGGTGGTCTTTCCTTCCACCTGGACTGCTGTCAGAGTAGCTGTCACTACTTTGTAGGGACCCTCTCTCCTGGGCTCGTTCCACTTTCTCCTGAACACCCTCAGATACACTAGATCACCTGGAACCACTGGACAAGGTGTCTCTGTCTCCTCACTGGGCTGCTTTCTCATTTATTCAGAAACCTAAGACTACACACACACATTATGTTGTAGATACAGATATTTGATATATATGATGTGATCAAACTGTCAATACTAATACTTTTGACTAAGTATAAACTTTTGATTTTGACTAAATGTAATTGTAAATGTTCAAATAGGGATTTTATAAAGTCTCAATATAAATTATAGAACAATATGACAAAATGACTATTTTAAACAGCAGGGGGCAGTAAAATACCACTTATTGGCTTAATATGCCATTATATTCATATCATTTTCACCTTTTTAACTGTTATAGAGGCAAATTTTGTCCGATCTGTCTGAAAATTTTCATGCATGTTCAGAGTGATATTTCACATGTTCTGACTTGTTTTTAAGAAGGTTTGAACATTCATTAAAGAGATATAGGCTTTCGGGGACACTTGGTAAAGGCCACATTTTGAAGTGAACCTATTATAGCTATCCAAATGAAGTAGTTCAACTTTTTCTGACAATTATTGTTCTAGTGAGTCCAGAGAATTGTATTGCACTAGTTTTTAACATTATGATATAAAAAAAAATTATATGATCAGAGATGGAAAAGTCCATTTACAGCCAATACAGGCAGTTTACCATAGGAAATATATGGTTTTAAAGCCTTTTAACAGTTATAGCGCCAACTATTGTCCGATCTCCATAAAATTTGGCATGCTTCTTAATGATGTTATGTCACATATGCTCACCAATTTTTGTGATGTTGTGTTTTTTCATTTAGGATTTATAGGCTTTTTAGTGTATTTTGCCACGCCCCTTTTCTTTATGACCCAATTATAGCCATACGAAAAATTCAAAAGTTAAACTTTTTTTTGATAATTATTGATCTAGAGAGTCCAGAGAATTGTCCTAGACTGGTCTGGTTCCGATCGGGCGAAAAACCTAGGACTAGTTCGCAAAAGTAGGTTTTTAACATGTTCGCGAATATTTAATGAACGGTTTGATTGACAGCAATGGTTCTTGAGGCAAAGTTTTTCAGCATGAGCAGATCTATCAAATGATATGCATTTTGTTACGATAAGTGTAACACCACGTGATTACAGAGCCATAAAACTCGTTAGTGCCAACTAGTGGCTGATTTCTTTCAAAATTCTTACAGACCTCTAGGGCCATGAGTCGAACATGCCCACTGAGTTTCGTTCCGATCGGCCTCCGTTAACCTTGTCTAATAGGTGCTCAAACTTCATTGGCCGATGGCGGCCATGTTTTTTGAGATACACCAATGTCCTCATAGACATACATGACACCTTGGACCAAGACACTGCATACCAATTTTCAAGTCAATCGGACTAATGGTCAGGTGGTTATAGCCAGTTTTATGTTTTTTTCATGTTATAGCGTCACCATGTGGCCAATCGCCACGATTTTTTTACTGTGACCTCAGATTGACCTCTTAAATAATTGTACCGAGTTTGGTGAAGATACCTCATTTACTTCTGGAGTTATGGCCGTTTTAGTAAAATAGGCTCCTCCCACAACATACAATTTGGCGCCCCTTAGCGACCGTGAATCGAAATTTCAACTTTTTTTCGATAATTATTGATATTCAAACTCCAGAGAACATTTCTGCACTGGTTTGGTTCCGATCGGGCAAAAAACCTAGGACTAGTTCGCAAAAGTAGGTTTTTGACAAAATTCAAAATGGCGGAAAAATTTGCATACCGGAAATGAAATCGGAGATATACGTTTTGTTTGCCATGAGGTCTTGATTACATTGATATAAGACACTTGAGTCTACGACATACAGTCTAGGAGTTATGAGCAGTTTCGCGCTTTTGGTCGCTGTAGCGCCACCTATGGGCCGATTTGGCTAAGTCCGTGTATCTGAGTAGCGAGCAATACTACTACCATTTGACCAAGTATCACGTCTCTAGGCCTTACGGTTTTGGCTGCACGATGCGTTTTAGGGAAGAATAATAATAATAATTAAAGCTGCAAGCAGCATTTATCGGGGTTCAAGCAGTTAAAGCCTTTTAGGCATTTAAGCACAAAAGCATCAAAAGTTATTAAGATTTATTTAGCAAGCATGTAACCACGGACATAATAGATGGAGAAGACCATTTACAGCCAATACAGGCAGTTTACCATGGGATATATATGGTTTTAAAGCTTTTTAACAGTTATAGCGCTACCTATGGTCCGATCTCCATAAAAATGTTTACTGTGACCTCAAATTGAAACCATACACATGTGTACTGAGTTTGGTGAAAATATCTCATTTACTTCTTGAGTTATAGCCATTTTAGTAAAATAGGCTCCTCCCACAACAATTTACCACATTCTAGTATTATTTACTATGATTCTAGCCTGATTTGCCATATTCTAGCATGATTTACCATGATATACTACATTCTAGTAGGATTTACCATTGTTTACTGTGATTGTATACTCTGACAAAATATGATTTATGAGTGATAAACTCTGACAAAATATGATTGTGCTACAATAGTAATTGTTATATACGTTATTTTTTAGTGTCTTATTGTTATATAAGTGATTTTTAGTGTATAATGAATGCCAAAGCATATGTGAGTAGACTTCATTAATACGTAGAATGGCCAGCAGAGGGCAGTAGAAGACCACTTATTGGCTCACTTTGACTTTAAACTTCATGATTTTCACCATTTTTCTGTACTAAATCAAACCAGTTTTTCCATTTTAACTCCATAATGCATGTTTACACACACACACACACACACACACACACACACACACACACACACACACACACACACACAAAGACAAATGTTGTTGTTTTTTCAATGCTATTGGGATATGTCATTATGAAAATATATTTCAATGGTCTATAAACATTTCACAAAGTCTTTGTAAGCTATTAATCAGATGATTCAGAATTTATTCAGAAACCTAAGACTACACACACACATTATGTTGTAGATACAGACATTTGAAATATATAATGTGATCAAACTGTCAATACTAATACTTTAACAGATGGATTTTGACTAAATGTAATTGTAAATGTTAAAATAGTGATTTTATAAAGTCTAAATATGAATTATAGAACAATATGACAACATGACTATTTTAAACAGCAGGGGGCAGTAAAAAACCACTTATTGGCTTAATATGCCATTATATTCATATCATTTTCACCTTTTTAACTGTTATAGAGGCAAATTTTGTCAGATCTGTCTGAAAATTTTCATGCATGTTCAGAGTGATATTTCACATGTTCTGACTTGTTTTTAAGAAGGTTTGAACATTCTTTAAAGAGATATAGGCTTTCAGGGACAATTGGTAAAGGCCACATTTTGAAGTGAACCTATTATAGCAATCCAAATGCAAAAGTTCAACTTTTTTTTGATAATTATTGATCTAGAGAGTCCAGAGAATTGTCCTAGACTGGTTTGGTTCCGATCGGGCGAAAAACCTAGGACTAGTTCGCAAAAGCAGGTTTTTAACATATTCACAAATATTTAATGAACGGTTTGATTGACAGCAATGGTTCTTGAGGCAAAGTTGTTCAGCATGAGCAGATCTATCAAATGATATGCATATTGTGATGATATGTGTAACACCACGTGATTACAGAGCCATAAAACTCGTTAGCGCCAACTAGTGGCCGATTTCTTTTAAAATTCTTACAGACCTCCAGGGCCATGAGTCGAACATGCCCATCGAGTTTCGTTCCGATCGGCCTCTGTTAACCTTGTCTAATAGGTGCTCAAATTTATTGGCCAATGGCGGCCATGTTTTTTGAGATACACCAATGTCCTCATAGACATACATGGCACCTTGGACCAAGACACTGCATACCAATTTTCAAGTCAATCGGACTAACGGTCAGGTGGTTATAGCCTGTTTTATGTTTTTGTCATGTTATAGCGCCACCATGTGGCCGATCGCCGCGATTTTTTTACTGTGACCTCAGACTGACCTCCTACACATGTATACCAAGTTTGGTGAAGTTTACTGAATTACTTCTGGAGTTATAGCCATTTTAGTAAAATAGGCTCCTCCCACAACGTTAATTTTGCACCCCCTAGCGACTGTGAATCGAAATTTCAACTTTTTTTCGATAATTATTGATCTTCAGACTCCAGAGAACAATTCTGCACTGGTTTGGTTCCGATCGGGCGAAAAACCAGGGACTAGTTCGCAAAAGTAGATTTTCGACAAAATTCAAAATGGCGGAAAATCTATCATGACGGAAATAAAATCGGAGATATACGTTTTGTTCGTCAGGCGTCCAGCTTTCCAATGATATAAGACACTTGAGGCTGCGACATACGGTCTAGGAGTTATGAGCAGTTTCGCGCTTTTGGTCGCTATAGCGCCACCTATGGGCCAATCGGGGTCATAATCTCTGAACCTCTCCTCGATTTTTGTACTACCATCTGGCAAAGTTTCAAAGCTCTAGCCCTTACGGTTTGGGCTGCACGATGCGTTTTACGGCAGAATAATAATAATAATAATAATAATAATAATAATAATAATAATAATAAAAATCAGTACAATTACAATAGGGTTTCAGCACTTCGTGCTTGAACCCCTAATTAAAGCTGCAAGCAGCATTTATCGGGGTTCAAGCTATTAAGGCCTTTAAGGGTTTTTAAGCACAAAAGCATCAAAAGTTATCAGGTTTTATTTAGCAAGCATGTAACCACTGACATAATAGATGGAAAAGACCATTTACAGCCAATACAGGCAATGTACCATAGGAAATATATGGTTTTAAAGCTTTTTAACAGTTATAGCGCCACCTATAGTCCGATCTCCATAAAATTTGGCATGCTTGTTAATGATGTTATGTCACATATGCTCACCAATTTTTGTGAGGTTCTGAGTTTTCATTTAGGATTTATAGGCTTTTTAGTGTATTTTGCTACGCCCATTTTATAAATGACCCTATTACAGCCATCCAAATGCAAAAGTTCAACTTTTTTTTGATAGTTTTTGATCTAGAGAGTCCAGAGAATTGTCCTAGACTGGTCTGGTTCCAATCGTGCGAAAAACCTAGGACTAGTTCGCAAAAGTAGGTTTTTAACATGTTTGCGAATATTTAATGAACGGTTTGATTGACAGCAATGGTCCTTGAGGCAAAGTTGTTCAGGATGAGGAGATCTATCAAATGATATGCATATTGTGTGGATATTTGTAACACCACGTGATTACAGAGCTGTAAAACTCGTTAGCGCCAACTAGTGGCCGATTTCTTTCAAAATTGTTACAGACCTCTATGGCCTTGAGTCGAACATGCCCATCGAGTTTCGTTCCGATCGGCCTCCGTTAACCTTGTCTAATAGGTGCTCAAAATTCATTGGCCGATGGCGGCCATGTTTTTCGAGATACGCCAATGTCCTCATACACATACATGGCACCTTGGACCAAGACACTGCATGCCAATTTTCAAGTCAATCGGACTAATGGTCAGGTGGTTATAGCCTGTTTTATGTTTTTTTCATGTTATAGCGCCACCATGTGGCCAATTGCCGCGGTTTTTTTACTGTGACCTCAGATTGACCTCTTACACATGTGTACCAAGTTTGGTGAAGATACCTCATTTACTTCTGGAGTTATAGCCATTTTAGTAAAATAGGCCCCTCCCACAACGTACGTTTTGGCGCCCCTTACCGTCCGTGAGTCGAAATTTCAACTTTTTTTCGATAGTTTTTGATAATCAGACTCTAGAGAACATTTCTGCACTGGTTTGGTTCCGATCGGGCGAAAAACCTAGGACTAGTTCGCAAAAGTATGTTTTTGACAAAATTCAAAATGGCGGAAAATCTATCATGGCGGAAATGAAATCGGAGATATACGTTTTGTTCGTCAGGCGTCCAGCTTTCCAATGATATAAGACACTTGAGTCTACGTCATACGGTCTAGTAGTTATGAGCAGTTTCGCGCTTTTGGTTGCTATAGCGCCACCTATGGGCCAATCGGGGTCATACTTTGATAGGTTCTCCCCAAATTGAGGACTACCATTTGGTCAAGTTTCAAGGTTCCAGCTCTTACGGTTTGGTCTGCACGATGCGTTTTAGGGGAAAATAATAATAATAATAATAATAATAATAATAATTAAAGCTGCAAGCAGCATTTATCGGGGTTCAAGCATTTAAGGCCTTTAAACACATAAGCATTTAAGACATTAAGATTTATTTAGAAAGCTTTGAACCACTGAAATAATAGATGGAAAAGTCCATTTACAGCCAATACAGGAAATTTACCATAGGAAATATATGGTTTTCAAAGCTTTTTAACAGTTATAGCGCCACCTATGGTCCGATCTCCATAAAAATTTCCATGCTTCTTTAGCATGTTATTTCACATATGCCCATCAATTTTTGTGAAGTTCTGAGTTTTCATTTAGGCTTTATAGACGTTTGAGTGTATCTTGCCACGCCCATTTTATAAATGACCCTACTACAGCCATCCAAATGCAAAAGTTCAACTTTTTTTTGATAGTTTTTGATCTAGAGCGTCCAGAGAATTGTCCTAGACTGGTCTGGTTCCGATCGGGCGAAAAACCTAGGACTAGTTCGCAAAAGTAGGTTTTTAACATATTCGTGAATAATTAATAAACTGTTTGATTGACAGCAATGGTTCTTGAGGCAAAGTTGTTCAGGATGAGGAGATCTATCAAATTATATGCATATTGTGTGGATATTTGTAACACCACGTGATTACAGAGCCGTAAAACTCGTTAGCGCCAACTAGTGGCCGATTTCTTTCAAAATTCTTACAGACCTCTAGGGCCTTGAGTCGAACATGCCCATCGAGCTTCGTTCCGTTCGGCCTCCGTTAACCTTGTCTAATATGTGCTCAAATTTCATTGGCCAATGGCGGCCATGTTTTTTGAGATACGCCAATGTCCTCATACACATACATGGCACCTTGGACCAAGACACTGCATACCAATTTTCAAGTCAATCGGACTAATGGTCAGGTGGTTATAGCCTGTTTTATGTTTTTTTCATGTTATAGCGCCACCATGTGGACAATCGCCGCGGTTTTTTTATTGTGACCTCAGATTGACCTCTTACACATGTGTACCAAGTTTGGTGAAGATACCTCATTTACTTCTGGAGTTATAGCCATTTTAGTAAAATAGGCCCCTCCCACAACATACGTTTTGGCGGCCCTTAGCGTCCGTTAATCAAAATTTCAACTTTTTTTCGATAGTTTTTGATATTCAGACTCAAGAGAACATTTCTGCACTGGTTTGGTTCCGATCGGGCGAAAAACCTAGGACTAGTTCGCAAAAGTAGGTTTTTGACAAAATTCAAAATGGCGGAAAATCTATCATGGCGGAAATGAAATCGGAGATATACGTTTTGTTCGACAGGCGTCCAGCTTTCCAATGATATAAGACACTTGAGTCTATGTCATACGGTCTAGTAGTTATGAGCAGTTTTGCGCTTTTGGTTGCTATAGCGCCACCTATGGGCCAATCAGGGTCATACTTTTATAGGTTCTCCCCAAATTGAGGACTACCATTTGGCCAAGTTTCAAGGTTCCAGCTCTTACGGTTTGGTCTGCACGATGCGTTTTAGGGGAAAATAATAATAATAATAATAATAATAATAATAAAAATCAGTACAATTACAATAGGGTTTCAGCACTTCGTGCTTGAACCCCTAAAAATCAGTACAATTACAATAGGGTTTCAGCACTTCGTGCTTGAACCCCTAATTAAAGCTGCAAGCAGCATTTATCGGGGTTCAAGCAGTTAAGGCCTTTAAGGCATTTAAGCACAAAAGCATCAAAAGTTATTAAGATTTATTTAGCAAGCATGTAACCACGGACATAATAGATGGAAAAGACCATTTACAGCCAATACAGGCAGTTTACCATGGGATATATATGGTTTTAAAGCTTTTTAACAGTTATAGCGCCACCTATGGTCCGATCTCCATAAAAATGTTTACTGTGACCTCAAATTGAACCCATACACATGTGTACTGAGTTTGGTGAAGATATCTCATTTACTTCTTGAGTTATAGCCATTTTAGTAAAATAGGCTCCTCCCACAACAATTTACCACATTCTAGTATTATTTACTATGATTCTAGCATGATTTGCCATATTCTAGCATGATTTACCATGATATACTACATTCTAGTATGATTTACCATTGTTTACTGTGATTCTAGCATGGTTTACCATAGTTTATCATGATTTATCATAGTTTACCATGATTTATCATAGTTTACCATGGTTTACCCTGTTCTAGCATAGTTTACCATGATTTACCATGTTCTAGCATGATTTACCATGATATACCACATTCTAGTATTATTTATTATGATTTACCATGTTTTTAGCGTGATTTACCATGATTTACCACATTGCTAGCAATTATGTGAAGTATCAGTACAAATGAAGTGATAAACTCTGACAAAATATGATTGTGCTACAATAGTAATTGTTATATAAGTTATTTTTTAGTGTCTTATTGTTATATAAGTGATTTTTAGTGTCTAATGAATGCAAAAGCATATGTGAGTAGACTTCATTAATAAGTAGAATGACCAGCAGAGGGCAGTAGAAGACCACTTATTGGCTCACTTTCACTTTAAACTTCATGATTTTCACCATTTGTCTGCACTAAAGCAAACCAGTTTTTCCATTTTAACTCCATAATGCATGTTTACACACACACACACACACACACACACACACACACACACAAAGACAAATGTTGTTGTTTTTTCAATGCTATTGGAATGTGTCATTATGAAAATATATTTGAATGGTCTATAAACATTTCACAAAGTCTTTGTAAGCTATTAATCAGATTATTCAGAATTTATTCAGAAACCTAAGACTACACACACACATTATGTTGTAGATACAGATATTTGATATATATGATGTGATCAAACTGTCAATACTAATACTTTAACAGATGGATTTTGACTAAATGTAATTGTAAATGTTCAAATAGGGATTTTATAAAGTCTCAATATAAATTATAGAACAATATGACAAAATGACTATTTTAAACAGCAGGGGGCAGTAAAATACCACTTATTGGCTTAATATGCCATTATATTCATATCATTTTCACCTTTTTAACTGTTATAGAGGCAAATTTTGTCCGATCTGTCTGAAAATTTTCATGCATGTTCAGAGTGATATTTCACATGTTCTGACTTGTTTTTAAGAAGGTTTGAACATTCATTAAAGAGATATAGGCTTTCGGGGACACTTGGTAAAGGCCACATTTTGAAGTGAACCTATTATAGCTATCCAAATGAAGTAGTTCAACTTTTTCTGACAATTATTGTTCTAGTGAGTCCAGAGAATTGTATTGCACTAGTTTTTAACATTATGATATAAAAAAAAAGTATATGATCAGAGATGGAAAAGTCCATTTACAGCCAATACAGGCAGTTTACCATAGGAAATATATGGTTTTAAAGCCTTTTAACAGTTATAGCGCCAACTATTGTCCGATCTCCATAAAATTTGGCATGCTTCTTAATGATGTTATGTCACATATGCTCACCAATTGTTGTGATGTTGTGTTTTTTCATTTAGGATTTATAGGCTTTTTAGTGTATTTTGCCACGCCCCTTTTCTTTATGACCCAATTATAGCCATACGAAAAATTCAAAAGTTAAACTTTTTTTTGATAATTATTGATCTAGAGAGTCCAGAGAATTGTCCTAGACTGGTCTGGTTCCGATCGGGCGAAAAACCTAGGACTAGTTCGCAAAAGTAGGTTTTTAACATGTTCGCGAATATTTAATGAACGGTTTGATTGACAGCAATGGTTCTTGAGGCAAAGTTTTTCAGCATGAGCAGATCTATCAAATGATATGCATTTTGTTACGATAAGTGTAACACCACGTGATTACAGAGCCATAAAACTCGTTAGTGCCAACTAGTGGCTGATTTCTTTCAAAATTCTTACAGACCTCTAGGGCCATGAGTCGAACATGCCCACTGAGTTTCGTTCCGATCGGCCTCCGTTAACCTTGTCTAATAGGTGCTCAAACTTCATTGGCCGATGGCGGCCATGTTTTTTGAGATACACCAATGTCCTCATAGACATACATGACACCTTGGACCAAGACACTGCATACCAATTTTCAAGTCAATCGGACTAATGGTCAGGTGGTTATAGCCAGTTTTATGTTTTTTTCATGTTATAGCGCCACCATGTGGCCAATCGCCACGATTTTTTTACTGTGACCTCAGATTGACCTCTTAAATAATTGTACCGAGTTTGGTGAAGATACCTCATTTACTTCTGGAGTTATGGCCGTTTTAGTAAAATAGGCTCCTCCCACAACATACAATTTGGCGCCCCTTAGCGACCGTGAATCGAAATTTCAACTTTTTTTTGATAATTATTGATATTCAAACTCCAGAGAACATTTCTGCACTGGTTAGGTTCCGATCGGGCAAAAAACCTAGGACTAGTTCGCAAAAGTAGGTTTTTGACAAAATTCAAAATGGCGGAAAAATTTGCATACCGGAAATGAAATCGGAGATATACGTTTTGTTTGCCATGAGGTCTTGATTACATTGATATAAGACACTTGAGTCTACGACATACAGTCTAGGAGTTATGAGCAGTTTCGCGCTTTTGGTCGCTGTAGCGCCACCTATGGGCCGATTTGGCTAAGTCCGTGTATCTGAGTAGCGAGCAATACTACTACCATTTGACCAAGTATCACGTCTCTAGGCCTTACGGTTTTGGCTGCACGATGCGTTTTAGGGAAGAATAATAATAATAATTAAAGCTGCAAGCAGCATTTATCGGGGTTCAAGCAGTTAAGGCCTTTAAGGCATTTAAGCATTTAAGACATTAAGATTTATTTAGAAAGCTTTTAACCACTGAAATAATAGATTGAAAAGTCCATTTACAGCCAATACAGGCAATTTACCATAGGAAATATGTGGTTTTAAAGCCTTTTAACAGTTATAGTGCCACCTTTGGTCCGATGTCCATAAAATTTGGCATGCTTGTTAATGATGTTATGTGACATATGCTCACCAATTTTTGTGAAGTTTTGAGTTTTCATTTAGGATTTATAGGCTTTTTAGTGTATTTTGCCACGCCCATTTTATAAATGACCCTATTACAGCCATCCAAATGCAAAAGTTCATACTTTGATAGGTTCTCCCCCAAATTGAGGTCTACCATTTGGCCAAGTTTCAAGGTTCCAGCTCTTACGGTTTGGGCTGCACGATGCGTTTTAGGGCGGAATAATAATAATAATAATAATAATAATAATAATAATAATTAAAGCTGCAAGCAGCATTTATCGGGGTTCAAGCAGTTAAGGCCTTTAAGGCATTTAAGCACAAAAGCATCAAAAGTCATTAAGATTTATTTAGCAAGCATGTAACCACTGACATAATAGATGGAAAAGACCATTTACAGCCAATACAGGCAAATTGCCATGGGATATATATGGTTTTAAAGCTTTTTAACAGTTATAGCGCCACCTATGGTCCGATCTCCATAAAATTGTTTATTGTGACCTCAAATTGAACCCATACACATGTGTACTGATTTTGGTGAAGATATCTCATTTACTTCTTGAGTTATAGCCATTTGAGTAAAATAGGCTCCTCCCACAACGATTTGCCACATTCAAGAATTATTTAATATGATTCTAGCATGATTTACTATCATATACCATGTTCCAGAATGATTTATTAGGATTCTAGCATGATTTACCTTGATACACCTCATTTCAGTATTATTTACTATGATTTACAATGTTTCTAGCATGATTAACCACATTACTAGCAATTATGTGAAGTGTCAGTGCAAATGAGGTGATGAACACTGACAAAATATTATTGTGTTATAATAGTTAGTTATATACGTGATTTTTAGTGTGTGTCCAAGTATGAATGCAAAAGCACATGTAAAATATTTCATTATTAAGTAGAATGGCCAGCAGAGGGCACTAGAAGACCACTTATTGGCTCACTTTCACTTTAAACCAGTTTTCTGCACTAAAGCAAACCAGTTTTTCCATGTTAACTCAATGCATGCTTACACACACACACACACACACACACACACACACACACACACACACACACACAGCATAGTTAACCATGATTTACCATGATATACCACGTTCTAGTATTATTTACCAGGAGATAAACGACAATCTAGTATTATTTACTTTGATTTACCATGTTTCTAGCCTGATTTATCACATTACTAGCAATTATTTGAAGTGTCAGTGCAAATAAAGTGATTAACACTGACAAAATATGATTGTGTTATAATAGTTATTGCTATATATTTTTAGTGTGTATTCAAGTATAAATGCAAGCACATGTGGAAATATTTAATTAATAAGTAGAATGGCCAGCAGAGGGCACTAGAAGACCACTTATTGGCTCACTTTCACTTTAAACCTCATGATTTTGACCAGTTTTCTGCACTAAAGCAAACCAGTGTTTCCATGTTAACTCAATAATGCATACTTGCTACATATGCTACACACAATAATGCCACACACACACACACACAAATGTTTCAGTGATATTGGTGTCACATTCACCTTCATCACATTCACCTTCTGTCTTCATCACATTCACCATCTGTCGTCATCACCTGCACCTGCTCCTCATCACCCTCCTCATCATCACCTGCTCCTCATCATCATAACCGTCACCTGTTGTCCTTGTCTTGATCTGTGTATTTAAGTTCCCCTCTCATCCATTATCATTGTCGGTTATTGTTTGTGCACTAGCACTCTGTTATGTTTGTTTTCATGTTGGAAAATAAAACCTTTGTTATATTTGTACCACACACACACACACACACACACACACACACACACACACACACACACACCATCATTTATCATGATTTACCATGGCTGATACCAATACCAATATGAGAAAATGACTATTTTAAACAGCAGGGGGCAGTAAAATACCACTTATTGGCTTAACATGCCATTAATTCATATCATTTTCACCTTTTTAACTGTTATAGAGGCAAATTTTGTCCGATCTGTCTGAAAATTTTCATGCTTGTTCAGGGTGATATTTCACACGTTCTGACTTGTTTTTAAGAAGGTCTGAGCATTGATTAAAGAGATATAGGCTTTCGGGGACACTTGGTAAAGGCCAGATTTTGAAGTGAACCTATTATAGCTATCCAAATGAAGTAGTTCAACTTTTTCTGACAATTATTGATCTAGTGAGTCCAGAGAATTGTATTGCACTAGTTTTGAACATTATGATATGAAAATTATATGATCAGAGATGGAAAAGACCATTTACAGCCAATACAGGCAGTTTACCATAGGAAATATATGATTTTAAAGCTTTTTAACAGTTATAGCGCCACCTATCGTCCGATCTCCATAGAATTTTTCATGCTTGTTAATGATGTTATGTCACATATGCTGACCAATTTTTGTGAAGTTCTGAGTTTTTATTTAGGATTTATAGGCTTTTTAATGTATTTTGACACGCCCATTTTATGAATGACCCTATTACAGCCATCCAAATGCAAAAGTTCAACTTTTTTTTGATAATTATTGATCTAGAGAGTCCAGAGAATTGTCCTAGACTGGTCTGGTTCCGATCGGGCGAAAAACCTAGGACTAGTTCGCAAAAGTAGGTTTTTAACATATTAATGAATAATTAATGAACAGTTTGATTGACAGCAATGGTTCTTGAGGCAAAGTTGTTCAGGATGAGGAGATCTATCAAATGATATGCATATTGTGTGGATATTTGTAACACCACGTGATTACAGAGCCGTAAAACTCGTTAGCGCCAACTAGTGGCCGATTTCTTTCAAAATTCTTACAGACCTCTAGGGCTATGAGTTGAACATGCCCATCGAGTTTCGTTCCGATCGGCCTCCGTTAACCTTGTCTAATAGGTGCTCAAACTTCATTGGCCGATGGCGGCCATGTTTTTACAGATACACCAATGTCCTCATAGACATACATGACACCTTGGGCCAAGACACTGCATACCAATTTTCAAGTCAATCGGACTAACGGTCAGGTGGTTAAAGCCTGTTTTATGTTTTTTTCATGTTATAGCGCCACCATGTGGCCAATCGCCGCGATTTTTTTACTGTGACCTCAGATTGACCTCTTACACATGTGTACCGAGTTTGGTGAAGATACCTCATTTACTTCTGGAGTTATAGCCATTTTAGTAAAATAGGCCCCTCCCACAACGTACGTTTTGGCGCCCCTTAGCGTCCGTGAATCGAAATTTCAACTTTTTTTCGATAATTATTGATATTCAGACTCCAGAGAACATTTCTGTACTGGTTTGGTTCCGATCGGGCGAAAAACCTAGGACTAGTTCGCAAAAGTAGGTTTTTGGCAAAATTCAAAATGGCGGAAAATCTATCATGGCGGAAATGAAATCGGAGATATACGTTTTGTTCGTCAGGCATCCAGCTTTCCAATGATATAAGACACTTGAGTCTACGACATACGGTCTAGGAGTTCTGAGCAGTTTTGCGCTTTTGGTCGCTGTAGCGCCACCTATGGGCCGATTTGGCTAAGTCCGTGTATCTGAGTAGCGAGCAATACTACTACCATTTGACCAAGTATCACGTCTCTAGGCCTTACGGTTTTGGCTGCACGATGCGTTTTAGGGAAGAATAATAATAATAATAAAAATCAGGGCAATTACAATAGGGTTTCAGCACTTCGTGCTTGAACCCCTAAAAATCAGTACAATTACAATAGGGTTTCAGCATTTCATGCTTGAACCCCTAATAAGAAGAGACGTTTTGGACAGTTATAGCACCACCTATTGTCCGATCTTCACGAAACTTGGCATGCTTCTTCACCATGGTCTGACACATCTGCTCATCGATTTTCGTGAAGTTTGGGGTTTTCCCTTAGGTTGTGTAGGCTTTTGAGTGTTTTTTTGTCCCGCCCCTTTCCTAAATGACCCTGTTACAGCCAGGCAAATGCAAAAGTTCAACTTTTTTTCGATAATTATTGATCTAGAGACTCCAGAGAACTGTGCTAGACTGGTCTGGTCTGGATTGGGCCAAAAACCTAGGACTAGTTTGCAAAAGTAGGTTTTTGACAAAATTGGCCATAACAATTTTTTGATAGGTTCTCCCCAAATTGAGGACTACCATTTGGCCAAGTTTCAAGGTTCCAGCTCTTACAGTTTGGGCTGCACGATGCGTTTTACGGCAGAATAATAATAATAATAATAATAAAAATCAGCACAATTACAATAGGGTTTCAGCACTTCGTGCTTGAACCCCTAATAAGAAGAGACGTTTTGGACAGTTATAGCGCCACCTATTGTCCGATCTTCACGAAACTTGGCATGCTTCTTCACCATGCTATGGCACATCTGCTCATCGATTTTTGTGAAGTTTGGGGTTTTCCCTTAGGTTGTGTAGGCTTTTGAGTGTTTTTTTGTCCCGCCCCTTTCCTAAATGACCCTGTTACAGCCAGGCAAATGCAAAAGTTCAACTTTTTTTCGATAATTATTGATCTAGAGACTCCAGAGAACTGTGCTAGACTGGTCTGGTCTGGATTGGGCCAAAAACCTAGGACTAGTTCGCAAAAGTAGGTTTTTGACAAAATTGGCCATAACAATATTTTGATAGGTTCTCCCCAAATTGAGGACTACCATTTGGCCAAGTTTCAAGGTTCCAGCTCTTACAGTTTGGGCTGCACGATGCGTTTTACGGCAGAATAATAATAATAATAATTAAAGCTGCAAGCAGCATTTATCGGGGTTCAAGCATTTAAGGCCTTTAAGCACATAAGCATTTAAGACATTAAGATTTGTTTAGAAAGCTTTTAACCACTGAAATAATAGATGGAAAAGTCCATTTACAGCCAATACAGGCAAGCTTTTTAACAGTTATAGCGCCACCTATAGTCCGATCTCCATGATATTTTGCATGCTTGTTAATGATGTTGTGGCACATATGCTCACCAATTTTCGTGAAGTTCTGAGTTTTCGTTTAGGATTTATAGGCTTTTGAGTGCATTTTGCCACGCCCATTTTCTTTATGACCCAATTATACCCATGCGAAAAATGCAAAAGTTCAACTTTTTTTCGATAATTATTGATCTAGAGAGTCCAGAGAATTGTCCTAGACTGGTCTGGTTCTGATCGGGCGAAAAGCCAGGGACTAGTTCGCAAAAGTAGGTTTTTAACATATTCATGAATATTTAATGAACAGTTTGATTGACAGTGATGGTTCTTGAGGCAAAGTTGTTCAGCATGAGCAGATCTATCAAATGATATGCATTTTGTGATGATAAGTGTAACACCACGTGATTACAGAGCCTTAAAACTCGTTAGCGCCAACTAGTGGCCGATTTCTTTCAAAATTCTTACAGACCTCTAGGGGCTTGAGCCGAACATGCCCATCGAGTTTCGCTCCGATCGGACTTCGTTAACGATGCTCAAACCTCATTGGCCAATGGCAGCCATGTTTTTCGAGATACGCCAATATCCTTTTAGACATACATGGCCCCTTGGGCCAAGACACTGCATACCAAATTTCAAGTCATTCAGAAAAACGGTCAGTTGTCTATATGTTTTTATTTGTTTTATAGCGCCACCATGTGGCCAATCGACGCAATTTTTTTACTGTGACCTCAGATTGACCTCTTACACATGTGTTCCAAGTTTGGTGAAGTTTACTTAATTACTTCTTGAGTTATAGCCATTTTAGTAAAATAGGCTCCTCCCACAACGTTAATTTTGCACCCCCTAGCGACCATTAATCGAAATTTCAACTTTTTTTCGATAATTATTGATCTTCAGACTCCAGAGAACAATTCCGCACTGGTTTGGTTCCGATCGGGCGAAAAACCAGGGACTAGTTCGCAAAAGTAGGTTTTTGACAAAATTCAAAATGGCGAAAAATCTATCATGGCGGAAATGAAATCGGAGATATACGTTTTTTTCTTCAGGAGCTCTGGATTTCAATGATATAAGACACTTGAAGCTACGCCTTACGGTCTGGGAGTTCTGAGCAGTTTTGCGCTTTTGATTGCTATAGCGCCACCTATGGGCCGATTGGGCTGAGTCCGTGTATCTGAGTAGCGAGCAATAGTACTACCATCTGGCAAAGTTTCAAGTCTCTAGGTCTTACGGTTTGGGCTGCACGATGCGTTTTATGGCGGAAAAATAATAATAATAATTAAAGCTGCAAGCAGCATTTATCGGGGTTCAAGCATTTAAGGCCTTTAAGCACATAAGCATTTAAGACATTAAAGTTTTATTTAGAAAGCTTTTAACCACTGAAATAATAGATGGAAAAGTCCATTTACAGCCAATACAGGCAATTTACCATAGGAAATATATGGTTTTCAAACCTTTTTAACAGTTATAGCGCCACCTATGGTCCGATCAACATGAAATTTGGCATGCTTGTTTAGAATATTATGGCACATATGCTCACCAATTTTCGTGAAGTTCTGAGTTTTCGTTTAGGATTTATAAGCTTTTGAGTGCATTTTGCCACGCCCATTTTCTTTATGACCCAATTATAGCCATACGAAAAATTCAAAAGTTCAACTTTTTTTCGATAATTATTGATCAGGAGAGTCCAGAGAATTGTCCTAGACTGGTCTGGTTCCGATCGGGCGAAAAACCAGGGACTAGTTTGCAAAAGTAGGTTTTTAACATATTCGCGAATAATTAATGAACGATTTGATTGACAGCAATGGTTCTTGAGGCAATGTTGTTCAGCATGAGCAGATCTATCAAATGATATGCATTTTGTGACAATAAGTGTAACACCACGTGATTACAGAGCCGTAAAACTCGTTAGCGCCAACTAGTGGCCGATTTCTTTCAAAATTCTTACAGACCTCTAGGGCTATGAGTTGAACATGCCCATCGAGTTTCGTTCCGATCGGCCTCCGTTAACCTTGTCTAATAGGTGCTCAAACTTCATTGGCCGATGGCGGCCATGTTTTTCGAGATACACCAATGTCCTCATAGACATACATGACACCTTGGGCCAAGACACTGCATACCAATTTTCAAGTCAATCGGACTAACGGTCAGGTGGTTAAAGCCTGTTTTATGTTTTTTTCATGTTATAGCGCCACCATTTGGCCAATCGCCACTATTTTTTTACTGTGACCTCAGATTGACCTCTTACACATGTTTACCGAGTTTGGTGAAGATACCTCATTTACTTCTGGAGTTATAGCCATTTTAGTAAAATAGGCCCCTCCCACAACGTACGTTTTGGCGCCCCTTAGCGTCCGTGAATCGAAATTTCAACTTTTTTTCGATAATTATTGATATTCAGACTCCAGAGAACATTTCTGTACTGGTTTGGTTCCGATCGGGCGAAAAACCTAGGACTAGTTCGCAAAAGTAGGTTTTTGGCAAAATTCAAAATGGCGGAAAATCTATCATGGCGGAAATGAAATCGGAGATATACGTTTTGTTCGTCAGGCATCCAGCTTTCCAATGATATAAGACACTTGAGTCTACGACATACGGTCTAGGAGTTCTGAGCAGTTTTGCGCTTTTGGTCGCTGTAGCGCCACCTATGGGCCGATTTGGCTAAGTCCGTGTATCTGAGTAGCGAGCAATACTACTACCATTTGACCAAGTATCACGTCTCTAGGCCTTACGGTTTTGGCTGCACGATGCGTTTTAGGGAAGAATAATAATAATAATAAAAATCAGGGCAATTACAATAGGGTTTCAGCACTTCGTGCTTGAACCCCTAAAAATCAGTACAATTACAATAGGGTTTCAGCATTTCATGCTTGAACCCCTAATAAGAAGAGACGTTTTGGACAGTTATAGCACCACCTATTGTCCGATCTTCACGAAACTTGGCATGCTTCTTCACCATGGTCTGACACATCTGCTCATCGATTTTCGTGAAGTTTGGGGTTTTCCCTTAGGTTGTGTAGGCTTTTGAGTGTTTTTTTGTCCCGCCCCTTTCCTAAATGACCCTGTTACAGCCAGGCAAATGCAAAAGTTCAACTTTTTTTCGATAATTATTGATCTAGAGACTCCAGAGAACTGTGCTAGACTGGTCTGGTCTGGATTGGGCCAAAAACCTAGGACTAGTTTGCAAAAGTAGGTTTTTGACAAAATTGGCCATAACAATTTTTTGATAGGTTCTCCCCAAATTGAGGACTACCATTTGGCCAAGTTTCAAGGTTCCAGCTCTTACAGTTTGGGCTGCACGATGCGTTTTACGGCAGAATAATAATAATAATAATAATAAAAATCAGCACAATTACAATAGGGTTTCAGCACTTCGTGCTTGAACCCCTAATAAGAAGAGACGTTTTGGACAGTTATAGCGCCACCTATTGTCCGATCTTCACGAAACTTGGCATGCTTCTTCACCATGCTATGGCACATCTGCTCATCGATTTTTGTGAAGTTTGGGGTTTTCCCTTAGGTTGTGTAGGCTTTTGAGTGTTTTTTTGTCCCGCCCCTTTCCTAAATGACCCTGTTACAGCCAGGCAAATGCAAAAGTTCAACTTTTTTTCGATAATTATTGATCTAGAGACTCCAGAGAACTGTGCTAGACTGGTCTGGTCTGGATTGGGCCAAAAACCTAGGACTAGTTCGCAAAAGTAGGTTTTTGACAAAATTGGCCATAACAATATTTTGATAGGTTCTCCCCAAATTGAGGACTACCATTTGGCCAAGTTTCAAGGTTCCAGCTCTTACAGTTTGGGCTGCACGATGCGTTTTACGGCAGAATAATAATAATAATAATTAAAGCTGCAAGCAGCATTTATCGGGGTTCAAGCATTTAAGGCCTTTAAGCACATAAGCATTTAAGACATTAAGATTTGTTTAGAAAGCTTTTAACCACTGAAATAATAGATGGAAAAGTCCATTTACAGCCAATACAGGCAAGCTTTTTAACAGTTATAGCGCCACCTATAGTCCGATCTCCATGATATTTTGCATGCTTGTTAATGATGTTGTGGCACATATGCTCACCAATTTTCGTGAAGTTCTGAGTTTTCGTTTAGGATTTATAGGCTTTTGAGTGCATTTTGCCACGCCCATTTTCTTTATGACCCAATTATACCCATGCGAAAAATGCAAAAGTTCAACTTTTTTTCGATAATTATTGATCTAGAGAGTCCAGAGAATTGTCCTAGACTGGTCTGGTTCTGATCGGGCGAAAAGCCAGGGACTAGTTCGCAAAAGTAGGTTTTTAACATATTCATGAATATTTAATGAACAGTTTGATTGACAGTGATGGTTCTTGAGGCAAAGTTGTTCAGCATGAGCAGATCTATCAAATGATATGCATTTTGTGATGATAAGTGTAACACCACGTGATTACAGAGCCTTAAAACTCGTTAGCGCCAACTAGTGGCCGATTTCTTTCAAAATTCTTACAGACCTCTAGGGGCTTGAGCCGAACATGCCCATCGAGTTTCGCTCCGATCGGACTTCGTTAACGATGCTCAAACCTCATTGGCCAATGGCAGCCATGTTTTTCGAGATACGCCAATATCCTTTTAGACATACATGGCCCCTTGGGCCAAGACACTGCATACCAAATTTCAAGTCATTCAGAAAAACGGTCAGTTGTCTATATGTTTTTATTTGTTTTATAGCGCCACCATGTGGCCAATCGACGCAATTTTTTTACTGTGACCTCAGATTGACCTCTTACACATGTGTTCCAAGTTTGGTGAAGTTTACTTAATTACTTCTTGAGTTATAGCCATTTTAGTAAAATAGGCTCCTCCCACAACGTTAATTTTGCACCCCCTAGCGACCATTAATCGAAATTTCAACTTTTTTTCGATAATTATTGATCTTCAGACTCCAGAGAACAATTCCGCACTGGTTTGGTTCCGATCGGGCGAAAAACCAGGGACTAGTTCGCAAAAGTAGGTTTTTGACAAAATTCAAAATGGCGAAAAATCTATCATGGCGGAAATGAAATCGGAGATATACGTTTTTTTCTTCAGGAGCTCTGGATTTCAATGATATAAGACACTTGAAGCTACGCCTTACGGTCTGGGAGTTCTGAGCAGTTTTGCGCTTTTGATTGCTATAGCGCCACCTATGGGCCGATTGGGCTGAGTCCGTGTATCTGAGTAGCGAGCAATAGTACTACCATCTGGCAAAGTTTCAAGTCTCTAGGTCTTACGGTTTGGGCTGCACGATGCGTTTTATGGCGGAAAAATAATAATAATAATTAAAGCTGCAAGCAGCATTTATCGGGGTTCAAGCATTTAAGGCCTTTAAGCACATAAGCATTTAAGACATTAAAGTTTTATTTAGAAAGCTTTTAACCACTGAAATAATAGATGGAAAAGTCCATTTACAGCCAATACAGGCAATTTACCATAGGAAATATATGGTTTTCAAACCTTTTTAACAGTTATAGCGCCACCTATGGTCCGATCAACATGAAATTTGGCATGCTTGTTTAGAATATTATGGCACATATGCTCACCAATTTTCGTGAAGTTCTGAGTTTTCGTTTAGGATTTATAAGCTTTTGAGTGCATTTTGCCACGCCCATTTTCTTTATGACCCAATTATAGCCATACGAAAAATTCAAAAGTTCAACTTTTTTTCGATAATTATTGATCAGGAGAGTCCAGAGAATTGTCCTAGACTGGTCTGGTTCCGATCGGGCGAAAAACCAGGGACTAGTTTGCAAAAGTAGGTTTTTAACATATTCGCGAATAATTAATGAACGATTTGATTGACAGCAATGGTTCTTGAGGCAATGTTGTTCAGCATGAGCAGATCTATCAAATGATATGCATTTTGTGACAATAAGTGTAACACCACGTGATTACAGAGCCGTAAAACTCGTTAGCGCCAACTAGTGGCCGATTTCTTTCAAAATTCTTACAGACCTCTAGGGCTATGAGTTGAACATGCCCATCGAGTTTCGTTCCGATCGGCCTCCGTTAACCTTGTCTAATAGGTGCTCAAACTTCATTGGCCGATGGCGGCCATGTTTTTCGAGATACACCAATGTCCTCATAGACATACATGACACCTTGGGCCAAGACACTGCATACCAATTTTCAAGTCAATCGGACTAACGGTCAGGTGGTTAAAGCCTGTTTTATGTTTTTTTCATGTTATAGCGCCACCATTTGGCCAATCGCCACTATTTTTTTACTGTGACCTCAGATTGACCTCTTACACATGTTTACCGAGTTTGGTGAAGATACCTCATTTACTTCTGGAGTTATAGCCATTTTAGTAAAATAGGCCCCTCCCACAACGTACGTTTTGGCGCCCCTTAGCGTCCGTGAATCGAAATTTCAACTTTTTTTCGATAATTATTGATATTCAGACTCCAGAGAACATTTCTGTACTGGTTTGGTTCCGATCGGGCGAAAAACCTAGGACTAGTTCGCAAAAGTAGGTTTTTGGCAAAATTCAAAATGGCGGAAAATCTATCATGGCGGAAATGAAATCGGAGATATACGTTTTGTTCGTCAGGCATCCAGCTTTCCAATGATATAAGACACTTGAGTCTACGACATACGGTCTAGGAGTTCTGAGCAGTTTCGCGCTTTTGGTCGCTGTAGCGCCACCTATGGGCCGATTTGGCTAAGTCCGTGTATCTGAGTAGCGAGCAATACTACTACCATTTGACCAAGTATCACGTCTCTAGGTCTTACGGTTTTGGCTGCACGATGCGTTTTAGGGAAGAATAATAATAATAATAAAAATCAGGGCAATTACAATAGGGTTTCAGCACTTCGTGCTTGAACCCCTAAAAATCAGGACGATTACAATAGGGTTTCAGCACTTCGTGCTTGAACCCCTAATAATAAAAATCAGCACAATTACAATAGGGTTTCAGCACTTCGTGCTTGAACCCCTAATTAAAGCTGCAAGCAGCATTTATCGGGGTTCAAGCAGTTAAGGCCTTTAAGGCATTTAAGCACAAAAGCATCAAAAGTTATTAAGATTTATTTAGCAAGCATATAACCACTGACATAATAGATGGAAAAGACCATTTACAGCCAATACAGACAGTTTACCATGGGATATATATGGTTTTAAAGCTTTTTAACAGTTATAGCGCCACCTATGGTCAGATCTCCATAAAATTGTTTACTGTGACTTCAAATTGAACCCATACACATGTGTACTGAGTTTGGTGAAGATATCTCATTTTGAAGATATCTCATTTACTTCTTGAGTTATAGCCATTTTAGTAAAATAGGATCCTCCCACAACAATTTACCACATTCTAGTATTATTTACTGTGATTCTAGCATGATTTGCCATATTCTAGCATGATTTACCATGATATACTACATTCTAGTATGATTTAACATTGTTTACTGTGATTCTAGCATGGTTTACCATAGTTTATTATGATTTATCATAGTTTATCATGATTTATCATAGTTTACCATGATTTACCCTGTTCTAGCGTAGTTTACCATGATTTACCATGTTCTAGCATGATTTACCATGATATACCACATTCTAACATGATTTACCATAGTTTATCCTGATTTATCATGGCTTACCATGATTTATCCTGTTCTTGTCATGATCCTGGTTCTGTCCTTCTCTTTTTCTTTCCTTTGTCTCCCTCTGCTGGCTGTTTTACGTCTCACTACCTCCTCTCTCACACATTTACGCACACACTCATTAACGCATCACCTCATCTCTATCAGCTGGTTCTCATTCACATCCCTCTTACACACCTGTTCTCAATCTTTCTCTTTTGTCTTCGCTATATCTAGCTTTCTCTTTCTTGTTTGTGTTGTCGGATTATTGTTTGACTGTGATGCACGTCGATTGTTATAGCTCTGAAAAGAAACCTAAGTCCTGTCCTGTCCAGTCCTGTCGGGTCCTGCTGTTAACTGTGCAACTGTTATCATTTGCTGTGAGTTACCTATTCTGTGCTGTACCCAGTGTTCTCCATGGAGAATAGCAGAGGGTTCCACTGCTCACCTGCTTCCCAGTCCTCGCTGCCCAGGAGTGGCCAGATCGACAGTATCCTCAGTTTCTTCATTCAATGAGTTGATCTACAGCATCCTCTGTTTATTCATATTCTGAGAGAAGCAACGAACTAAGTCTTTGTTTCATTGTCTGAGAAGTGACTTTCTGTTATCAGCCTGCACGGCGTTATCTTGTTTCAATTAAAAGAGAACATTACCTGCTTTTCGTCTCTGGACCTCTCTCTGTTTTATCACAGTTCTAGCATAGTTTACCATGATTTACCATGTTCTAGCATAATGTACCATGATATGCCATGTTCTAGAATGATGTACCAGGATTGTAGTGTGATTTACCTTGATACACCACATTCTAGTATTATTTATTATGATTTACCATGTTTTAAGTGTGATTTACCATGATTTACCACATTGCTAGCAATTATGTGAAGTATCAGTAAAAATGAAGTGATAAACTCTGACAAAATATGTTTGTGCTACAATAGTAATTGTTATATAAGTGATTTTTTGTGTTTTATTGTTATATAAGTGATTTTTAGTGTCTAATGAATGCAAAAGCATATGTGAGTAGACTTCATTAATGAGTAGAATGGCCAGCAGAGGGCAGTAGAAGACCACATATTGGCTCACTTTCACTTTAAACTTCTTGATTTTCACCATTTTTCTGCACTAAAGCAAACCAGTTTTTCCATTTTAACTCCATAATGCATGTTTACATACACACACACACACACACACACACACACACACACACACACACACACACAAAGACAAATGTTGTTGTTGTTTTTTCAATGCTATTGGGATATGTCATTATGAAAATATATTTGAGTGGTCTATAAACATTTCACAAAGTCTTTGTAAGCTATTAATCAGATGATTCAGAATTTATTCAGAAACCTAAGACTACACACACACATTATGTTGTAGATACAGACATTTGAACTATATGATGTGATCAAACTGTCAATAATAATACTTTAACAGGTGGATTTTGACTAAATGTAATTGTAAATGTTAAAATAGTGATTTTATGAAGTCTAAATGTAAATTATAGAACAATATAACAAAATTACTATTTTAAACAGCAGGGGGCAGTAAAATACCACTTATTGGCTTAATATGCCATTATATTCATATCATTTTCACCTTTTTAACTGTTATAGAGGCAAATTTTGTCAGATCTGTCTGAAAATTTCCATGCATGTTCAGAGTGATATTTCACATGTTCTGACTTGTTTTTAAGAAGGTTTAAATATTCATTAAAGAGATATAGGCTTTCGGGGACACCTGGTAAAGGCCACATTTTGAAGTGAACCTATTATAGCTATCCAAATGAAGTAGTTCAACTTTTTCTGACAATTATTGTTCTAGTGAGTTCAGAGAATTGTATTGCACTAGTTTTTAACATTATGATATGAAAATTATATGATCAGAGATGGAAAATACCATTCACAGCCAATACAGGCAGTTTACCATAGGAAATATATAGTTTTAAAGCCTTTTAACAGTTATAGCGCCAACTATGGTCCGATCTCCATGAAATTTTGCATGCTTGTTAATGATGTTATGTCACATAAGTTCACCAATTTTTGTGAAGTTCTGGGTTTTTATTTAGGATTTATAAGCTTTTTAATGTATTTTGCCACGCCCATTTTATAAATGACCCTATTACAGCCATCCAAATGCAAAAGTTCAACTTTTTTTTGATAATTATTGATCTAGAGAGTCCAGAGAATTGTCCTAGACTGGTTTGGTTCCGATTGGGCGAAAAACCTAGGACTAGTTCGCAAAAGTAGGTTTTTAACATATTCGTAAATATTTAATGAACGGTTTGATTGACATTAGTGGTTCTAGAGGCAAAGTTGTTCAACATGAGCAGATCTATCAAATGATATGCATTTTGTGATGATATGTGTAACACCACGTGATTACAGAGCCATAAAACTCGTTAGCGCCAACTAGTGGCCGATTTCTTTCAAAATTCTTACAGACCTCTAGGGCCATGAGTCAAACATGCCCATCGAGTTTCATTCCGATCGGCCTCTGTTAACCTTGTCTAATAGGTGCTCAAATTTATTGGCCAATGGCGGCCATGTTTTTTGAGATACACCAATGTCCTCATAGACATACATGGCACCTTGGGCCAAGACACTGCATACCAATTTTCAAGTCAATCGGACTAACGGTCAGGTGGTTATAGCCCTTTTCATGTTTTTTTCATGTTATAGCGCCACCTAGTGTTCAATCGTCGCGATTTTTTTACTGTGACCCCAGACTGAACCCATACACAAGTGTACCGAGTTTGGTTAATCTATCTCATTTACTTTTTGAGTTATAGCCATTTTAGTAAAATAGGCTCCTCCCACAACGTTCATTTTATGCCCTCTAGCGACCATGAACTGAAATTTCAACGTTTTTTTGATAATTATTTATCTTCAGACTCCAGAGAACATTTCTGCACTGGTTTGGTTCCGATCGGACAAAAAACCACGGTCTAGTTTGCAAAAGTAGGTTTTTGACAAAATTCAAAATGGCGGAAAATCTATCATGACGGAAATAAAATCGGAGATATACGTCTTGTTCGTCAGGCGTCCAGCTTTCCAATGATATAAGACACTTGAGTCTATGACATACGGTCTAGGAGTTATGAGCTGTTTCACGCTTTTGGTCACTATAGCGCCACCTATGGGCCAATCGGGGTCATAATCTCTGAACCTCTCCTCGATTTTTGTACTACCATCTAGCAAAGTTTCAATGCTCTAGCCCTTACGGTTTGGGCTGCACGATGCGTTTTACGGCAGAATAATAATAATAATAATAATTAAAGCTGCAAGCAGCATTTATCGGGGTTCAAGCTATTAAGGCCTTTAAGGGTTTTTAAGCACAAAAGCATCAAAAGTTATCAGGTTTTATTTAGCAAGCATGTAACCACTGACATAATAGATGGAAAAGACCATTTACAGCCAATACAGGCAATGTACCTTAGGAAATATATGGTTTTAAAGCTTTTTAACAGTTATAGCGCCACCTATAGTCCGATCTCCATAAAATTTGGCATGCTTGTTAATGATGTTATGTCACATATGCTCACCAATTTTTGTGAGGTTCTGAGTTTTCATTTAGGATTTATAGGCTTTTTAGTGTATTTTGCTACGCCCATTTTATAAATGACCCTATTACAGCCATCCAAATGCAAAAGTTCAACTTTTTTTTGATAGTTTTTGATCTAGAGAGTCCAGAGAATTGTCCTAGACTGGTCTGGTTCCAATCGTGCGAAAAACCTAGGACTAGTTCGCAAAAGTAGGTTTTTAACATGTTTGCGAATATTTAATGAACGGTTTGATTGACAGCAATGGTCCTTGAGGCAAAGTTGTTCAGGATGAGGAGATCTATCAAATGATATGCATATTGTGTGGATATTTGTAACACCACGTGATTACAGAGCTGTAAAACTCGTTAGCGCCAACTAGTGGCCGATTTCTTTCAAAATTGTTACAGACCTCTATGGCCTTGAGTCGAACATGCCCATCGAGTTTCGTTCCGATCGGCCTCCGTTAACCTTGTCTAATAGGTGCTCAAACTTCATTGGCCGATGGCGGCCATGTTTTTCGAGATACGCCAATGTCCTCATACACATACATGGCACCTTGGACCAAGACACTGCATGCCAATTTTCAAGTCAATCGGACTAATGGTCAGGTGGTTATAGCCTGTTTTATGTTTTTTTCATGTTATAGCGCCACCATGTGGCCAATTGCCGCGGTTTTTTTACTGTGACCTCAGATTGTCCTCTTACACATGTGTACCAAGTTTGGTGAAGATACCTCATTTATTTCTGGAGTTATAGCCATTTTAGTAAAATAGGCCCCTCCCACAACGTACGTTTTGGCGCCCCTTACCGTCCGTGAGTCGAAATTTCAACTTTTTTTCGATAGTTTTTGATAAACAGACTCTAGAGAACATTTCTGCACTGGTTTGGTTCCGATCGGGCGAAAAACCTAGGACTAGTTCGCAAAAGTATGTTTTTGACAAAATTCAAAATGGCGGAAAATCTATCATGGCGGAAATGAAATCGGAGATATACGTTTTGTTCGTCAGGCATCCAGCTTTCCAATGATATAACACACTTGAGTCTACGTCATACGGTCTAGTAGTTATGAGCAGTTTCGCGCTTTTGGTTGCTATAGCGCCACCTATGGGCCAATCGGGGTCATACTTTGATAGGTTCTCCCCAAATTGAGGACTACCATTTGGCCAAGTTTCAAGGTTCCAGCTCTTACGGTTTGGTCTGCACGATGCGTTTTAGGGGAAAATAATAATAATAATAATAATAATAATAATAAAAATCAGTACAATTACAATAGGGTTTCAGCACTTCGTGCTTGAACCCCTAAAAATCAGCACAATTACAATAGGGTTTCAGCATTTCATGCTTGAACCCCTAAAAATCAGCACAATTACAATAGGGTTTCAGCATTTCATGCTTGAACCCCTAATTAAAGATGCAAGCAGCATTTAGCGGGGTTCAAGCATTTAGGGTCTTTAAGCACATAAGGCAGTTTAGTGAGTTGTCTGAGTTTTTGTTTAGGATTTACAGGCTTTTGAGTGTTTTTTGCCATAACCATTTTCTAAATGATCCTGTTATGGCTACCCAATGGGTAAAGTTTAAGTTTTTTATATAATTATTGATCTAGAGCTTCCAGAAAATTGTACTGCACTGGTATATTTCCGATCGGGCTAAAAACCGATGGCGGCATAGACATACATGGCACCTTGGACCAAGACACTGCATGCCAATTTTAAAGTCAATCGGACTAATGGTCAGGTGGTTATAGCCTGTTTTATGTTTTTTTCATGTTATAGCGCCACCATGTGGCCAATTGCCGCGGTTTTTTTACTGTGACCTCAGATTGACCTCTTACACATGTGTACCAAGTTTGGTGAAGATACCTCATTTATTTCTGGAGTTATAGCCATTTTAGTAAAATAGGCCCCTCCCACAACGTACGTTTTGGCGCCCCTTACCGTCCGTGAGTCGAAATTTCAACTTTTTTTCGATAGTTTTTGATAAACAGACTCTAGAGAACATTTCTGCACTGGTTTGGTTCCGATCGGGCGAAAAACCTAGGACTAGTTCGCAAAAGTATGTTTTTGACAAAATTCAAAATGGCGGAAAATCTATCATGGCGGAAATGAAATCGGAGATATACGTTTTGTTCGTCAGGCATCCAGCTTTCCAATGATATAACACACTTGAGTCTACGTCATACGGTCTAGTAGTTATGAGCAGTTTCGCGCTTTTGGTTGCTATAGCGCCACCTATGGGCCAATCGGGGTCATACTTTGATAGGTTCTCCCCAAATTGAGGACTACCATTTGGCCAAGTTTCAAGGTTCCAGCTCTTACGGTTTGGTCTGCACGATGCGTTTTAGGGGAAAATAATAATAATAATAATAATAATAATAATAAAAATCAGTACAATTACAATAGGGTTTCAGCACTTCGTGCTTGAACCCCTAAAAATCAGGGCAATTACAATAGGGTTTCAGCACTTCGTGCTTGAACCCCTAAAAATCAGTACAATTACAATAGGGTTTCAGCACTTCGTGCTTGAACCCCTAATTAAAGCTGCAAGCAGCATTTATCGGGGTTCAAGCAGTTAAGGCCTTTAAGGCCTTTAAGGCCTTTAAGCACAAAAGCATCAAAAGTTATTAGTTTTATTTAGCAAGCATCTAACCACTGACATAATAGATGAAAAAGACTATTTACAGCCAATACAGGCAATGTACCATAGGAAATATATGGTTTTAAAGCTTTTTAACAGTTATAGCGCCACCTATGGTCCAGTCTCCATAAAATTGTTTACTGTGACCTCAAATTGAACCCATACACGTGTACTGAGTTTGGTGAAGATATCTCATTTACTTCTTGACTTATAGCCATTTTAGTAAAATAGGCTCCTCCCACAACAATTTACCACATTCTAGTATTATTTACTATGATTCTAGCATGATTGTGCTCCAATAGTAATTGTTATATAAGTGATTTTTTAGTGTCTTATTGTTATATAAGTGATTTTTAGTGTCTAATAAATGTAAAAGCATATGTGAGTAGACTTCATTAATAAGTAGAATGGCCAGCAGAGGGCAGTAGAAGACCACATATTGGCACACTTTCACTTTAAACTTCTTGTTTTTCACCATTTTTCTGCACTAAAGCAAACCAGTTTTTCCATTTTAACTCCATAATGCATGTTTACACACACACACACACACACACACACACACACACACACACACACACACACACAAAGACAAATCTTGTTGTTTTTTCAATGCTATTGGGATGTCATTATGAAAATATATTTGAATGGTCTATAAACATTTCACAAAGTCTTTGTAAGATATTAATCAGATTATTCAGAATTTATTCAGAAACCTAAGACTACACACACACATTATGTTGTAGATACCGATATTTGATATATATGATGTGATCAAACTGTCAATACTAATACTTTAACAGATGGATTTTGACTAAATGTAATTGTAAATGTTAAAATAGGGATTTTATAAAGTCTCAATATAAATTATAGAACAATATGACAAAATGACTATTTTAAACAGCAGGGGGCAGTAAAATACCACTTATTGGCTTAATATACCATTATATTCATATCATTTTCACCTTTTTAACTGTTATAGAGGCAAATTTTGTCCGATCTGTCTGAAAATTTCCATGCATGTTCAGAGTGATATTTCACATGTTCTGACTTGTTTTTAAGAAGGTTTGAACATTCATTAAAGAGATATAGGCTTTCGGGGACACCTGGTAAAGGCCACATTTTGAAGTGAACCTATTATAGCTATCCAAATGAAGAAGTTCAACTTTTTCTGACAACTATTGTTCTAGTGAGTCCAGAGAATGGTTATGCGATAGTTTTTAACATTATGATATGAAAATTATATGATCAGACATGGAAAAGACCATTTACAGCCAATACAGGCAGTTTGCCATAGGAAATATATGGTTTAAAAGCCTTTTAACTGTTATAGCGCCACCTTTGGTCCGATCTCCATAAAATGTTGCATGCTTGTTAATGATGTTATGTCACATATGCTCACCAACTTTTGTGAAGTTATGAGTTTTCATTTAGGATTTATAGGGTTTTTAGTGTATTTTGCCACGCCCATTTTATGAATGACCCTATTACAGCCATCCAAATGCAAAAGTTCAACTTTTTTTTGATAATTATTGATCAGGAGAGTCCAGAGAATTGTCCTAGACTGGTCTGGTTCCGATCGGGCGAAAAACCAGGGACTAGTTCGCAAAAGTAGGTTTTTAACATATTCGCGAATAATTAATGAACGATTTGATTGACAGCAATGGTTCTTGAGGCAATGTTGTTCAGCATGAGCAGATCTATCAAATGATATGCATTTTGTGACAATAAGTGTAACACCACGTGATTACAGAGCCGTAAAACTCGTTAGCGCCAACTAGTGGCCGATTTCTTTCAAAATTCTTACAGACCTCTAGGGCTATGAGTTGAACATGCCCATCGAGTTTCGTTCCGATCGGCCTCCGTTAACCTTGTCTAATAGGTGCTCAAACTTCATTGGCCGATGGCGGCCATGTTTTTTGAGATACACCAATGTCCTCATAGACATACATGACACCTTGGGCCAAGACACTGCATACCAATTTTCAAGTCAATCGGACTAACGGTCAGGTGGTTAAAGCCTGTTTTATGTTTTTTTCATGTTATAGCGCCACCATGTGGCCAATCGCCGCGATTTTTTTACTGTGACCTCAGATTGACCTCTTACACATGTGTACCGAGTTTGGTGAAGATACCTCATTTACTTCTGGAGTTATAGCCATTTTAGTAAAATAGGCCCCTCCCACAACGTACGTTTTGGCGCCCCTTAGCGTCCGTGAATCGAAATTTCAACTTTTTTTCGATAATTATTGATATTCAGACTCCAGAGAACATTTCTGTACTGGTTTGGTTCCGATCGGGCGAAAAACCTAGGACTAGTTCGCAAAAGTAGGTTTTTGGCAAAATTCAAAATGGCGGAAAATCTATCATGGCGGAAATGAAATCGGAGATATACGTTTTGTTCGTCAGGCATCCAGCTTTCCAATGATATAAGACACTTGAGTCTACGACATACGGTCTAGGAGTTCTGAGCAGTTTCGCGCTTTTGGTTGCTGTAGCGCCACCTATGGGCCGATTTGGCTAAGTCCGTGTATCTGAGTAGCGAGCAATACTACTACCATTTGACCAAGTATCACGTCTCTAGGCCTTACGGTTTTGGCTGCACGATGCGTTTTAGGGAAGAATAATAATAATAATTAAAGCTGCAAGCAGCATTTATCGGGGTTCAAGCAGTTAAGGCCTTTAAGGCATTTAAGCACAAAAGCATCAAAAGTCATTAAGATTTATTTAGCAAGCATGTAAACACTGACATAATAGATGGAAAAGACCATTTACAGCCAATACAGGCAAATTGCCATGGGATATATATGGTTTTAAAGCTTTTTAACAGTTATAGCGCCACCTATGGTCCGATCTCCATAAAATTGTTTATTGTGACCTCAAATTGAACCCATACACATGTGTACTGATTTTGGTGAAGATATCTCATTTACTTCTTGAGTTATAGCCATTTGAGTAAAATAGGCTCCTCCCACAACGATTTGCCACATTCAAGAATTATTTAATATGATTCTAGCATGATTTACTATCATATACCATGTTCCAGAATGATTTATTAGGATTCTAGCATGATTTACCTTGATACACCTCATTTCAGTATTATTTACTATGATTTACAATGTTTCTAGCATGATTAACCACATTACTAGCAATTATGTGAAGTGTCAGTGCAAATGAGGTGATGAACACTGACAAAATATTATTGTGTTATAATAGTTAGTTATATACGTGATTTTTAGTGTGTGTCCAAGTATGAATGCAAAAGCACATGTAAAATATTTCATTATTAAGTAGAATGGCCAGCAGAGGGCACTAGAAGACCACTTATTGGCTCACTTTCACTTTAAACCAGTTTTCTGCACTAAAGCAAACCAGTTTTTCCATGTTAACTCAATGCATGCTTACACACACACACACACACACACACACACACACACACACACACACACACACAGCATAGTTAACCATGATTTACCATGATATACCACGTTCTAGTATTATTTACCAGGAGATAAACGACAATCTAGTATTATTTACTTTGATTTACCATGTTTCTAGCCTGATTTATCACATTACTAGCAATTATTTGAAGTGTCAGTGCAAATAAAGTGATTAACACTGACAAAATATGATTGTGTTATAATAGTTATTGCTATATAAGTGATTTTTTAGTGTGTATTCAAGTATAAATGCAAGCACATGTGGAAATATTTAATTAATAAGTAGAATGGCCAGCAGAGGGCACTAGAAGACCACTTATTGGCTCACTTTCACTTTAAACTTCATGATTTTCACCATTTTTCTGTACTAAAGCAAACCAGTTTTTCCATTTTAACTCCATAATGCATGTTTACACACACACACACACACACACACACACACACACACACACACACACAAAGACAAATGTTGTTGTTTTTTCAATGCTATTGGGATATGTCATTATGAAAATATATTTCAATGGTCTATAAACATTTCACAAAGTCTTTGTAAGCTATTAATCAGATTATTCAGAATTTATTTAGAAACCTAAGACTACACACACACATTATGTTGTAGATACAGATATTTGAAATATATGATGTGATCAAACTGTCAATACTAATACTTTAACAGATGGATTTTGAGTAAATGTAATTGTAAATGTTAAAATAGGGATTTTATAAAGTCTAAATATAAATTATAGAACAATATGACAAAATGACTATTTTAAACAGCAGGGGGCAGTAAAATACCACTTATTGGCTTAATATGCCATTAATTCATATAATTTTCACCTTTTTAACTGTTACAGAGGCAAATTTTGTCCGATCTGTCTGAAATTTTTCATCCTTGTTCAGGGTGATATTTCACACGTTCTGACTTGTTTTTAAGAAGGTCTGAGCATTGATTAAAGAGATATAGGCTTTCGGGGACACTTGGTAAAGGCCACATTTTGAAGTGAACCTATTATAGCTATCCAAATGAAGAAGTTCAACTTTTTCTGACAACTATTGTTCTAGTGAGTCCAGAGAATGGTTATGCGATAGTTTTTAACATTATGATATGAAAATTATATGATCAGACATGGAAAAGACCATTTACAGCCAATACAGGCAGTTTGCCATAGGAAATATATGGTTTAAAAGCCTTTTAACTGTTATAGCGCCACCTTTGGTCCGATCTCCATAAAATGTTGCATGCTTGTTAATGATATTATGTCACATATGCTCACCAACTTTTGTGAAGTTATGAGTTTTCATTTAGGATTTATAGGGTTTTTAGTGTATTTTGCCACGCCCATTTTATAAATGACCCTATTACAGCCATCCAAATGCAAAAGTTCAACTTTTTTTTGATAATTATTGATCTAGAGAGTCCAGAGAATTGTCCTAGACTGGTCTGGTTGCGATCGGGCAAAAAACCTAGGACTAGTTCGCAAAAGTAGGTTTTTAACATATTCATGAATAATTAATGAACAGTTTGATTGACAGCAATGGTTCTTGAGGCAAAGTTGTTCAGGATGAGGAGATCTATCAAATGATATGCATATTGTGTGGATATTTGTAATACCACGTGATTACAGAGCCGTAAAACTCGTTAGCGCCAACTAGTGGCCGATTTCTTTTAAAATTCTTACAGACCTCTAGGGCCATGAGCCGAACATGCCCATTGAGTTTCGTTTCGATCGGCCTCCGTTAACCTTGTCTAATAGGTGCTCAAACTTCATTGGCCGATGGCGGCCATGTTTTTTGAGATACGCCAATGTCCTCATACACATACATGGCACCTTGGACCAAGACACTGCATACCAATTTTCAAGTCAATCGGACTAACGGTCAGGTGGTTATAGCCTGATTTATTTTCATGTTATAGCGCCACCATGAGGCCAATCGTCGCGATTTTTTTACTGTGACCCCAGATTGAACTCATACACATGTGTACCAAGTTTGGTGAAGATACCTCATTTACTTCGGGAGTTATAGCCATTTTAATAAAATAGGCCCCTCCCACAACGTACGTTTTGGCGCCCCTTAGCGACCGTGAATCGAAATTTCAACTTTTTTTCGATAATTATTGATATTCAGTCTCCAGAGAACATTTCTGCACTGGTTTGGTACCAATCGGGTAAAAAACCAGGGACTAGTTCGCAAAAGTAGGTTTTTGACAAAATTCAAAATGGCGGAAAATCTATCATGGCGGAAATGAAATCGGAGATATACGTTTTGTTCGTCAGGCGTCCAGCTTTCCAATGATATAAGACACTTGAGTCTACGACATACGGTCTAGGAGTTATGAGCAGTTTCGCGCTTTTGGTTGTTATAGCGCCACCTATGGGCCAATCGGGGTCATAATCTCTGAACCTTTCCTCGATTTTTGTACTACCATCTGGCAAAGTTTCAAAGTTCCAGCTCTTACGGTTTGGGCTGCACGATGCGTTTTACGGCAGAATAATTTTCCATGTTTCCATGAAACAGTGTTTCCATGTTAACTCAATAATGCATACTTGCTACATATGCTACACACAATAATGCCACACACACACACACACACACACACACACACACACACAAATGTTTCAGTGATATTGGTGTCACATTCACCTTCATCACATTCACCTTCTGTCTTCATCACATTCACCATCTGTCGTCATCACCTGCACCTGCTCCTCATCACCCTCCTCATCATCACCTGCTCCTCATCATCATAACCGTCACCTGTTGTCCTTGTCTTGATCTGTGTATTTAAGTTCCCCTCTCATCCATTATCATTGTCGGTTATTGTTTGTGCACTAGCACTCTGTTATGTTTGTTTTCATGTTGGAAAATAAAACCTTTGTTATATTTGTACCACACACACACACACACACACACACACACACACACACACACACACACACACACCATCATTTATCATGATTTACCATGGCTGATACCAATACCAATATGAGAAAATGACTATTTTAAACAGCAGGGGGCAGTAAAATACCACTTATTGGCTTAACATGCCATTAATTCATATCATTTTCACCTTTTTAACTGTTATAGAGGCAAATTTTGTCCGATCTGTCTGAAAATTTTCATGCTTGTTCAGGGTGATATTTCACACGTTCTGACTTGTTTTTAAGAAGGTCTGAGCATTGATTAAAGAGATATAGGCTTTCGGGGACACTTGGTAAAGGCCAGATTTTGAAGTGAACCTATTATAGCTATCCAAATGAAGTAGTTCAACTTTTTCTGACAATTATTGATCTAGTGAGTCCAGAGAATTGTATTGCACTAGTTTTGAACATTATGATATGAAAATTATATGGAAAAGACCATTTACAGCCAATACAGGCAGTTTACCATAGGAAATATATGATTTTAAAGCTTTTTAACAGTTATAGCGCCACCTATCGTCCGATCTCCATAGAATTTTTCATGCTTGTTAATGATGTTATGTCACATATGCTGACCAATGTTTGTGAAGTTCTGAGTTTTTATTTAGGATTTATAGGCTTTTTAATGTATTTTGACACGCCCATTTTATGAATGACCCTATTACAGCCATCCAAATGCAAAAGTTCAACTTTTTTTTGATAATTATTGATCTAGAGAGTCCAGAGAATTGTCCTAGACTGGTCTGGTTCCGATCGGGCGAAAAACCTAGGACTAGTTCGCAAAAGTAGGTTTTTAACATATTAATGAATAATTAATGAACAGTTTGATTGACAGCAATGGTTCTTGAGGCAAAGTTGTTCAGGATGAGGAGATCTATCAAATGATATGCATATTGTGTGGATATTTGTAACACCACGTGATTACAGAGCCGTAAAACTCGTTAGCGCCAACTAGTGGCCGATTTCTTTCAAAATTCTTACAGACCTCTAGGGCTATGAGTTGAACATGCCCATCGAGTTTCGTTCCGATCGGCCTCCGTTAACCTTGTCTAATAGGTGCTCAAAATTCATTGGCCGATGGCGGCCATGTTTTTTGAGATACACCAATGTCCTCATAGACATACATGACACCTTGGGCCAAGACACTGCATACCAATTTTCAAGTCAATCGGACTAACGGTCAGGTGGTTAAAGCCTGTTTTATGTTTTTTTCATGTTATAGCGCCACCATGTGGCCAATCGCCGCGATTTTTTTACTGTGACCTCAGATTGACCTCTTACACATGTGTACCGAGTTTGGTGAAGATACCTCATTTACTTCTGGAGTTATAGCCATTTTAGTAAAATAGGCCCCTCCCACAACGTACGTTTTGGCGCCCCTTAGCGTCCGTGAATCGAAATTTCAACTTTTTTTCGATAATTATTGATATTCAGACTCCAGAGAACATTTCTGTACTGGTTTGGTTCCGATCGGGCGAAAAACCTAGGACTAGTTCGCAAAAGTAGGTTTTTGGCAAAATTCAAAATGGCGGAAAATCTATCATGGCGGAAATGAAATCGGAGATATACGTTTTGTTCGTCAGGCATCCAGCTTTCCAATGATATAAGACACTTGAGTCTACGACATACGGTCTAGGAGTTCTGAGCAGTTTTGCGCTTTTGGTCGCTGTAGCGCCACCTATGGGCCGATTTGGCTAAGTCCGTGTATCTGAGTAGCGAGCAATACTACTACCATTTGACCAAGTATCACGTCTCTAGGCCTTACGGTTTTGGCTGCACGATGCGTTTTAGGGAAGAATAATAATAATAATTAAAGCTGCAAGCAGCATTTATCGGGGTTCAAGCATTTAAGGCCTTTAAGCACATAAGCATTTAAGACATTAAGATTTGTTTAGAAAGCTTTTAACCACTGAAATAATAGATGGAAAAGTCCATTTACAGCCAATACAGGCAAGCTTTTTAACAGTTATAGCGCCACCTATAGTCCGATCTCCATGATATTTTGCATGCTTGTTAATGATGTTGTGGCACATATGCTCACCAATTTTCGTGAAGTTCTGAGTTTTCGTTTAGGATTTATAGGCTTTTGAGTGCATTTTGCCACGCCCATTTTCTTTATGACCCAATTATACCCATGCGAAAAATGCAAAAGTTCAACTTTTTTTCGATAATTATTGATCTAGAGAGTCCAGAGAATTGTCCTAGACTGGTCTGGTTCTGATCGGGCAAAAAACCAGGGACTAGTTCGCAAAAGTAGGTTTTTAACATAATCATGAATATTTAATGAACAGTTTGATTGACAGTGATGGTTCTTGAGGCAAAGTTGTTCAGCATGAGCAGATCTATCAAATGATATGCATTTTGTGATGATAAGTGTAACACCACGTGATTACAGAGCCTTAAAACTCGTTAGCGCCAACTAGTGGCCGATTTCTTTCAAAATTCTTACAGACCTCTAGGGGCTTGAGCCGAACATGCCCATCGAGTTTCGCTCCGATCGGACTTCGTTAACGATGCTCAAACCTCATTGGCCAATGGCAGCCATGTTTTTCGAGATACGCCAATATCCTTTTAGACATACATGGCCCCTTGGGCCAAGACACTGCATACCAAATTTCAAGTCATTCGGAAAAACGGTCAGTTGTCTATATGTTTTTATTTGTTTTATAGCGCCACCATGTGGCCAATCGACGCAATTTTTTTACTGTGACCTCAGATTGACCTCTTACACATGTGTTCCAAGTTTGGTGAAGTTTACTTAATTACTTCTTGAGTTATAGCCATTTTAGTAAAATAGGCTCCTCCCACAACGTTAATTTTGCACCCCCTAGCGACCATTAATCGAAATTTCAACTTTTTTTCGATAATTATTGATCTTCAGACTCCAGAGAACAATTCCGCACTGGTTTGGTTCCGATCGGGCGAAAAACCAGGGACTAGTTCGCAAAAGTAGGTTTTTGACAAAATTCAAAATGGCGAAAAATCTATCATGGCGGAAATGAAATCGGAGATATACGTTTTTTTCTTCAGGAGCTCTGGATTTCAATGATATAAGACACTTGAAGCTACGCCTTACGGTCTGGGAGTTCTGAGCAGTTTTGCGCTTTTGATTGCTATAGCGCCACCTATGGGCCGATTGGGCTGAGTCCGTGTATCTGAGTAGCGAGCAATAGTACTACCATCTGGCAAAGTTTCAAGTCTCTAGGTCTTACGGTTTGGGCTGCACGATGCGTTTTATGGCGGAAAAATAATAATAATAAAAATCAGGACGATTACAATAGGGTTTCAGCACTTCGTGCTTGAACCCCTAATAAAAATCAGGGCAATTACAATAGGGTTTCAGCACTTCGTGCTTGAACCCCTAATTAAAGCTGCAAGCAGCATTTATCGGGGTTCAAGCATTTAAGGCCTTTAAGCACATAAGCATTTAAGACATTTAGATTTATTTAGAAAGCTTTTAACCACTGAAATAATAGATTGAAAAGTCCATTTACAGCCAATACAGGCAATTTACCATAGGAAATATGTGGTTTTAAAGCTTTTTAACAGTTATAGTGCCACCTTTGGTCCGATGTCCATAAAATTTGGCATGCTTGTCAATGATGTTATGTGACATATGCTCACCAATTTTTGTGAAGTTTTGAGTTTTCATTTAGGATTTATAGGCTTTTTAGTGTATTTTGCCACGCCCATTTTATAAATGACCCTATTACAGCCATCCAAATGCAAAAGTTCCACTTTTTTTTGATAATTATTGATCTAGAGAGTCCAGAGAATTGTCCTAGACTGGTTTGGTTCCGATTGGGCAAAAAACCTAGGACTAGTTCGCAAAAGTAGGTTTTTAACATATTCATGAATAATTAATGAACAGTTTGATTGACAGCAATGGTTCTTGAGGCAAAGTTGTTCAGTATGAGGAGATCTATCAACTGATATGCATATTGTGTGGATGTATGCAACACCACGTGATTACAGAGCCGAAAAAACTCGTTAGCGCCAACTAGTGGCCGATTTCTTTCAAAATTCTTACAGACCTCTTGGGCCATGAGTCGAACATGCCCATCGAGTTTCGTTCCGATCAGCCTCCGTTAACCTTGTCTAATAGGTGCTCAAACTTCATTGGCTGATGGCGGCCATGTTTTTTGAGATACGTCAATGTCCTCATAGGCATACATGGCACCTTGGACCAAGACACTGCATACCAATTTTCAAGTCAATCGGACAAACGGTCAGGTGGTTATAGCCCTTTTCATGTTTTTTTCAAGTTATAGCGCCACCTACTGTTCAATCGTCGCGATTTTTTTACTGTGACCTCAAATTGAACTATTACACATGTGTACCGAGTTTGGTGAAGATACCTCATTTATTTCTCGAGTTATAGCCGTTTTAGTAAAATAGGCTCCTCCCACAACGTACGTTTTGGCGCCCCCTAGCGACCGTGAATCGAAATTTCAACTTTTTTTCGATAATTATTGATATTCAGACTCCAGAGAACATTTCTGCACTGGTTTGGTTCCAATCGGACGAAAAACCTAGGACTAGTTCGCAAAAGTAGGTTTTTGAGAAAATTCAAAATGGCGGAAAATTTTCCCAGGCGGAAATGAAATCGGAGATATACGTTTTGACCGTCTTGAGCCAAGGATTACAGTGATATAAGACACTTGATTCTATGACAAACCGTCTAGGAGTTATGGCTGATTTCATACTTTTGCTTGCTATAGCGCCACCTATTGACCAATCGGGGTCATATTTTGATAGGTTCTCCCCAAATTGAGGACTACCATTTGGCTGAGTTTCAAGTCTCCAGCATTTACGGTTTGGGCTGCACGATGCGTTTTAGGGGAAAATAATAATAATTAAAGCTGCAAGCAGCATTTATCGGGGTTCAAGCATTTAAGGCCTTTAAGCACATAAGCATTTAAGACATTAAGATTTGTTTAGAAAGCTTTTAACCACTGAAATAATAGATGGAAAAGTCCATTTACAGCCAATACAGGCAAGCTTTTTAACAGTTATAGCGCCACCTATAGTCCGATCTCCATGATATTTTGCATGCTTGTTAATGATGTTGTGGCACATATGCTCACCAATTTTCGTGAAGTTCTGAGTTTTCGTTTAGGATTTATAGGCTTTTGAGTGCATTTTGCCACGCCCATTTTCTTTATGACCCAATTATACCCATGCGAAAAATGCAAAAGTTCAACTTTTTTTCGATAATTATTAATCTAGAGAGTCCAGAGAATTGTCCTAGACTGGTCTGGTTCTGATCGGGCGAAAAACCAGGGACTAGTTCGCAAAAGTAGGTTTTTAACATATTCATGAATATTTAATGAACAGTTTGATTGACAGTGATGGTTCTTGAGGCAAAGTTGTTCAGCATGAGCAGATCTATCAAATGATATGCATTTTGTGATGATAAGTGTAACACCACGTGATTACAGAGCCTTAAAACTCGTTAGCGCCAACTAGTGGCCGATTTCTTTCAAAATTCTTACAGACCTCTAGGGGCTTGAGCCGAACATGCCCATCGAGTTTCGCTCCGATCGGACTTCGTTAACGATGCTCAAACCTCATTGGCCAATGGCAGCCATGTTTTTCGAGATACGCCAATATCCTTTTAGACATACATGGCCCCTTGGGCCAAGACACTGCATACCAAATTTCAAGTCATTCGGAAAAACGGTCAGTTGTCTATATGTTTTTATTTGTTTTATAGCGCCACCATGTGGCCAATCGACGCAATTTTTTTACTGTGACCTCAGATTGACCTCTTACACATGTGTTCCAAGTTTGGTGAAGTTTACTTAATTACTTCTTGAGTTATAGCCATTTTAGTAAAATAGGCTCCTCCCACAACGTTAATTTTGCACCCCCTAGCGACCATTAATCGAAATTTCAACTTTTTTTCGATAATTATTGATCTTCAGACTCCAGAGAACAATTCCGCACTGGTTTGGTTCCGATCGGGCGAAAAACCAGGGACTAGTTCGCAAAAGTAGGTTTTTGACAAAATTCAAAATGGCGAAAAATCTATCATGGCGGAAATGAAATCGGAGATATACGTTTTTTTCTTCAGGAGCTCTGGATTTCAATGATATAAGACACTTGAAGCTACGCCTTACGGTCTGGGAGTTCTGAGCAGTTTTGCGCTTTTGATTGCTATAGCGCCACCTATGGGCCGATTGGGCTGAGTCCGTGTATCTGAGTAGCGAGCAATAGTACTACCATCTGGCAAAGTTTCAAGTCTCTAGGTCTTACGGTTTGGGCTGCACGATGCGTTTTATGGCGGAAAAATAATAATAATAAAAATCAGGACGATTACAATAGGGTTTCAGCACTTCGTGCTTGAACCCCTAATAATAATAATAAAAATCAGTACAATTACAATAGGGTTTCAGCACTTCGTGCTTGAACCCCTAATAAAAATCAGGGCAATTACAATAGGGTTTCAGCACTTCGTGCTTGAACCCCTAATAATAAAAATCAGTACAATTACAATAGGGTTTCAGCACTTCGTGCTTGAACCCCTAATTAAAGCTGCAAGCAGCATTTATCGGGGTTCAAGCTATTAAGGCCTTTAAGGGTTTTTAAGCACAAAAGCATCAAAAGTTATCAAGTTTTATTTAGCAAGCATTTAACCACTGACATAATAGATGGAAAACACCATTTACAGCCAATATAGGCAATGTACCATAGGAAATATATGGTTTTAAAGCTTTTTAACAGTTATAGCGCCACCTATCGTCCAATCTCCATAAAATTGTTTACTGTGACCTCAAATTGAACCCATACACATGTGTACTGAGTTTGGTGAAGATATCTCATTTACTTCTTGACTTATAGCCATTTTAGTAAAATAGGCTCCTCCCACAACAATTTACCACATTCTAGTATTATTTACTATGATTCTAGCATGATTGTGCTACAATAGTAATTGTTATATAAGTGATTTTTTTAGTTTCTTATTGTTATATAAGTGATTTTTAGTGTCTAATGAATGTAAAAGCATATGTGAGTAGACTTCATTAATAAGTAGAATGGCCAGCAGAGAGCAGTAGAAGACCACATATTGGCACACTTTCACTTTAAACTTCTTGATTTTCACCATTTTTCTGCACTAAAACAAACCAGTTTTTCCATTTTAACTCCATAATGCATGTTTACACACACACACACACACACACACACACACACACACACAAAGACAAATGTTGTTGTTTTTTCAATGCTATTGGGATATGTCATTATGAAAATATATTTGAATGGTCTATAAACATTTCACAAAGTCTTTGTAAGCTATTAATCAGATGATTCAGAATTTATTCAGAAACCTAAGACTACACACACACATTATGTTGTAGATACAGACATTTGAACTATATGATGTGATCAAACTGTCAATAATAATACTTTAACAGGTGGATTTTGACTAAATGTAATTGTAAATGTTAAAATAGTGATTTTATGAAGTCTAAATGTAAATTATAGAACAATATAACAAAATTACTATTTTAAACAGCAGGGGGCAGTAAAATACCATTTATTGGCTTAATATGCCATTATATTCATATCATTTTCACCTTTTTAACTGTTATAGAGGCAAATTTTGTCAGATCTGTCTGAAAATTTCCATGCATGTTCAGAGTGATATTTCACATGTTCTGACTTGTTTTTAAGTAGGTTTAAATATTCATTAAAGAGATATAGGCTTTCGGGGACACCTGGTAAAGGCCACATTTTGAAGTGAACCTATTATAGCTATCCAAATGAAGTAGTTCAACTTTTTCTGACAATTATTGTTCTAGTGAGTTCAGAGAATTGTATTGCACTAGTTTTTAACATTATGATATGAAAATTATATGATCAGAGATGGAAAATACCATTCACAGCCAATACAGGCAGTTTACCATAGGAAATATATAGTTTTAAAGCCTTTTAACAGTTATAGCGCCAACTATGGTCCGATCTCCATGAAATTTTGCATGCTTGTTAATGATGTTATGTCACATAAGTTCACCAATTTTTGTGAAGTTCTGGGTTTTTATTTAGGATTTATAAGCTTTTTAATGTATTTTGCCACGCCCATTTTATAAATGACCCTATTACAGCCATCCAAATGCAAAAGTTCAACTTTTTTTTGATAATTATTGATCTAGAGAGTCCAGAGAATTGTCCTAGACTGGTTTGGTTCCGATTGGGCGAAAAACCTAGGACTAGTTCGCAAAAGTAGGTTTTTAACATATTCGTAAATATTTAATGAACGGTTTGATTGACATTAGTGGTTCTAGAGGCAAAGTTGTTCAACATGAGCAGATCTATCAAATGATATGCATTTTGTGATGATATGTGTAACACCACGTGATTACAGAGCCATAAAACTCGTTAGCGCCAACTAGTGGCCGATTTCTTTCAAAATTCTTACAGACCTCTAGGGCCATGAGTCAAACATGCCCATCGAGTTTCATTCCGATCGGCCTCTGTTAACCTTGTTTAATAGGTGCTCAAATTTATTGGCCAATGGCGGCCATGTTTTTTGAGATACACCAATGTCCTCATAGACATACATGGCACCTTGGGCCAAGACACTGCATACCAATTTTCAAGTCAATCGGACTAACGGTCAGGTGGTTATAGCCCTTTTCATGTTTTTTTCATGTTATAGCGCCACCTAGTGTTCAATCGTCGCGATTTTTTTACTGTGATCCCAGACTGAACCCATACACAAGTGTACCGAGTTTGGTTAATCTATCTCATTTACTTTTTGAGTTATAGCCATTTTAGTAAAATAGGCTCCTCCCACAACGTTCATTTTATGCCCTCTAGCGACCATGAACCGAAATTTCAACATTTTTTTGATAATTATTTATCTTCAGACTCCAGAGAACATTTCTGCACTGGTTTGGTTCCGATCGGACAAAAAACCACGGTCTAGTTTGCAAAAGTAGGTTTTTGACAAAATTCAAAATGGCGGAAAATCTATCATGACGGAAATAAAATCGGAGATATACGTTTTGTTCGTCAGGCGTCCAGCTTTCCAATGATATAAGACACTTGAGTCTATGACATACGGTCTAGGAGTTATGAGCTGTTTCACGCTTTTGGTCACTATAGCGCCACCTATGGGCCAATCGGGGTCATAATCTCTGAACCTCTCCTCGATTTTTGTACTACCATCTGGCAAAGTTTCAATGCTCTAGCCCTTACGGTTTGGGCTGCACGATGCGTTTTACGGCAGAAGAATAATAATAATAATTAAAGCTGCAAGCAGCATTTATCGGGGTTCAAGCAGTTAAGGCCTTTAAGGCATTTAAGCACAAAAGCATCAAAAGTTATTAAGATTTATTTAGCAAGCATGTAACCACTGACATAATAGATGGAAAAGACCATTTACAGCCAATACAGGCAATTTGCCATGGGATATATATGGTTTTAAAGCTTTTTAACAGTTATAGCGCCACCTATGGTCCGATCTCCATAAAATTGTTTACTGTGACCTCAAATTGAACCCATACACATGTGTACTGAGTTTGGTGAAGATATCTCATTTACTTCTTGAGTTATAGCCATTTGAGTAAAATAGGCTCCTCCCACAACGATTTGCCACATTCTAGAATTATTTAATATGATTCTAGCATGATTTACTATCATATACCATGTTCCAGAATGATTTATTAGGATTCTAGCATGATTTACCTTGATACACCTCATTTCAGTATTATTTCCTATGATTTACAATGTTTCTAGCATGATTAACCACATTACTAGCAATTATGTGAAGTGTCAGTGCAAATGAGGTGATGAACACTGACAAAATATTATTGTGTTATAATAGTTAGTTATATACGTGATTTTTAGTGTGTGTCCAAGTATGAATGCAAAAGCACATGTAAAATATTTCATTATTAAGTAGAATGGCCAGCAGAGGGCACTAGAAGACCACTTATTGGCTCACTTTCACTTTAAACCAGTTTTCTGCACTAAAGCAAACCAGTTTTTCCATGTTAACTCAATGCATGCTTACACACACACACACACACACACACACACACACAGCATAGTTAACCATGATTTACCATGATATACCACGTTCTAGTATTATTTACCAGGAGATAAACGACAATCTAGTATTATTTACTTTGATTTACCATGTTTCTAGCCTGATTTATCACATTACTAGCAATTATTTGAAGTGTCAGTGCAAATAAAGTGATTAACACTGACAAAATATGATTGTGTTATAATAGTTATTGCTATATAAGTGATTTTTTTAGTGTGTATTCAAGTATGAATGCAAGCACATGTTGAAATATTTCATTAATAAGTAGAATGGCCAGCAGAGGGCAGTAGAAGACCACTTATTGGCTCACTTTCACTTTAAACCAGTTTTCTGCACTAAAGCAAACCAGTTTATCCATGTTAACTCAATGCATGCTTACACACACACACACACACACACACACACACACACACACACACACACACACACACAGCATAGTTAACCATGATTTACCATGATTTACCACATTACTAGCAATTATTTGAAGTGTCAGTGCAAATAAAGTGATTAACACTGACAAAATATGATTGTGTTATAATAGTTATTGCTATATAAGTGATTTTTAGTGTGTATTCAAGTATAAATGCAAGCACATGTGGAAAAATTTTATTAATAAGTAGAATGGCCAGCAGAGGGCAGTAGAAGACCACTTATTGGCTCACTTTCACTTTAAACCTCATGATTTTGACCAGTTTTCTGCACTAAAGCAAACCAGTGTTTCCATGTTAACTCAATAATGTATACTTGCTACATATGCTACACACAATAATGCTACACACACACACACACACACACACACACACACACACACACACACAAATGTTTCAGTGATATTGGTGTCACATTCACCTTCATCACATTCACCTTCTGTCTTCATCACATTCACCATCTGTCGTCATCACCTGCACCTGCTCCTCATCACCCTCCTCATCATCACCTGCTCCTCATCATCATAACCGTCACCTGTTGTCCTTGTCTTGATCTGTGTATTTAAGTTCCCCTCTCATCCATTATCATTGTCGGTTATTGTTTGTGCACTAGCACTCTGTTATGTTTGTTTTCATGTTGGAAAATAAAACCTTTGTTATATTTGTACCACACACACACACACACACACACACACCATCATTTATCATGATTTACCATGGCTGATACCAATACCAATATGAGAAAATGACTATTTTAAACAGCAGGGGGCAGTAAAATACCACTTATTGGCTTAACATGCCATTAATTCATATCATTTTCACCTTTTTAACTGTTATAGAGGCAAATTTTGTCCGATCTGTCTGAAAATTTTCATGCTTGTTCAGGGTGATATTTCACACGTTCTGACTTGTTTTTAAGAAGGTCTGAGCATTGATTAAAGAGATATAGGCTTTCGGGGACACTTGGTAAAGGCCAGATTTTGAAGTGAACCTATTATAGCTATCCAAATGAAGTAGTTCAACTTTTTCTGACAATTATTGATCTAGTGAGTCCAGAGAATTGTATTGCACTAGTTTTGAACATTATGATATGAAAATTATATGATCAGAGATGGAAAAGACCATTTACAGCCAATACAGGCAGTTTACCATAGGAAATATATGATTTTAAAGCTTTTTAACAGTTATAGCGCCACCTATCGTCCGATCTCCATAGAATTTTTCATGCTTGTTAATGATGTTATGTCACATATGCTGACCAATTTTTGTGAAGTTCTGAGTTTTTGTTTAGGATTTATAGGCTTTTTAATGTATTTTGCCACGCCCATTTTATAAATGACCCTATTACAGCAATCCAAATGCAAAAGTTCAACTTTTTTTTGATAATTATTGATATAGAGAGTCCAGAGAATTGTCCTAGACTGGTCTGGTTCCGATCGGGCAAAAAACCTAGGACTAGTTCGCAAAAGTAGGTTTTTAACATATTCATGAATATTTAATGAACTGTTTGATTGACAGCAATGGTTTTAGAGGCAAAGTTGTTCAGCATGAGCAGATCTATCATATGATATGCATTTTGTGACGATAAGTGTAACACCACGTGATTACAGAGCCACAAAACTCGTTAGCGCCAACTAGTGGCCGATTTCTTTCAAAATTCTTACAGACCTCTAGGGGCTTGAGCCGAACATGCCCACTGAGTTTTGTTCCAATCGGCCTCCGTTAACCTTGTCTAATAGGTGCTCAAACTTCATTGGCCGATAGCGGCCATGTTTTTCGAGATACACCAATGTCCTCATAGACATACATGGCACCTTGGACCAAGACACTGCATACCAATTTTCAAGTCAATCGGACTAACGGTCAGGTGGTTATAGCCTGTTTTATGTTTTTTTCATATTATAGCGCCACCATGAGGCCAATCACCGCGATTTTTTTACTGTGACCTCAACTTGAGCTCATACATATGTGTACCGAGTTTGGTGAAAATATCTCATTTCGTTCACGAGTTATAGCCATTTTCGCATAATTAGCTCCGCCTCCTGCAAACATTTTGATGCCCCTTAGCAACCGTGGATCGAAATTTTTTTCGATAATTATTGATATTCAGACTCCTGTGAATATTTCTGCACTGGTTTGGTTCCGATCGGGCGAAAAACCAGGGACTAGTTCGCAAAAGTAGGTTTTGGACAAAATCCAAAATGGCGGAAAAATTTGCATACCGGAAATGAAATCCTTGAGGCCTTTTTTGTTCGGCTTGACCCAAGGATTCCAAAGATATAAGACACTTGAGTCTCTGACAAAAGGTTGATGAGATTTAAGCAAAAATATGCAATTTTTTTGTTTTTTGCACTGTAGCGCCACCTATTGGCTAATCTAGCTCATATTCTCTGAACCTCTCCTCGATTTTTGTACTACCTTCTGGCCAAGTTTCAAGTCTCTAGCACTTACGGTTTAGGCTGCACGATGCGTTTTACGGCGGAATAATAATAATAATAATAAAAATCAGCACAATTACAATAGGGTTTCAGCATTTCATGCTTGAACCCCTAATAAAAATCAGGACAATTACAATAGGGTTTCAGCACTTCGTGCTTGAACCCCTAATAAGAAGAGACGTTTTGGACAGTTATAGCGCCAGCTATTGTCCGATCTTCACGAAACTTGGCATGCTTCTTCACCATGCTATGGCAGATCTGCTCATCGATTTTTGTGAAGTTTGGGGTTTTCCCTTAGGTCGTGTAGGCTTTTGAGTGTTTTTTTGTCCCACCCCTTTCCTAAATTACCCTGCTACAGCCAGGCAAATGCAAAAGTTCCACTTTTTTTCGATAATTATTGATCTAGAGAGTCCAGAGAATTGTCCTAGACTGGTCTGGTTCCGATTGGGCCAAAAACCAGGGACTAGTTGGCCAAAGTAGGTTTTGGACAAAATTCGACATAGCAGAAATGTTTCCCTGCCTACATCCAAATCGGAGATAGCCATTTTGTCCGCCTCGAGCCAAGGATTCCAACGATATAAGACACTTGATCCTGGGACAAACGGTCTAAGAGTTATGAGCGATTTTGAACTTTTGGTTGCTGTAGCGCCACCTATGGGCCAATCGGGGTCATACTCTGATAGGTTGTCCCCACATTGAGGCCTACCATCTGGCCAGGTTTCAAGTCTCTAGGCCTTACGGTTTGTCCTGCACGATGCGTTTTACGAATCCTTACAATTACAATAGGGTTTCAGCATTTCATGCTTGAACCCCTAATAAGAATGAAGGCTTTTTGCCAGTTATAGCGCCACCTATGGTCCGATCTCCATGAAACTCTGCATGCTTCCTCACCGTGTTCTGACACATATGCTCATCAATTTTGGTCAAGTTCTGAGTTTTCCTTTGGGATTTATAGGCTTTTGAGTGTATTTTGCCACGCCCCTTTTCTAAATGACCCTGTTACAGCCACCCAAATGCCAAAGTTCAACTTTTTTTTGATAATTATTGATCTAGAGAGTCCAGAGAATTGTCCTAGACTGGTTTGGTTCGGATCGGGCGAAAAACCAGGGACTAGTTCGCAAAAGTAGGTTTTGGACAAAATTCGACATAGCAGAAATGTTTCCCTGCCTACATCCAAATCGGAGATAGCCATTTTGTCCGCCTCGAGCCAAGGATTCCAACGATATAAGACACTTGATCCTGGGACAAACGGTCTAAGAGTTATGAGCGATTTTGAACTTTTGGTTGCTGTAGCGCCACCTATGGGCCAATCGGGGTCATACTCTGATAGGTTGTCCCCACATTGAGGCCTACCATCTGGCCAGGTTTCAAGTCTCTAGGCCTTACGGTTTGTCCTGCACGATGCGTTTTACGAATCCTTACAATTACAATAGGGTTTCAGCATTTCATGCTTGAACCCCTAATAAGAATGAAGGCTTTTTGCCAGTTATAGCGCCACCTATGGTCCGATCTCCATGAAACTCTGCATGCTTCCTCACCGTGTTCTGACACATATGCTCATCAATTTTGGTCAAGTTCTGAGTTTTCCTTTGGGATTTATAGGCTTTTGAGTGTATTTTGCCACGCCCCTTTTCTAAATGACCCTGTTACAGCCACCCAAATGCCAAAGTTCAACTTTTTTTTGATAATTATTGATCTAGAGAGTCCAGAGAATTGTCCTAGACTGGTTTGGTTCGGATCGGGCGAAAAACCAGGGACTAGTTCGCAAAAGTAGGTTTTGGACAAAATTCGACATAGCAGAAATGTTTCCCTGCCTACATCCAAATCGGAGATAGCCATTTTGTCCGCCTCGAGCCAAGGATTCCAACGATATAAGACACTTGATCCTGGGACAAACGGTCTAAGAGTTATGAGCGATTTTGAACTTTTGGTTGCTGTAGCGCCACCTATGGGCCAATCGGGGTCATACTCTGATAGGTTGTCCCCACATTGAGGCCTACCATCTGGCCAGGTTTCAAGTCTCTAGGCCTTACGGTTTGTCCTGCACGATGCGTTTTACGAATCCTTACAATTACAATAGGGTTTCAGCATTTCATGCTTGAACCCCTAATAATAAAAATCAGTACAATTACAATAGGGTTTCAGCACTTCGTGCTTGAACCCCTAATAAGAAGAGACATTTTGGACAGTTATAGCGCCACCTATTGTCCGATCTTCACGAAACTTGGCATGCTTCTTCACCATGGTCTGACACATCTGCTCATCGATTTTCGTGAAGTTTGGGGTTTTCCCTTAGGTTGTATAGGCTTTTGAGTGTTTTTTTGTCCCTCCCCTTTCCTAAATGACCCTGTTACAGCCAGGCAAATGCAAAAGTTCCACTTTTTTTCGATAATTATTTATCTAGAGAGTCCAGAGAATTGTCCTAGACTGGTCTGGTTCCGATCGGGCGAAAAACCAGGGACTAGTTCGCAAAAGTAGGTTTTTAACATATTCATGAATATTTAATGAACGGTTTGATTGACAGCAATGGTTCTTGAGGAAAAGTTGTTCAGCATGAGGAGATCTATCAAATGATATGCATTTTGTGACAATAAGTGTAACACCACGTGATTACAGAGCCTTAAAACTCGTTAGCGCCAACTAGTGGCCGATTTCTTTCAAAATTGTTACAGACCTCTAGGGGCTTGAGCCGAACATGCCCACCGAGTTTCGCTCCGATCGGACTTCGTTAACGGTGCTCAAACCTCATTGGCCAATGGCGGCCATGTTTTTCGAGATACGCCAATATCCTTTTACACATACATGGCCCCTTGGGCTAAGACACTGCATACCAAATTTCAAGTCATTCGGAAAAACGGTCAGGTGTTTATACGTTTTTTTTTTTATAGCGCCACCATGTGGCCAATTGACGCAATTTTTTTTACTGTGACCTCAGAGTGGCCTCTTACACATGTGTACCAAGTTTGGTGAAGTTTACTTAATTACTTCTTGAGTTATAGCCATTTTAGTAAAATAGGCTCCTCCCACAACGTTAATTTTGCACCCCCTAGGTACCATGAATCGAAATTTCAACGTTTTTTCGATAATTATTGATCTTCAGACTCCAGAGAACAATTCTGCACTGGTTTGGTTCCGATCGGGCGAAAAACCAGGGACTAGTTTGCAAAAGTAGTTTTTTGACAAAATTCAAAATGGCGAAAAATCTATCATGGCGGAAATGAAATCGGAGATATACGTTTTTTTCTTCAGGAGCTCTGGATTTCAATGATATAAGACACTTGAAGCTACGCCTTACGGTCTGGGAGTTCTGAGCAGTTTCGCGCTTTTGATTGCTATAGCGCCACCTATGGGCCGATTGGGCTGAGTCCGTGTATCTGAGTAGCGAGCAATAGTACTACCATCTGGCAAAGTTTCAAGTCTCTAGGTCTTACGGTTTGGGCTGCACGATGCGTTTTATGGCGGAAAAATAATAATAATAAAAATCAGGACAATTACAATAGGGTTTCAGCACTTCGTGCTTGAACCCCTAATAAAAATCAGTACAATTACAATAGGGTTTCAGCATTTCATGCTTGAACCCCTAATAAGAAGAGACGTTTTGGACAGTTATAGCACCACCTATTGTCCGATCTTCACGAAACTTGGCATGCTTCTTCACCATGGTCTGACACATCTGCTCATCGATTTTCGTGAAGTTTGGGGTTTTCCCTTAGGTTGTATAGGCTTTTGAGTGTTTTTTTGTCTCTCCCCTTTCCTAAATGACCCTGTTACAGCCAGGCCAATGCAAAAGTTCCACTTTTTTTCGATAATTATTGATCTAGAGACTCCAGAGAACTGTGCTAGACTGGTCTGGTTCCGATTGGGCCAAAAACCTAGGACTAGTTCGCAAAAGTAGGTTTTGACAAAATTGGCCATAACAAATTCAGGGATCACAGTGAAGCTAAAATGGACAATCTAGGACAAACTGTCTAGGAGTTGTGAGCAATTTAGTAAATGTGGTCATTGTAGCGCCACCTATGGGCCAATCTGGGTCATACTTTGATAGGTTCTCCCCAAATTGAGGACTACCATTTGGCCAAGTTTCAAGGTTCCAGCTCTTACGGTTTGGGCTGCACGATGCGTTTTAGGGCGGAATAATAATAATAATAATAATAATAATAATAATTAAAGCTGCAAGCAGCATTTATCGGGGTTCAAGCAGTTAAGGCCTTTAAGGCATTTAAGCATTTAAGACATTAAGATTTATTTAGAAAGCTTTTAACCACTGAAATAATAGATTGAAAAGTCCATTTACAGCCAATACATGCAATTTACCATAGGAAATATATGGTTTTAAATCTGTTTAACAGTTATAGCGCCACCTATTGTCCGATCTCCATAAAATTTGGCATGCTTGTTAATGATGTTATTTTACATAAGTTCACCAATTTTTGTGAAGTTCTGAGTTTTTATTTAGGATTTATAGGCTTTTTAATGTATTTTGCCACGCCCATTTTATAAATGACCCTATTACAGCCACCCAAATGCAAAAGTTCAACTTTTTTTCAATAATTATTGATCTAGAGAGTCCAGAGAATTGTCCTAGACTGGTTTGGTTCCGATCGGCCGAAAAACCAGGGACTAGTTCGCAAAAGTAGGTTTTTAACATAATTATTAATATTTCATGAACGGTTTGATTGACAGCAATGGTTCTTGAGGCAAAGTTGTTCATCATGAGGAGATCTATCAAAGGATATGCTTATTGTGTTGATGTGTGCAAAGCCACGTGATTACAGAGGGCGTAAACCTCGTTAGCGCCAACTAGTGGCCGATTTCTTTCAAAATTCTTACAGACCTCTAGGGCCATGAGTCGAACATGCCCATTGAGTTTCGTTCTGATCGGCCTCCGTTAACCTTGCCTTATAGGTGCTCAAATTTTATTGGCCGACGGCAGCCATGTTTTTTGAGATACGCTAATGTCCTCATAGACATACATGGGGCCTTGGACCAAGACACTGCATACCAATTTTTAAGTCAATCGGACTAACGGTCAGGTGATCATAACCCTTTTTATGTTTTTTTAATGTTATAGCGCCACCTAGTGCTCAATCATCGCGATTTTTTTACTGTGACCTCATATTGAGCTCTTACATAAGTGTACCGAGTTTGGTGAAGATAACTCATTTATTTCTCGAGTTATAGCCGTTTTAGTAAAATAGGCTCATCCTACAACGTACGTTTTGGCGCCCCCTATCGTCCGTGAATCGAAATATCAACTTTTTTTCGATAATTATTGATAATCAGGCTCCAGAGAACATTTCTGCACTGGTTTGGTTCCAATCGGACGAAAAACCTAGGACTAGTTCGCAAAAGTAGGTTTTTGAGAAAATTCAAAATGGCGGAAAATTTTCCCAGGCGGAAATGAAATCGGAGATATACGTTTTGACCGTCTTGAGCCACGGATTACAGTGATATAAGACACTTGATTCTATGACAAACCGTCTAGGAGTTATGGCTGATTTCATACTTTTGCTTGCTATAGCGCCACCTATTGGCCAATCGGGGTCATACTTTGATAGTTTCTCCCCAAATTGAGGACTACCATTTGGCTGAGTTTCAAGTCTCCAGCATTTACGGTTTGGGCTGCACGATGCGTTTTAGGGGAAAATAATAATAATAATTAAAGCTGCAAGCAGCATTTATCGGGGTTCAAGCATTTAAGGCCTTTAAGCACATAAGCATTTAAGACATTAAGATTTGTTTAGAAAGCTTTTAACCACTAAAATAATAGATGGAAAAGTCCATTTACAGCCAATACAGGCAAGCTTTTTAACAGTTATAGCGCCACCTATAGTCCGATCTCCATGATATTTTGCATGCTTGTTAATGATGTTGTGGCACATATGCTCACCAATTTTCGTGAAGTTCTGAGTTTTCGTTTAGGATTTATAGGCTTTTGAGTGCATTTTGCCACGCCCATTTTCTTTATGACCCAATTATACCCGTGCGAAAAATGCAAAAGTTCAACTTTTTTTCGATAATTATTGATCTAGAGAGTCCAGAGAATTGTCCTAGACTGGTCTGGTTCTGATCGGGCGAAAAACCAGGGACTAGTTCGCAAAAGTAGGTTTTTAACATATTCATGAATATTTAATGAACAGTTTGATTGACAGTGATGGTTCTTGAGGCAAAGTTGTTCAGCATGAGCAGATCTATCAAATGATATGCATTTTGTGATGATAAGTGTAACACCACGTGATTACAGAGCCTTAAAACTCGTTAGCGCCAACTAGTGGCCGATTTCTTTCAAAATTCTTACAGACCTCTAGGGGCTTGAGCCGAACATGCCCATCGAGTTTCGCTCCGATCGGACTTCGTTAACGATGCTCAAACCTCATTGGCCAATGGCAGCCATGTTTTTCGAGATACGCCAATATCCTTTTAGACATACATGGCCCCTTGGGCCAAGACACTGCATACCAAATTTCAAGTCATTCGGAAAAACGGTCAGTTGTCTATATGTTTTTATTTGTTTTATAGCGCCACCATGTGGCCAATCGACGCAATTTTTTTACTGTGACCTCAGATTGACCTCTTACACATGTGTTCCAAGTTTGGTGAAGTTTACTTAATTACTTCTTGAGTTATAGCCATTTTAGTAAAATAGGCTCCTCCCACAACGTTAATTTTGCACCCCCTAGCGACCATTAATCGAAATTTCAACTTTTTTTCGATAATTATTGATCTTCAGACTCCAGAGAACAATTCCGCACTGGTTTGGTTCCGATCGGGCGAAAAACCAGGGACTAGTTCGCAAAAGTAGGTTTTTGACAAAATTCAAAATGGCGAAAAATCTATCATGGCGGAAATGAAATCGGAGATATACGTTTTTTTCTTCAGGAGCTCTGGATTTCAATGATATAAGACACTTGAAGCTACGCCTTACGGTCTGGGAGTTCTGAGCAGTTTTGCGCTTTTGATTGCTATAGCGCCACCTATGGGCCGATTGGGCTGAGTCCGTGTATCTGAGTAGCGAGCAATAGTACTACCATCTGGCAAAGTTTCAAGTCTCTAGGTCTTACGGTTTGGGCTGCACGATGCGTTTTATGGCGGAAAAATAATAATAATAATTAAAGCTGCAAGCAGCATTTATCGGGGTTCAAGCATTTAAGGCCTTTAAGCACATAAGCATTTAAGACATTAAGATTTATTTAGAAAGCTTTTAACCACTGAAATAATAGATGGAAAAGTCCATTTACAGCCAATACAGGAAATTTACCATAGGAAATATATGGTTTTCAAAGCTTTTTAACAGTTATAGCGCCACCTATGGTCCGATCTCCATAAAAATTTCCATGCTTCTTTAGCATGTTATTTCACATATGCCCATCAATTTTTGTGAAGTTCTGAGTTTTTATTTAGGCTTTATAGACGTTTGAGTGTATTTGGACACGCCTATTTTATAAATGATCCTCTTCTAGCCAACCAAAAGCAAAATTTTAACTTTTTTTTGATAATTATTGATCTAGAGAGTCCAGAGAATTGTCCTAGACTGGTCTGGTTCCGATCGGGCGAAAAACCAGGGACTAGTTCGCAAAAGTAGGTTTTTAACATATTCGTGAATAATTAATAAACTGTTTGATTGACAGCAATGGTTCTAGAGGCAAAGTTGTTCAGCATGAGCAGATCTATCAAATGATATGCATTTTGTGATGATAAGTGTAACACCACGTGATTACAGAGCCATAAAACTCGTTAGCGCCAACTAGTGGTCGATTTCTTTCAAAATTCTTACAGACCTCTAGGGCCATGAGTCGAACATGCCCACCGAGTTTTGTTCCGATCGGCCTCCGTTAACCTTGTCTAATAGGTGCTCAAACTTCATTGGCCGATGGCGGCCATGTTTTTTGAGATACACCAATGTCCTCATAGACATACATGACACCTTGGACCAAGACACTGCATACCAATTTTCAAGTCAATCGGACTAATGGTCAGGTGGTTATAGCCAGTTTTATGTTTTTTTCATGTTATAGCGCCACCATGTGGCCAATCGCCACGATTTTTTTACTGTGACCTCAGATTGACCTCTTAAATAATTGGACCGAGTTTGGTGAAGATACCTCATTTACTTCTGGAGTTATGGCCGTTTTAGTAAAATAGGCTCCTCCCACAACATACAATTTGGCGCCCCTTAGCGACCGTGAATCGAAATTTCAACTTTTTTTCGATAATTATTGATATTCAAACTCCAGAGAACATTTCTGCACTGGTTTGGTTCCGATCGGGCAAAAAACCTAGGACTAGTTCGCAAAAGTAGGTTTTTGACAAAATTCAAAATGGCGGAAAAATTTGCATACCGGAAATGAAATCGGAGATATACGTTTTGTTTGCCATGAGGTCTTGATTACATTGATATAAGACACTTGAGTCTACGACATACGGTCTAGGAGTTATGAGCAGTTTCGCGCTTTTGGTCGCTGTAGCGCCACCTATGGGCCGATTTGGCTAAGTCCGTGTATCTGAGTAGCGAGCAATACTACTACCATTTGACCAAGTATCACGTCTCTAGGCCTTACGGTTTTGGCTGCACGATGCGTTTTAGGGAAGAATAATAATAATAATAAAAATCAGGGCAATTACAATAGGGTTTCAGCACTTCGTGCTTGAACCCCTAAAAATCAGGACGATTACAATAGGGTTTCAGCACTTCGTGCTTGAACCCCTAAAAATCAGAGCAATTACAATAGGGTTTCAGCACTTCGTGCTTGAACCCCTAAAAATCAGCACAATTACAATAGGGTTTCAGCACTTCGTGCTTGAACCCCTAATAAGAAGAGACGTTTTGGACAGTTATAGCGCCAGCTATTGTCCGATCTTCACGAAACTTGGCATGCTTCTTCACCATGCTATGGCAGATCTGCTCATCGATTTTTGTGAAGTTTGGGGTTTTCCCTTAGGTCGTGTAGGCTTTTGAGTGTTTTTTTGTCCCACCCCTTTCCTAAATTACCCTGCTACAGCCAGGCAAATGCAAAAGTTCCACTTTTTTTCGATAATTATTGATCTAGAGAGTCCAGAGAATTGTCCTAGACTGGTCTGGTTCCGATTGGGCCAAAAACCAGGGACTAGTTGGCCAAAGTAGGTTTTGGACAAAATTGCCCATAACAATTTTTTTTATGGCCCGAATCGGGATTTGGAGATAGCCATTTTGTCCGTCTGGAGCCAGGGATCACAGTGATGCTAAATTTGAGACTCCAGGACCAACTGTCTAGGAGTTATGAGCAATTTAGTAAATTTGGTCATTATAGTGCCACCTATGGGCCAATCGGGGTCATATTTTGATAACCTCTCCTCGATTTTTGTACTACCATCTGGCAAAGTTTCAAGTCTCCAACACTTACGGTTTGGGCTGCACGATGCGTTTTACAGGAGAATAATAATAATAAAAATCAGGACAATTACAATAGGGTTTCAGCACTTCGTGCTTGAACCCCTAATAATAATTAAAGCTGCAAGCAGCATTTATCGGGGTTCAAGCAGTTAAGGCCTTTAAGGCATTTAAGCACAAAAGCATCAAAAGTCATTAAGATTTATTTAGCAAGCATGTAACCACTGACATAATAGATGGAAAAGACCATTTACAGCCAATACAGGCAAATTGCCATGGGATATATATGGTTTTAAAGCTTTTTAACAGTTATAGCGCCACCTATGGTCCGATCTCCATAAAATTGTTTATTGTGACCTCAAATTGAACCCATACACATGTGTACTGATTTTGGTGAAGATATCTCATTTACTTCTTGAGTTATAGCCATTTGAGTAAAATAGGCTCCTCCCACAACGATTTGCCACATTCAAGAATTATTTAATATGATTCTAGCATGATTTACTATCATATACCATGTTCCAGAATGATTTATTAGGATTCTAGCATGATTTACCTTGATACACCTCATTTCAGTATTATTTACTATGATTTACAATGTTTCTAGCATGATTAACCACATTACTAGCAATTATGTGAAGTGTCAGTGCAAATGAGGTGATGAACACTGACAAAATATTATTGTGTTATAATAGTTAGTTATATACGTGATTTTTAGTGTGTGTCCAAGTATGAATGCAAAAGCACATGTAAAATATTTCATTATTAAGTAGAATGGCCAGCAGAGGGCACTAGAAGACCACTTATTGGCTCACTTTCACTTTAAACCAGTTTTCTGCACTAAAGCAAACCAGTTTTTCCATGTTAACTCAATGCATGCTTACACACACACACACACACACACACACACACACACACACACACACACACACACACACACACAGCATAGTTAACCATGATTTACCATGATATACCACGTTCTAGTATTATTTACCAGGAGATAAACGACAATCTAGTATTATTTACTTTGATTTACCATGTTTCTAGCCTGATTTATCACATTACTAGCAATTATTTGAAGTGTCAGTGCAAATAAAGTGATTAACACTGACAAAATATGATTGTGTTATAATAGTTATTGCTATATATTTTTAGTGTGTATTCAAGTATAAATGCAAGCACATGTGGAAATATTTAATTAATAAGTAGAATGGCCAGCAGAGGGCACTAGAAGACCACTTATTGGCTCACTTTCACTTTAAACCTCATGATTTTGACCAGTTTTCTGCACTAAAGCAAACCAGTGTTTCCATGTTAACTCAATAATGCATACTTGCTACATATGCTACACACAATAATGCCACACACACACACACACACACACACACACACACACACACACAAATGTTTCAGTGATATTGGTGTCACATTCACCTTCATCACATTCACCTTCTGTCTTCATCACATTCACCATCTGTCGTCATCACCTGCACCTGCTCCTCATCACCCTCCTCATCATCACCTGCTCCTCATCATCATAACCGTCACCTGTTGTCCTTGTCTTGATCTGTGTATTTAAGTTCCCCTCTCATCCATTATCATTGTCGGTTATTGTTTGTGCACTAGCACTCTGTTATGTTTGTTTTCATGTTGGAAAATAAAACCTTTGTTATATTTGTACCACACACACACACACACACACACACACACACACACACACACACACACCATCATTTATCATGATTTACCATGGCTGATACCAATACCAATATGAGAAAATGACTATTTTAAACAGCAGGGGGCAGTAAAATACCACTTATTGGCTTAACATGCCATTAATTCATATCATTTTCACCTTTTTAACTGTTATAGAGGCAAATTTTGTCCGATCTGTCTGAAAATTTTCATGCTTGTTCAGGGTGATATTTCACACGTTCTGACTTGTTTTTAAGAAGGTCTGAGCATTGATTAAAGAGATATAGGCTTTCGGGGACACTTGGTAAAGGCCAGATTTTGAAGTGAACCTATTATAGCTATCCAAATGAAGTAGTTCAACTTTTTCTGACAATTATTGATCTAGTGAGTCCAGAGAATTGTATTGCACTAGTTTTGAACATTATGATATGAAAATTATATGGAAAAGACCATTTACAGCCAATACAGGCAGTTTACCATAGGAAATATATGATTTTAAAGCTTTTTAACAGTTATAGCGCCACCTATCGTCCGATCTCCATAGAATTTTTCATGCTTGTTAATGATGTTATGTCACATATGCTGACCAATGTTTGTGAAGTTCTGAGTTTTTATTTAGGATTTATAGGCTTTTTAATGTATTTTGACACGCCCATTTTATGAATGACCCTATTACAGCCATCCAAATGCAAAAGTTCAACTTTTTTTTGATAATTATTGATCTAGAGAGTCCAGAGAATTGTCCTAGACTGGTCTGGTTCCGATCGGGCGAAAAACCTAGGACTAGTTCGCAAAAGTAGGTTTTTAACATATTAATGAATAATTAATGAACAGTTTGATTGACAGCAATGGTTCTTGAGGCAAAGTTGTTCAGGATGAGGAGATCTATCAAATGATATGCATATTGTGTGGATATTTGTAACACCACGTGATTACAGAGCCGTAAAACTCGTTAGCGCCAACTGGTGGCCGATTTCTTTCAAAATTCTTACAGACCTCTAGGGCTATGAGTTGAACATGCCCATCGAGTTTCGTTCCGATCGGCCTCCGTTAACCTTGTCTAATAGGTGCTCAAACTTCATTGGCCGATGGCGGCCATGTTTTTTGAGATACACCAATGTCCTCATAGACATACATGACACCTTGGGCCAAGACACTGCATACCAATTTTCAAGTCAATCGGACTAACGGTCAGGTGGTTAAAGCCTGTTTTATGTTTTTTTCATGTTATAGCGCCACCATGTGGCCAATCGCCGCGATTTTTTTACTGTGACCTCAGATTGACCTCTTACACATGTGTACCGAGTTTGGTGAAGATACCTCATTTACTTCTGGAGTTATAGCCATTTTAGTAAAATAGGCCCCTCCCACAACGTACGTTTTGGCGCCCCTTAGCGTCCGTGAATCGAAATTTCAACTTTTTTTCGATAATTATTGATATTCAGACTCCAGAGAACATTTCTGTACTGGTTTGGTTCCGATCGGGCGAAAAACCTAGGACTAGTTCGCAAAAGTAGGTTTTTGGCAAAATTCAAAATGGCGGAAAATCTATCAAGGCGGAAATGAAATCGGAGATATACGTTTTGTTCGTCAGGCATCCAGCTTTCCAATGATATAAGACACTTGAGTCTACGACATACGGTCTAGGAGTTCTGAGCAGTTTTGCGCTTTTGGTCGCTGTAGCGCCACCTATGGGCCGATTTGGCTAAGTCCGTGTATCTGAGTAGCGAGCAATACTACTACCATTTGACCAAGTATCACGTCTCTAGGCCTTACGGTTTTGGCTGCACGATGCGTTTTAGGGAAGAATAATAATAATAATAAAAATCAGGGCAATTACAATAGGGTTTCAGCACTTCGTGCTTGAACCCCTAATTAAAGCTGCAAGCAGCATTTATCGGGGTTCAAGCATTTAAGGCCTTTAAGCACATAAGCATTTAAGACATTTAGATTTATTTAGAAAGCTTTTAACCACTGAAATAATAGATTGAAAAGTCCATTTACAGCCAATACAGGCAATTTACCATAGGAAATATGTGGTTTTAAAGCTTTTTAACAGTTATAGTGCCACCTTTGGTCCGATGTCCATAAAATTTGGCATGCTTGTCAATGATGTTATGTGACATATGCTCACCAATTTTTGTGAAGTTTTGAGTTTTCATTTAGGATTTATAGGCTTTTTAGTGTATTTTGCCACGCCCATTTTATAAATGACCCTATTACAGCCATCCAAATGCAAAAGTTCCACTTTTTTTTGATAATTATTGATCTAGAGAGTCCAGAGAATTGTCCTAGACTGGTTTGGTTCCGATTGGGCAAAAAACCTAGGACTAGTTCGCAAAAGTAGGTTTTTAACATATTCATGAATAATTAATGAACAGTTTGATTGACAGCAATGGTTCTTGAGGCAAAGTTGTTCAGTATGAGGAGATCTATCAACTGATATGCATATTGTGTGGATGTATGCAACACCACGTGATTACAGAGCCGAAAAAACTCGTTAGCGCCAACTAGTGGCCGATTTCTTTCAAAATTCTTACAGACCTCTTGGGCCATGAGTCGAACATGCCCATCGAGTTTCGTTCCGATCAGCCTCCGTTAACCTTGTCTAATAGGTGCTCAAACTTCATTGGCTGATGGCGGCCATGTTTTTTGAGATACGTCAATGTCCTCATAGGCATACATGGCACCTTGGACCAAGACACTGCATACCAATTTTCAAGTCAATCGGACAAACGGTCAGGTGGTTATAGCCCTTTTCATGTTTTTTTCAAGTTATAGCGCCACCTACTGTTCAATCGTCGCGATTTTTTTACTGTGACCTCAAATTGAACTATTACACATGTGTACCGAGTTTGGTGAAGATACCTCATTTATTTCTCGAGTTATAGCCGTTTTAGTAAAATAGGCTCCTCCCACAACGTACGTTTTGGCGCCCCCTAGCGACCGTGAATCGAAATTTCAACTTTTTTTCGATAATTATTGATATTCAGACTCCAGAGAACATTTCTGCACTGGTTTGGTTCCAATCGGACGAAAAACCTAGGACTAGTTCGCAAAAGTAGGTTTTTGAGAAAATTCAAAATGGCGGAAAATTTTCCCAGGCGGAAATGAAATCGGAGATATACGTTTTGACCGTCTTGAGCCAAGGATTACAGTGATATAAGACACTTGATTCTATGACAAACCGTCTAGGAGTTATGGCTGATTTCATACTTTTGCTTGCTATAGCGCCACCTATTGACCAATCGGGGTCATATTTTGATAGGTTCTCCCCAAATTGAGGACTACCATTTGGCTGAGTTTCAAGTCTCCAGCATTTACGGTTTGGGCTGCACGATGCGTTTTAGGGGAAAATAATAATAATTAAAGCTGCAAGCAGCATTTATCGGGGTTCAAGCATTTAAGGCCTTTAAGCACATAAGCATTTAAGACATTAAGATTTGTTTAGAAAGCTTTTAACCACTGAAATAATAGATGGAAAAGTCCATTTACAGCCAATACAGGCAAGCTTTTTAACAGTTATAGCGCCACCTATAGTCCGATCTCCATGATATTTTGCATGCTTGTTAATGATGTTGTGGCACATATGCTCACCAATTTTCGTGAAGTTCTGAGTTTTCGTTTAGGATTTATAGGCTTTTGAGTGCATTTTGCCACGCCCATTTTCTTTATGACCCAATTATACCCGTGCGAAAAATGCAAAAGTTCAACTTTTTTTCGATAATTATTGATCTAGAGAGTCCAGAGAATTGTCCTAGACTGGTCTGGTTCTGATCGGGCGAAAAACCAGGGACTAGTTCGCAAAAGTAGGTTTTTAACATATTCATGAATATTTAATGAACAGTTTGATTGACAGTGATGGTTCTTGAGGCAAAGTTGTTCAGCATGAGCAGATCTATCAAATGATATGCATTTTGTGATGATAAGTGTAACACCACGTGATTACAGAGCCTTAAAACTCGTTAGCGCCAACTAGTGGCCGATTTCTTTCAAAATTCTTACAGACCTCTAGGGGCTTGAGCCGAACATGCCCATCGAGTTTCGCTCCGATCGGACTTCGTTAACGATGCTCAAACCTCATTGGCCAATGGCAGCCATGTTTTTCGAGATACGCCAATATCCTTTTAGACATACATGGCCCCTTGGGCCAAGACACTGCATACCAAATTTCAAGTCATTCGGAAAAACGGTCAGTTGTCTATATGTTTTTATTTGTTTTATAGCGCCACCATGTGGCCAATCGACGCAATTTTTTTACTGTGACCTCAGATTGACCTCTTACACATGTGTTCCAAGTTTGGTGAAGTTTACTTAATTACTTCTTGAGTTATAGCCATTTTAGTAAAATAGGCTCCTCCCACAACGTTAATTTTGCACCCCCTAGCGACCATTAATCGAAATTTCAACTTTTTTTCGATAATTATTGATCTTCAGACTCCAGAGAACAATTCCGCACTGGTTTGGTTCCGATCGGGCGAAAAACCAGGGACTAGTTCGCAAAAGTAGGTTTTTGACAAAATTCAAAATGGCGAAAAATCTATCATGGCGGAAATGAAATCGGAGATATACGTTTTTTTCTTCAGGAGCTCTGGATTTCAATGATATAAGACACTTGAAGCTACGCCTTACGGTCTGGGAGTTCTGAGCAGTTTTGCGCTTTTGATTGCTATAGCGCCACCTATGGGCCGATTGGGCTGAGTCCGTGTATCTGAGTAGCGAGCAATAGTACTACCATCTGGCAAAGTTTCAAGTCTCTAGGTCTTACGGTTTGGGCTGCACGATGCGTTTTATGGCGGAAAAATAATAATAATAAAAATCAGGACGATTACAATAGGGTTTCAGCACTTCGTGCTTGAACCCCTAATAATAATAATAAAAATCAGTACAATTACAATAGGGTTTCAGCACTTCGTGCTTGAACCCCTAATAAAAATCAGGGCAATTACAATAGGGTTTCAGCACTTCGTGCTTGAACCCCTAATAATAAAAATCAGTACAATTACAATAGGGTTTCAGCACTTCGTGCTTGAACCCCTAATTAAAGCTGCAAGCAGCATTTATCGGGGTTCAAGCTATTAAGGCCTTTAAGGGTTTTTAAGCACAAAAGCATCAAAAGTTATCAAGTTTTATTTAGCAAGCATTTAACCACTGACATAATAGATGGAAAACACCATTTACAGCCAATATAGGCAATGTACCATAGGAAATATATGGTTTTAAAGCTTTTTAACAGTTATAGCGCCACCTATCGTCCAATCTCCATAAAATTGTTTACTGTGACCTCAAATTGAACCCATACACATGTGTACTGAGTTTGGTGAAGATATCTCATTTACTTCTTGACTTATAGCCATTTTAGTAAAATAGGCTCCTCCCACAACAATTTACCACATTCTAGTATTATTTACTATGATTCTAGCATGATTGTGCTACAATAGTAATTGTTATATAAGTGATTTTTTTAGTTTCTCATTGTTATATAAGTGATTTTTAGTGTCTAATGAATGTAAAAGCATATGTGAGTAGACTTCATTAATAAGTAGAATGGCCAGCAGAGAGCAGTAGAAGACCACATATTGGCACACTTTCACTTTAAACTTCTTGATTTTCACCATTTTTCTGCACTAAAACAAACCAGTTTTTCCATTTTAACTCCATAATGCATGTTTACACACACACACACACACACACACACACACACACACACACACACACACACACAAAGACAAATGTTGTTGTTTTTTCAATGCTATTGGGATATGTCATTATGAAAATATATTTGAATGGTCTATAAACATTTCACAAAGTCTTTGTAAGCTATTAATCAGATGATTCAGAATTTATTCAGAAACCTAAGACTACACACACACATTATGTTGTAGATACAGACATTTGAACTATATGATGTGATCAAACTGTCAATAATAATACTTTAACAGGTGGATTTTGACTAAATGTAATTGTAAATGTTAAAATAGTGATTTTATGAAGTCTAAATGTAAATTATAGAACAATATAACAAAATTACTATTTTAAACAGCAGGGGGCAGTAAAATACCATTTATTGGCTTAATATGCCATTATATTCATATCATTTTCACCTTTTTAACTGTTATAGAGGCAAATTTTGTCAGATCTGTCTGAAAATTTCCATGCATGTTCAGAGTGATATTTCACATGTTCTGACTTGTTTTTAAGTAGGTTTAAATATTCATTAAAGAGATATAGGCTTTCGGGGACACCTGGTAAAGGCCACATTTTGAAGTGAACCTATTATAGCTATCCAAATGAAGTAGTTCAACTTTTTCTGACAATTATTGTTCTAGTGAGTTCAGAGAATTGTATTGCACTAGTTTTTAACATTATGATATGAAAATTATATGATCAGAGATGGAAAATACCATTCACAGCCAATACAGGCAGTTTACCATAGGAAATATATAGTTTTAAAGCCTTTTAACAGTTATAGCGCCAACTATGGTCCGATCTCCATGAAATTTTGCATGCTTGTTAATGATGTTATGTCACATAAGTTCACCAATTTTTGTGAAGTTCTGGGTTTTTATTTAGGATTTATAAGCTTTTTAATGTATTTTGCCACGCCCATTTTATAAATGACCCTATTACAGCCATCCAAATGCAAAAGTTCAACTTTTTTTTGATAATTATTGATCTAGAGAGTCCAGAGAATTGTCCTAGACTGGTTTGGTTCCGATTGGGCGAAAAACCTAGGACTAGTTCGCAAAAGTAGGTTTTTAACATATTCGTAAATATTTAATGAACGGTTTGATTGACATTAGTGGTTCTAGAGGCAAAGTTGTTCAACATGAGCAGATCTATCAAATGATATGCATTTTGTGATGATATGTGTAACACCACGTGATTACAGAGCCATAAAACTCGTTAGCGCCAACTAGTGGCCGATTTCTTTCAAAATTCTTACAGACCTCTAGGGCCATGAGTCAAACATGCCCATCGAGTTTCATTCCGATCGGCCTCTGTTAACCTTGTTTAATAGGTGCTCAAATTTATTGGCCAATGGCGGCCATGTTTTTTGAGATACACCAATGTCCTCATAGACATACATGGCACCTTGGGCCAAGACACTGCATACCAATTTTCAAGTCAATCGGACTAACGGTCAGGTGGTTATAGCCCTTTTCATGTTTTTTTCATGTTATAGCGCCACCTAGTGTTCAATCGTCGCGATTTTTTTACTGTGATCCCAGACTGAACCCATACACAAGTGTACCGAGTTTGGTTAATCTATCTCATTTACTTTTTGAGTTATAGCCATTTTAGTAAAATAGGCTCCTCCCACAACGTTCATTTTATGCCCTCTAGCGACCATGAACCGAAATTTCAACATTTTTTTGATAATTATTTATCTTCAGACTCCAGAGAACATTTCTGCACTGGTTTGGTTCCGATCGGACAAAAAACCACGGTCTAGTTTGCAAAAGTAGGTTTTTGACAAAATTCAAAATGGCGGAAAATCTATCATGACGGAAATAAAATCGGAGATATACGTTTTGTTCGTCAGGCGTCCAGCTTTCCAATGATATAAGACACTTGAGTCTATGACATACGGTCTAGGAGTTATGAGCTGTTTCACGCTTTTGGTCACTATAGCGCCACCTATGGGCCAATCGGGGTCATAATCTCTGAACCTCTCCTCGATTTTTGTACTACCATCTGGCAAAGTTTCAATGCTCTAGCCCTTACGGTTTGGGCTGCACGATGCGTTTTACGGCAGAAGAATAATAATAATAATTAAAGCTGCAAGCAGCATTTATCGGGGTTCAAGCAGTTAAGGCCTTTAAGGCATTTAAGCACAAAAGCATCAAAAGTTATTAAGATTTATTTAGCAAGCATGTAACCACTGACATAATAGATGGAAAAGACCATTTACAGCCAATACAGGCAATTTGCCATGGGATATATATGGTTTTAAAGCTTTTTAACAGTTATAGCGCCACCTATGGTCCGATCTCCATAAAATTGTTTACTGTGACCTCAAATTGAACCCATACACATGTGTACTGAGTTTGGTGAAGATATCTCATTTACTTCTTGAGTTATAGCCATTTGAGTAAAATAGGCTCCTCCCACAACGATTTGCCACATTCTAGAATTATTTAATATGATTCTAGCATGATTTACTATCATATACCATGTTCCAGAATGATTTATTAGGATTCTAGCATGATTTACCTTGATACACCTCATTTCAGTATTATTTCCTATGATTTACAATGTTTCTAGCATGATTAACCACATTACTAGCAATTATGTGAAGTGTCAGTGCAAATGAGGTGATGAACACTGACAAAATATTATTGTGTTATAATAGTTAGTTATATACGTGATTTTTAGTGTGTGTCCAAGTATGAATGCAAAAGCACATGTAAAATATTTCATTATTAAGTAGAATGGCCAGCAGAGGGCACTAGAAGACCACTTATTGGCTCACTTTCACTTTAAACCAGTTTTCTGCACTAAAGCAAACCAGTTTTTCCATGTTAACTCAATGCATGCTTACACACACACACACACACACACACACACACACAGCATAGTTAACCATGATTTACCATGATATACCACGTTCTAGTATTATTTACCAGGAGATAAACGACAATCTAGTATTATTTACTTTGATTTACCATGTTTCTAGCCTGATTTATCACATTACTAGCAATTATTTGAAGTGTCAGTGCAAATAAAGTGATTAACACTGACAAAATATGATTGTGTTATAATAGTTATTGCTATATAAGTGATTTTTTTAGTGTGTATTCAAGTATGAATGCAAGCACATGTTGAAATATTTCATTAATAAGTAGAATGGCCAGCAGAGGGCAGTAGAAGACCACTTATTGGCTCACTTTCACTTTAAACCAGTTTTCTGCACTAAAGCAAACCAGTTTATCCATGTTAACTCAATGCATGCTTACACACACACACACACACACACACACACACACACACACACACACACACACACACACACACAGCATAGTTAACCATGATTTACCATGATTTACCACATTACTAGCAATTATTTGAAGTGTCAGTGCAAATAAAGTGATTAACACTGACAAAATATGATTGTGTTATAATAGTTATTGCTATATAAGTGATTTTTAGTGTGTATTCAAGTATAAATGCAAGCACATGTGGAAAAATTTTATTAATAAGTAGAATGGCCAGCAGAGGGCAGTAGAAGACCACTTATTGGCTCACTTTCACTTTAAACCTCATGATTTTGACCAGTTTTCTGCACTAAAGCAAACCAGTGTTTCCATGTTAACTCAATAATGTATACTTGCTACATATGCTACACACAATAATGCTACACACACACACACACACACACACACACACACACACACACACAAATGTTTCAGTGATATTGGTGTCACATTCACCTTCATCACATTCACCTTCTGTCTTCATCACATTCACCATCTGTCGTCATCACCTGCACCTGCTCCTCATCACCCTCCTCATCATCACCTGCTCCTCATCATCATAACCGTCACCTGTTGTCCTTGTCTTGATCTGTGTATTTAAGTTCCCCTCTCATCCATTATCATTGTCGGTTATTGTTTGTGCACTAGCACTCTGTTATGTTTGTTTTCATGTTGGAAAATAAAACCTTTGTTATATTTGTACCACACACACACACACACACACACACACCATCATTTATCATGATTTACCATGGCTGATACCAATACCAATATGAGAAAATGACTATTTTAAACAGCAGGGGGCAGTAAAATACCACTTATTGGCTTAACATGCCATTAATTCATATCATTTTCACCTTTTTAACTGTTATAGAGGCAAATTTTGTCCGATCTGTCTGAAAATTTTCATGCTTGTTCAGGGTGATATTTCACACGTTCTGACTTGTTTTTAAGAAGGTCTGAGCATTGATTAAAGAGATATAGGCTTTCGGGGACACTTGGTAAAGGCCAGATTTTGAAGTGAACCTATTATAGCTATCCAAATGAAGTAGTTCAACTTTTTCTGACAATTATTGATCTAGTGAGTCCAGAGAATTGTATTGCACTAGTTTTGAACATTATGATATGAAAATTATATGATCAGAGATGGAAAAGACCATTTACAGCCAATACAGGCAGTTTACCATAGGAAATATATGATTTTAAAGCTTTTTAACAGTTATAGCGCCACCTATCGTCCGATCTCCATAGAATTTTTCATGCTTGTTAATGATGTTATGTCACATATGCTGACCAATTTTTGTGAAGTTCTGAGTTTTTGTTTAGGATTTATAGGCTTTTTAATGTATTTTGCCACGCCCATTTTATAAATGACCCTATTACAGCAATCCAAATGCAAAAGTTCAACTTTTTTTTGATAATTATTGATATAGAGAGTCCAGAGAATTGTCCTAGACTGGTCTGGTTCCGATCGGGCGAAAAACCTAGGACTAGTTCGCAAAAGTAGGTTTTTAACATATTCATGAATATTTAATGAACTGTTTGATTGACAGCAATGGTTTTAGAGGCAAAGTTGTTCAGCATGAGCAGATCTATCATATGATATGCATTTTGTGACGATAAGTGTAACACCACGTGATTACAGAGCCACAAAACTCGTTAGCGCCAACTAGTGGCCGATTTCTTTCAAAATTCTTACAGACCTCTAGGGGCTTGAGCCGAACATGCCCACTGAGTTTTGTTCCAATCGGCCTCCGTTAACCTTGTCTAATAGGTGCTCAAACTTCATTGGCCGATAGCGGCCATGTTTTTCGAGATACACCAATGTCCTCATAGACATACATGGCACCTTGGGCCAAGACACTGCATACCAATTTTCAAGTCAATCGGACTAACGGTCAGGTGGTTATAGCCTGTTTTATGTTTTTTTCATATTATAGCGCCACCATGAGGCCAATCACCGCGATTTTTTTACTGTGACCTCAACTTGAGCTCATACATATGTGTACCGAGTTTGGTGAAAATATCTCATTTCGTTCACGAGTTATAGCCATTTTCGCATAATTAGCTCCGCCTCCTGCAAACATTTTGATGCCCCTTAGCAACCGTGGATCGAAATTTTTTTCGATAATTATTGATATTCAGACTCCTGTGAATATTTCTGCACTGGTTTGGTTCCGATCGGGCGAAAAACCAGGGACTAGTTCGCAAAAGTAGGTTTTGGACAAAATCCAAAATGGCGGAAAAATTTGCATACCGGAAATGAAATCCTTGAGGCCTTTTTTGTTCGGCTTGACCCAAGGATTCCAAAGATATAAGACACTTGAGTCTCTGACAAAAGGTTGATGAGATTTAAGCAAAAATATGCAATTTTTTTGTTTTTTGCACTGTAGCGCCACCTATTGGCTAATCTAGCTCATATTCTCTGAACCTCTCCTCGATTTTTGTACTACCTTCTGGCCAAGTTTCAAGTCTCTAGCACTTACGGTTTAGGCTGCACGATGCGTTTTACGGCGGAATAATAATAATAATAATAAAAATCAGCACAATTACAATAGGGTTTCAGCATTTCATGCTTGAACCCCTAATAAAAATCAGGACAATTACAATAGGGTTTCAGCACTTCGTGCTTGAACCCCTAATAAGAAGAGACGTTTTGGACAGTTATAGCGCCAGCTATTGTCCGATCTTCACGAAACTTGGCATGCTTCTTCACCATGCTATGGCAGATCTGCTCATCGATTTTTGTGAAGTTTGGGGTTTTCCCTTAGGTCGTGTAGGCTTTTGAGTGTTTTTTTGTCCCACCCCTTTCCTAAATTACCCTGCTACAGCCAGGCAAATGCAAAAGTTCCACTTTTTTTCGATAATTATTGATCTAGAGAGTCCAGAGAATTGTCCTAGACTGGTCTGGTTCCGATTGGGCCAAAAACCAGGGACTAGTTGGCCAAAGTAGGTTTTGGACAAAATTCGACATAGCAGAAATGTTTCCCTGCCTACATCCAAATCGGAGATAGCCATTTTGTCCGCCTCGAGCCAAGGATTCCAACGATATAAGACACTTGATCCTGGGACAAACGGTCTAAGAGTTATGAGCGATTTTGAACTTTTGGTTGCTGTAGCGCCACCTATGGGCCAATCGGGGTCATACTCTGATAGGTTGTCCCCACATTGAGGCCTACCATCTGGCCAGGTTTCAAGTCTCTAGGCCTTACGGTTTGTCCTGCACGATGCGTTTTACGAATCCTTACAATTACAATAGGGTTTCAGCATTTCATGCTTGAACCCCTAATAAGAATGAAGGCTTTTTGCCAGTTATAGCGCCACCTATGGTCCGATCTCCATGAAACTCTGCATGCTTCCTCACCGTGTTCTGACACATATGCTCATCAATTTTGGTCAAGTTCTGAGTTTTCCTTTGGGATTTATAGGCTTTTGAGTGTATTTTGCCACGCCCCTTTTCTAAATGACCCTGTTACAGCCACCCAAATGCCAAAGTTCAACTTTTTTTTGATAATTATTGATCTAGAGAGTCCAGAGAATTGTCCTAGACTGGTTTGGTTCGGATCGGGCGAAAAACCAGGGACTAGTTCGCAAAAGTAGGTTTTGGACAAAATTCGACATAGCAGAAATGTTTCCCTGCCTACATCCAAATCGGAGATAGCCATTTTGTCCGCCTCGAGCCAAGGATTCCAACGATATAAGACACTTGATCCTGGGACAAACGGTCTAAGAGTTATGAGCGATTTTGAACTTTTGGTTGCTGTAGCGCCACCTATGGGCCAATCGGGGTCATACTCTGATAGGTTGTCCCCACATTGAGGCCTACCATCTGGCCAGGTTTCAAGTCTCTAGGCCTTACGGTTTGTCCTGCACGATGCGTTTTACGAATCCTTACAATTACAATAGGGTTTCAGCATTTCATGCTTGAACCCCTAATAAGAATGAAGGCTTTTTGCCAGTTATAGCGCCACCTATGGTCCGATCTCCATGAAACTCTGCATGCTTCCTCACCGTGTTCTGACACATATGCTCATCAATTTTGGTCAAGTTCTGAGTTTTCCTTTGGGATTTATAGGCTTTTGAGTGTATTTTGCCACGCCCCTTTTCTAAATGACCCTGTTACAGCCACCCAAATGCCAAAGTTCAACTTTTTTTTGATAATTATTGATCTAGAGAGTCCAGAGAATTGTCCTAGACTGGTTTGGTTCGGATCGGGCGAAAAACCAGGGACTAGTTCGCAAAAGTAGGTTTTGGACAAAATTCGACATAGCAGAAATGTTTCCCTGCCTACATCCAAATCGGAGATAGCCATTTTGTCCGCCTCGAGCCAAGGATTCCAACGATATAAGACACTTGATCCTGGGACAAACGGTCTAAGAGTTATGAGCGATTTTGAACTTTTGGTTGCTGTAGCGCCACCTATGGGCCAATCGGGGTCATACTCTGATAGGTTGTCCCCACATTGAGGCCTACCATCTGGCCAGGTTTCAAGTCTCTAGGCCTTACGGTTTGTCCTGCACGATGCGTTTTACGAATCCTTACAATTACAATAGGGTTTCAGCATTTCATGCTTGAACCCCTAATAATAAAAATCAGTACAATTACAATAGGGTTTCAGCACTTCGTGCTTGAACCCCTAATAAGAAGAGACATTTTGGACAGTTATAGCGCCACCTATTGTCCGATCTTCACGAAACTTGGCATGCTTCTTCACCATGGTCTGACACATCTGCTCATCGATTTTCGTGAAGTTTGGGGTTTTCCCTTAGGTTGTATAGGCTTTTGAGTGTTTTTTTGTCCCTCCCCTTTCCTAAATGACCCTGTTACAGCCAGGCAAATGCAAAAGTTCCACTTTTTTTCGATAATTATTTATCTAGAGAGTCCAGAGAATTGTCCTAGACTGGTCTGGTTCCGATCGGGCGAAAAACCAGGGACTAGTTCGCAAAAGTAGGTTTTTAACATATTCATGAATATTTAATGAACGGTTTGATTGACAGCAATGGTTCTTGAGGAAAAGTTGTTCAGCATGAGGAGATCTATCAAATGATATGCATTTTGTGACAATAAGTGTAACACCACGTGATTACAGAGCCTTAAAACTCGTTAGCGCCAACTAGTGGCCGATTTCTTTCAAAATTGTTACAGACCTCTAGGGGCTTGAGCCGAACATGCCCACCGAGTTTCGCTCCGATCGGACTTCGTTAACGGTGCTCAAACCTCATTGGCCAATGGCGGCCATGTTTTTCGAGATACGCCAATATCCTTTTACACATACATGGCCCCTTGGGCCAAGACACTGCATACCAAATTTCAAGTCATTCGGAAAAACGGTCAGGTGTTTATACGTTTTTTTTTTTATAGCGCCACCATGTGGCCAATTGACGCAATTTTTTTTACTGTGACCTCAGAGTGGCCTCTTACACATGTGTACCAAGTTTGGTGAAGTTTACTTAATTACTTCTTGAGTTATAGCCATTTTAGTAAAATAGGCTCCTCCCACAACGTTAATTTTGCACCCCCTAGGTACCATGAATCGAAATTTCAACGTTTTTTCGATAATTATTGATCTTCAGACTCCAGAGAACAATTCCGCACTGGTTTGGTTCCGATCGGGCGAAAAACCAGGGACTAGTTCGCAAAAGTAGGTTTTTGACAAAATTCAAAATGGCGAAAAATCTATCATGGCGGAAATGAAATCGGAGATATACGTTTTTTTCTTCAGGAGCTCTGGATTTCAATGATATAAGACACTTGAAGCTACGCCTTACGGTCTGGGAGTTCTGAGCAGTTTTGCGCTTTTGATTGCTATAGCGCCACCTATGGGCCGATTGGGCTGAGTCCGTGTATCTGAGTAGCGAGCAATAGTACTACCATCTGGCAAAGTTTCAAGTCTCTAGGTCTTACGGTTTGGGCTGCACGATGCGTTTTATGGCGGAAAAATAATAATAATAAAAATCAGGACGATTACAATAGGGTTTCAGCACTTCGTGCTTGAACCCCTAAAAATCAGAGCAATTACAATAGGGTTTCAGCACTTCGTGCTTGAACCCCTAAAAATCAGCACAATTACAATAGGGTTTCAGCACTTCGTGCTTGAACCCCTAATAAGAAGAGACGTTTTGGACAGTTATAGCGCCAGCTATTGTCCGATCTTCACGAAACTTGGCATGCTTCTTCACCATGCTATGGCAGATCTGCTCATCGATTTTTGTGAAGTTTGGGGTTTTCCCTTAGGTTGTGTAGGCTTTTGAGTGTTTTTTTGTCCCACCCCTTTCCTAAATTACCCTGCTACAGCCAGGCAAATGCAAAAGTTCCACTTTTTTTCGATAATTATTGATCTAGAGAGTCCAGAGAATTGTCCTAGACTGGTCTGGTTCCGATTGGGCCAAAAACCAGGGACTAGTTGGCCAAAGTAGGTTTTGGACAAAATTGCCCATAACAATTTTTTTTATGGCCCGAATCGGGATTTGGAGATAGCCATTTTGTCCGTCTGGAGCCAGGGATCACAGTGATGCTAAATTTGAGACTCCAGGACCAACTGTCTAGGAGTTATGAGCAATTTAGTAAATTTGGTCATTATAGTGCCACCTATGGGCCAATCGGGGTCATATTTTGATAACCTCTCCTCGATTTTTGTACTACCATCTGGCAAAGTTTCAAGTCTCCAACACTTACGGTTTGGGCTGCACGATGCGTTTTACAGGAGAATAATAATAATAAAAATCAGGACAATTACAATAGGGTTTCAGCACTTCGTGCTTGAACCCCTAATAATAATTAAAGCTGCAAGCAGCATTTATCGGGGTTCAAGCAGTTAAGGCCTTTAAGGCATTTAAGCACAAAAGCATCAAAAGTCATTAAGATTTATTTAGCAAGCATGTAACCACTGACATAATAGATGGAAAAGACCATTTACAGCCAATACAGGCAAATTGCCATGGGATATATATGGTTTTAAAGCTTTTTAACAGTTATAGCGCCACCTATGGTCCGATCTCCATAAAATTGTTTATTGTGACCTCAAATTGAACCCATACACATGTGTACTGATTTTGGTGAAGATATCTCATTTACTTCTTGAGTTATAGCCATTTGAGTAAAATAGGCTCCTCCCACAACGATTTGCCACATTCAAGAATTATTTAATATGATTCTAGCATGATTTACTATCATATACCATGTTCCAGAATGATTTATTAGGATTCTAGCATGATTTACCTTGATACACCTCATTTCAGTATTATTTACTATGATTTACAATGTTTCTAGCATGATTAACCACATTACTAGCAATTATGTGAAGTGTCAGTGCAAATGAGGTGATGAACACTGACAAAATATTATTGTGTTATAATAGTTAGTTATATACGTGATTTTTAGTGTGTGTCCAAGTATGAATGCAAAAGCACATGTAAAATATTTCATTATTAAGTAGAATGGCCAGCAGAGGGCACTAGAAGACCACTTATTGGCTCACTTTCACTTTAAACCAGTTTTCTGCACTAAAGCAAACCAGTTTTTCCATGTTAACTCAATGCATGCTTACACACACACACACACACACACACACACACACACACACACACACACACACACACACACACACACACACACAGCATAGTTAACCATGATTTACCATGATATACCACGTTCTAGTATTATTTACCAGGAGATAAACGACAATCTAGTATTATTTACTTTGATTTACCATGTTTCTAGCCTGATTTATCACATTACTAGCAATTATTTGAAGTGTCAGTGCAAATAAAGTGATTAACACTGACAAAATATGATTGTGTTATAATAGTTATTGCTATATATTTTTAGTGTGTATTCAAGTATAAATGCAAGCACATGTGGAAATATTTAATTAATAAGTAGAATGGCCAGCAGAGGGCACTAGAAGACCACTTATTGGCTCACTTTCACTTTAAACCTCATGATTTTGACCAGTTTTCTGCACTAAAGCAAACCAGTGTTTCCATGTTAACTCAATAATGCATACTTGCTACATATGCTACACACAATAATGCCACACACACACACACACACACACACACACACACAAATGTTTCAGTGATATTGGTGTCACATTCACCTTCATCACATTCACCTTCTGTCTTCATCACATTCACCATCTGTCGTCATCACCTGCACCTGCTCCTCATCACCCTCCTCATCATCACCTGCTCCTCATCATCATAACCGTCACCTGTTGTCCTTGTCTTGATCTGTGTATTTAAGTTCCCCTCTCATCCATTATCATTGTCGGTTATTGTTTGTGCACTAGCACTCTGTTATGTTTGTTTTCATGTTGGAAAATAAAACCTTTGTTATATTTGTACCACACACACACACACACACACACACACACACACACACACACACACACACACCATCATTTATCATGATTTACCATGGCTGATACCAATACCAATATGAGAAAATGACTATTTTAAACAGCAGGGGGCAGTAAAATACCACTTATTGGCTTAACATGCCATTAATTCATATCATTTTCACCTTTTTAACTGTTATAGAGGCAAATTTTGTCCGATCTGTCTGAAAATGTTCATGCTTGTTCAGGGTGATATTTCACACGTTCTGACTTGTTTTTAAGAAGGTCTGAGCATTGATTAAAGAGATATAGGCTTTCGGGGACACTTGGTAAAGGCCAGATTTTGAAGTGAACCTATTATAGCTATCCAAATGAAGTAGTTCAACTTTTTCTGACAATTATTGATCTAGTGAGTCCAGAGAATTGTATTGCACTAGTTTTGAACATTATGATATGAAAATTATATGGAAAAGACCATTTACAGCCAATACAGGCAGTTTACCATAGGAAATATATGATTTTAAAGCTTTTTAACAGTTATAGCGCCACCTATCGTCCGATCTCCATAGAATTTTTCATGCTTGTTAATGATGTTATGTCACATATGCTGACCAATGTTTGTGAAGTTCTGAGTTTTTATTTAGGATTTATAGGCTTTTTAATGTATTTTGACACGCCCATTTTATGAATGACCCTATTACAGCCATCCAAATGCAAAAGTTCAACTTTTTTTTGATAATTATTGATCTAGAGAGTCCAGAGAATTGTCCTAGACTGGTCTGGTTCCGATCGGGCGAAAAACCTAGGACTAGTTCGCAAAAGTAGGTTTTTAACATATTAATGAATAATTAATGAACAGTTTGATTGACAGCAATGGTTCTTGAGGCAAAGTTGTTCAGGATGAGGAGATCTATCAAATGATATGCATATTGTGTGGATATTTGTAACACCACGTGATTACAGAGCCGTAAAACTCGTTAGCGCCAACTAGTGGCCGATTTCTTTCAAAATTCTTACAGACCTCTAGGGCTATGAGTTGAACATGCCCATCGAGTTTCGTTCCGATCGGCCTCCGTTAACCTTGTCTAATAGGTGCTCAAACTTCATTGGCCGATGGCGGCCATGTTTTTTGAGATACACCAATGTCCTCATAGACATACATGACACCTTGGGCCAAGACACTGCATACCAATTTTCAAGTCAATCGGACTAACGGTCAGGTGGTTAAAGCCTGTTTTATGTTTTTTTCATGTTATAGCGCCACCATGTGGCCAATCGCCGCGATTTTTTTACTGTGACCTCAGATTGACCTCTTACACATGTGTACCGAGTTTGGTGAAGATACCTCATTTACTTCTGGAGTTATAGCCATTTTAGTAAAATAGGCCCCTCCCACAACGTACGTTTTGGCGCCCCTTAGCGTCCGTGAATCGAAATTTCAACTTTTTTTCGATAATTATTGATATTCAGACTCCAGAGAACATTTCTGTACTGGTTTGGTTCCGATCGGGCGAAAAACCTAGGACTAGTTCGCAAAAGTAGGTTTTTGGCAAAATTCAAAATGGCGGAAAATCTATCATGGCGGAAATGAAATCGGAGATATACGTTTTGTTCGTCAGGCATCCAGCTTTCCAATGATATAAGACACTTGAGTCTACGACATACGGTCTAGGAGTTCTGAGCAGTTTTGCGCTTTTGGTCGCTGTAGCGCCACCTATGGGCCGATTTGGCTAAGTCCGTGTATCTGAGTAGCGAGCAATACTACTACCATTTGACCAAGTATCACGTCTCTAGGCCTTACGGTTTTGGCTGCACGATGCGTTTTAGGGAAGAATAATAATAATAATAAAAATCAGGGCAATTACAATAGGGTTTCAGCACTTCGTGCTTGAACCCCTAATTAAAGCTGCAAGCAGCATTTATCGGGGTTCAAGCATTTAAGGCCTTTAAGCACATAAGCATTTAAGACATTTAGATTTATTTAGAAAGCTTTTAACCACTGAAATAATAGATTGAAAAGTCCATTTACAGCCAATACAGGCAATTTACCATAGGAAATATGTGGTTTTAAAGCTTTTTAACAGTTATAGTGCCACCTTTGGTCCGATGTCCATAAAATTTGGCATGCTTGTCAATGATGTTATGTGACATATGCTCACCAATTTTTGTGAAGTTTTGAGTTTTCATTTAGGATTTATAGGCTTTTTAGTGTATTTTGCCACGCCCATTTTATAAATGACCCTATTACAGCCATCCAAATGCAAAAGTTCCACTTTTTTTTGATAATTATTGATCTAGAGAGTCCAGAGAATTGTCCTAGACTGGTTTGGTTCCGATTGGGCAAAAAACCTAGGACTAGTTCGCAAAAGTAGGTTTTTAACATATTCATGAATAATTAATGAACAGTTTGATTGACAGCAATGGTTCTTGAGGCAAAGTTGTTCAGTATGAGGAGATCTATCAACTGATATGCATATTGTGTGGATGTATGCAACACCACGTGATTACAGAGCCGAAAAAACTTGTTAGCGCCAACTAGTGGCCGATTTCTTTCAAAATTCTTACAGACCTCTTGGGCCATGAGTCGAACATGCCCATCGAGTTTCGTTCCGATCAGCCTCCGTTAACCTTGTCTAATAGGTGCTCAAACTTCATTGGCTGATGGCGGCCATGTTTTTTGAGATACGTCAATGTCCTCATAGGCATACATGGCACCTTGGACCAAGACACTGCATACCAATTTTCAAGTCAATCGGACAAACGGTCAGGTGGTTATAGCCCTTTTCATGTTTTTTTCAAGTTATAGCGCCACCTACTGTTCAATCGTCGCGATTTTTTTACTGTGACCTCAAATTGAACTATTACACATGTGTACCGAGTTTGGTGAAGATACCTCATTTATTTCTCGAGTTATAGCCGTTTTAGTAAAATAGGCTCCTCCCACAACGTACGTTTTGGCGCCCCCTAGCGACCGTGAATCGAAATTTCAACTTTTTTTCGATAATTATTGATATTCAGACTCCAGAGAACATTTCTGCACTGGTTTGGTTCCAATCGGACGAAAAACCTAGGACTAGTTCGCAAAAGTAGGTTTTTGAGAAAATTCAAAATGGCGGAAAATTTTCCCAGGCGGAAATGAAATCGGAGATATACGTTTTGACCGTCTTGAGCCAAGGATTACAGTGATATAAGACACTTGATTCTATGACAAACCGTCTAGGAGTTATGGCTGATTTCATACTTTTGCTTGCTATAGCGCCACCTATTGACCAATCGGGGTCATATTTTGATAGGTTCTCCCCAAATTGAGGACTACCATTTGGCTGAGTTTCAAGTCTCCAGCATTTACGGTTTGGGCTGCACGATGCGTTTTAGGGGAAAATAATAATAATTAAAGCTGCAAGCAGCATTTATCGGGGTTCAAGCAGTTAAGGCCTTTAAGGCCTTTAAGCACAAAAGCATCAAAAGTTATTAGTTTTATTTAGCAAGCATCTAACCACTGACATAATAGATGAAAAAGACTATTTACAGCCAATACAGGCAATGTACCATAGGAAATATATGGTTTTAAAGCTTTTTAACAGTTATAGCGCCACCTATGGTCCAGCCTCCATAAAATTGTTTACTGTGACCTCAAATTGAACCCATACACATGTGTACTGAGTTTGGTGAAGATATCTCATTTACTTCTTGACTTATAGCCATTTTAGTAAAATAGGCTCCTCCCACAACAATTTACCACATTCTAGTATTATTTACTATGATTCTAGCACGATTGTGCTACAATAGTAATTGTTATATAAGTGATTTTTTAGTGTCTTATTGTTATATAAGTGATTTTTAGTGTCTAATAAATGTAAAAGCATATGTGAGTAGACTTCATTAATAAGTAGAATGGCCAGCAGAGGGCAGTAGAAGACCACATATTGGCACACTTTCACTTTAAACTTATTGTTTTTCACCATTTTTCTGCACTAAAGCAAACCAGTTTTTCCATTTTAACTCCATAATGCATGTTTACACACACACACACACACACACACACACACACACACACAAAGACAAATGTTGTTGTTTTTTCAATGCTATTGGGATGTCATTATGAAAATATATTTGAATGGTCTATAAACATTTCACAAAGTCTTTGTAAGCTATTAATCAGATTATTCAGAATTTATTCAGAAACCTAAGACTACACACACACGTTATGTTGTAGATACAGATATTTGATATATATGATGTGATCAAACTGTCAATACTAATACTTTAACAGATGGATTTTGACTAAATGTAATTGTAAATGTTCAAATAGGGATTTTATAAAGTCTCAATATAAATTATAGAACAATATGACAAAATGACTATTTTAAACAGCAGGGGGCAGTAAAATACCACTTATTGGCTTAATATGCCATTATATTCATATCATTTTCACCTTTTTAACTGTTATAGAGGCAAATTTTGTCCGATCTGTCTGAAAATGTTCATGCATGTTCAGAGTGATATTTCACATGTTCTGACTTGTTTTTAAGAAGGTTTGAACATTCATTAAAGAGATATAGGCTTTCGGGGACACTTGGTAAAGGCCACATTTTGAAGTGAACCTATTATAGCTATCCAAATGAAGTAGTTCAACTTTTTCTGACAATTATTGTTCTAGTGAGTCCAGAGAATTGTATTGCACTAGTTTTTAACATTATGATATAAAAAAAAATTATATGATCAGAGATGGAAAAGTCCATTTACAGCCAATACAGGCAGTTTACCATAGGAAATATATGGTTTTAAAGCCTTTTAACAGTTATAGCGCCAACTATTGTCCGATCTCCATAAAATTTGGCATGCTTCTTAATGATGTTATGTCACATATGCTCACCAATTGTTGTGATGTTGTGTTTTTTCATTTAGGATTTATAGGCTTTTTAGTGTATTTTGCCACGCCCCTTTTCTTTATGACCCAATTATAGCCATACGAAAAATTCAAAAGTTAAACTTTTTTTTGATAATTATTGATCTAGAGAGTCCAGAGAATTGTCCTAGACTGGTCTGGTTCCGATCGGGCGAAAAACCTAGGACTAGTTCGCAAAAGTAGGTTTTTAACATGTTCGCGAATATTTAATGAACGGTTTGATTGACAGCAATGGTTCTTGAGGCAAAGTTTTTCAGCATGAGCAGATCTATCAAATGATATGCATTTTGTTACGATAAGTGTAACACCACGTGATTACAGAGCCATAAAACTCGTTAGTGCCAACTAGTGGCTGATTTCTTTCAAAATTCTTACAGACCTCTAGGGCCATGAGTCGAACATGCCCACTGAGTTTCGTTCCGATCGGCCTCCGTTAACCTTGTCTAATAGGTGCTCAAACTTCATTGGCCGATGGCGGCCATGTTTTTTGAGATACACCAATGTCCTCATAGACATACATGACACCTTGGACCAAGACACTGCATACCAATTTTCAAGTCAATCGGACTAATGGTCAGGTGGTTATAGCCAGTTTTATGTTTTTTTCATGTTATAGCGCCACCATGTGGCCAATCGCCACGATTTTTTTACTGTGACCTCAGATTGACCTCTTAAATAATTGTACCGAGTTTGGTGAAGATACCTCATTTACTTCTGGAGTTATGGCCGTTTTAGTAAAATAGGCTCCTCCCACAACATACAATTTGGCGCCCCTTAGCGACCGTGAATCGAAATTTCAACTTTTTTTTGATAATTATTGATATTCAAACTCCAGAGAACATTTCTGCACTGGTTTGGTTCCGATCGGGCAAAAAACCTAGGACTAGTTCGCAAAAGTAGGTTTTTGACAAAATTCTAAATGGCGGAAAAATTTGCATACCGGAAATGAAATCGGATATATACGTTTTGTTTGCCATGAGGTCTTGATTACATTGATATAAGACACTTGAGTCTACGACATACAGTCTAGGAGTTATGAGCAGTTTCGCGCTTTTGGTCGCTGTAGCGCCACCTATGGGCCGATTTGGCTAAGTCCGTGTATCTGAGTAGCGAGCAATACTACTACCATTTGACCAAGTATCACGTCTCTAGGCCTTACGGTTTTGGCTGCACGATGCGTTTTAGGGAAGAATAATAATAATAATTAAAGCTGCAAGCAGCATTTATCGGGGTTCAAGCAGTTAAGGCCTTTAAGGCATTTAAGCACAAAAGCATCAAAAGTTATTAAGATTTATTTAGCAAGCATGTAACCACGGACATAATAGATGGAAAAGACCATTTACAGCCAATACAGGCAGTTTACCATGGGATATATATGGTTTTAAAGCTTTTTAACAGTTATAGCGCCACCTATGGTCCGATCTCCATAAAAATGTTTACTGTGACCTCAAATTGAACCCATACACATGTGTACTGAGTTTGGTGAAGATATCTCATTTACTTCTTGAGTTATAGCCATTTTAGTAAAATAGGCTCCTCCCACAACAATTTACCACATTCTAGTATTATTTACTATGATTCTAGCATGATTTGCCATATTCTAGCATGATTTACCATGATATACTACATTCTAGTATGATTTACCATTGTTTACTGTGATTCTAGCATGGTTTACCATAGTTTATCATGATTTATCATAGTTTACCATGATTTATCATAGTTTACCATGGTTTACCCTGTTCTAGCATAGTTTACCATGATTTACCATGTTCTAGCATGATTTACCATGATATACCACATTCTAGTATTATTTATTATGATTTACCATGTTTTTAGCGTGATTTACCATGATTTACCACATTGCTAGCAATTATGTGAAGTATCAGTACAAATGAAGTGATAAACTCTGACAAAATATGATTGTGCTACAATAGTAATTGTTATATAAGTTATTTTTTAGTGTCTTATTGTTATATAAGTGATTTTTAGTGTCTAATGAATGCAAAAGCATATGTGAGTAGACTTCATTAATAAGTAGAATGACCAGCAGAGGGCAGTAGAAGACCACTTATTGGCTCACTTTCACTTTAAACTTCATGATTTTCACCATTTGTCTGCACTAAAGCAAACCAGTTTTTCCATTTTAACTCCATAATGCATGTTTACACACACACACACACACACACACACAAAGACAAATGTTGTTGTTTTTTCAATGCTATTGGAATGTGTCATTATGAAAATATATTTGAATGGTCTATAAACATTTCACAAAGTCTTTGTAAGCTATTAATCAGATTATTCAGAATTTATTCAGAAACCTAAGACTACACACACACATTATGTTGTAGATACAGATATTTGATATATATGATGTGATCAAACTGTCAATACTAATACTTTAACAGATGGATTTTGACTAAATGTAATTGTAAATGTTCAAATAGGGATTTTATAAAGTCTCAATATAAATTATAGAACAATATGACAAAATGACTATTTTAAACAGCAGGGGGCAGTAAAATACCACTTATTGGCTTAATATGCCATTATATTCATATCATTTTCACCTTTTTAACTGTTATAGAGGCAAATTTTGTCCGATCTGTCTGAAAATTTTCATGCATGTTCAGAGTGATATTTCACATGTTCTGACTTGTTTTTAAGAAGGTTTGAACATTCATTAAAGAGATATAGGCTTTCGGGGACACTTGGTAAAGGCCACATTTTGAAGTGAACCTATTATAGCTATCCAAATGAAGTAGTTCAACTTTTTCTGACAATTATTGTTCTAGTGAGTCCAGAGAATTGTATTGCACTAGTTTTTAACATTATGATATAAAAAAAAATTATATGATCAGAGATGGAAAAGTCCATTTACAGCCAATACAGGCAGTTTACCATAGGAAATATATGGTTTTAAAGCCTTTTAACAGTTATAGCGCCAACTATTGTCCGATCTCCATAAAATTTGGCATGCTTCTTAATGATGTTATGTCACATATGCTCACCAATTTTTGTGATGTTGTGTTTTTTCATTTAGGATTTATAGGCTTTTTAGTGTATTTTGCCACGCCCCTTTTCTTTATGACCCAATTATAGCCATACGAAAAATTCAAAAGTTAAACTTTTTTTTGATAATTATTGATCTAGAGAGTCCAGAGAATTGTCCTAGACTGGTCTGGTTCCGATCGGGCGAAAAACCTAGGACTAGTTCGCAAAAGTAGGTTTTTAACATGTTCGCGAATATTTAATGAACGGTTTGATTGACAGCAATGGTTCTTGAGGCAAAGTTTTTCAGCATGAGCAGATCTATCAAATGATATGCATTTTGTTACGATAAGTGTAACACCACGTGATTACAGAGCCATAAAACTCGTTAGTGCCAACTAGTGGCTGATTTCTTTCAAAATTCTTACAGACCTCTAGGGCCATGAGTCGAACATGCCCACTGAGTTTCGTTCCGATCGGCCTCCGTTAACCTTGTCTAATAGGTGCTCAAACTTCATTGGCCGATGGCGGCCATGTTTTTTGAGATACACCAATGTCCTCATAGACATACATGACACCTTGGACCAAGACACTGCATACCAATTTTCAAGTCAATCGGACTAATGGTCAGGTGGTTATAGCCAGTTTTATGTTTTTTTCATGTTATAGCGTCACCATGTGGCCAATCGCCACGATTTTTTTACTGTGACCTCAGAATGACCTCTTAAATAATTGTACCGAGTTTGGTGAAGATACCTCATTTACTTCTGGAGTTATGGCCGTTTTAGTAAAATAGGCTCCTCCCACAACATACAATTTGGCGCCCCTTAGCGACCGTGAATCGAAATTTCAACTTTTTTTCGATAATTATTGATATTCAATCTCCAGAGAACATTTCTGCACTGGTTTGGTTCCGATCGGGCAAAAAACCTAGGACTAGTTCGCAAAAGTAGGTTTTTGACAAAATTCAAAATGGCGGAAAAATTTGCATACCGGACATGAAATCGGAGATATACGTTTTGTTTGCCATGAGGTCTTGATTACATTGATATAAGACACTTGAGTCTACGACATACAGTCTAGGAGTTATGAGCAGTTTCGCGCTTTTGGTCGCTGTAGCGCCACCTATGGGCCGATTTGGCTAAGTCCGTGTATCTGAGTAGCGAGCAATACTACTACCATTTGACCAAGTATCACGTCTCTAGGCCTTACGGTTTTGGCTGCACGATGCGTTTTAGGGAAGAATAATAATAATAATAAAAATCAGGGCAATTACAATAGGGTTTCAGCACTTCGTGCTTGAACCCCTAATAAAAATCAGGGCAATTACAATAGGGTTTCAGCACTTCGTGCTTGAACCCCTAATTAAAGCTGCAAGCAGCATTTATCGGGGTTCAAGCATTTAAGGCCTTTAAGCACATAAGCATTTAAGACATTAAGATTTGTTTAGAAAGCTTTTAACCACTGAAATAATAGATGGAAAAGTCCATTTACAGCCAATACAGGCAAGCTTTTTAACAGTTATAGCGCCACCTATAGTCCGATCTCCATGATATTTTGCATGCTTGTTAATGATGTTGTGGCACATATGCTCACCAATTTTCGTGAAGTTCTGAGTTTTCGTTTAGGATTTATAGGCTTTTGAGTGCATTTTGCCACGCCCATTTTCTTTATGACCCAATTATACCCATGCGAAAAATGCAAAAGTTCAACTTTTTTTCGATAATTATTAATCTAGAGAGTCCAGAGAATTGTCCTAGACTGGTCTGGTTCTGATCGGGCGAAAAACCAGGGACTAGTTCGCAAAAGTAGGTTTTTAACATATTCATGAATATTTAATGAACAGTTTGATTGACAGTGATGGTTCTTGAGGCAAAGTTGTTCAGCATGAGCAGATCTATCAAATGATATGCATTTTGTGATGATAAGTGTAACACCACGTGATTACAGAGCCTTAAAACTCGTTAGCGCCAACTAGTGGCCGATTTCTTTCAAAATTCTTACAGACCTCTAGGGGCTTGAGCCGAACATGCCCATCGAGTTTCGCTCCGATCGGACTTCGTTAACGATGCTCAAACCTCATTGGCCAATGGCAGCCATGTTTTTCGAGATACGCCAATATCCTTTTAGACATACATGGCCCCTTGGGCCAAGACACTGCATACCAAATTTCAAGTCATTCGGAAAAACGGTCAGTTGTCTATATGTTTTTATTTGTTTTATAGCGCCACCATGTGGCCAATCGACGCAATTTTTTTACTGTGACCTCAGATTGACCTCTTACACATGTGTTCCAAGTTTGGTGAAGTTTACTTAATTACTTCTTGAGTTATAGCCATTTTAGTAAAATAGGCTCCTCCCACAACGTTAATTTTGCACCCCCTAGCGACCATTAATCGAAATTTCAACTTTTTTTCGATAATTATTGATCTTCAGACTCCAGAGAACAATTCCGCACTGGTTTGGTTCCGATCGGGCGAAAAACCAGGGACTAGTTCGCAAAAGTAGGTTTTTGACAAAATTCAAAATGGCGAAAAATCTATCATGGCGGAAATGAAATCGGAGATATACGTTTTTTTCTTCAGGAGCTCTGGATTTCAATGATATAAGACACTTGAAGCTACGCCTTACGGTCTGGGAGTTCTGAGCAGTTTTGCGCTTTTGATTGCTATAGCGCCACCTATGGGCCGATTGGGCTGAGTCCGTGTATCTGAGTAGCGAGCAATAGTACTACCATCTGGCAAAGTTTCAAGTCTCTAGGTCTTACGGTTTGGGCTGCACGATGCGTTTTATGGCGGAAAAATAATAATAATAAAAATCAGGACGATTACAATAGGGTTTCAGCACTTCGTGCTTGAACCCCTAATAAAAATCTGAGCAATTACAATAGGGTTTCAGCACTTCGTGCTTGAACCCCTAATAATTAAAGCTGCAAGCAGCATTTAGCGGGGTTCAAGCATTTAGGGTCTTTAAGCATAGTGAGTTGTCTGAGTTTTCGTTTAGGATTTACAGGCTTTTGAGTGTTTTTTGCCATACACATTTTCTAAATGATCCTATTATGGCTACCCAATGGGTAAAGTTTAAGTTTTTTATATAATTATTGATCTAGAGAGTCCAGAGAATTGTACTGCACTGATATATTTCCGATCGGGTGAAAAACATAGGACTAGTTCGCAAAAGTAGGTTTTTAACATAATCGCAAGTATTTAATGAACAATTAATTGACAGCAGTAGTTTTTGAGGCAAAGTTGTTCAGTATGAGGAGATCTATCAAATGACATGCATCACGTGATTACAAAGCCGTAAAACCTGTTAGCGTCAACTAGTGGCCGATTTCTTTCAAAATTCTTACAGACCTCTAGGGCCACGAGTCGAACATGCCCACCGAGTTTCATTCCGATCGACCATTGTTAACCTTGTCTAAGAGGTGCACAAACTTTATTGGCCTATGGCGGCATAGACATACATGGCACCTTGGACCAAAACATTGCATGCCAATTTTAAAGTCAATCAAACTAATGGTCAGGTGGTTATAGCCCTTTTCATGTTTTAGTGATGTTTGGCCTGATCTCCATTTTAAATAATTATTTTAAAGGTGCCGTAGAATGCATTGATATATTTTAAATTGTTCTATGATATCTCTGAAACAGAAATGTCTTCAACAGTCAAGTAGTGGATAAAATCACTAACGTTACTTTCTGCTTGCGGTAGGGGTTGTAATGGAAATATAACATTAGTTGGAACTGCCCCCTTCTTCAGTATCAAACGATGAGCGAAACCTGCTTGATATTGTCCCAGGTTAGAAAAACTGTCAGTGGTGAAATGGGCAGAGCAAACTAACAGCTTTGAATTAAAATGGTAAGGTATCCTGTTGTAAAAATCAACCATGCCTGTTGGCAGTTCTCTTTTGTGGGAAGGGAATGAAAAGTTCTGAAATCCGCAGCACAGCCTCGAACATAATATTTATATCCATGATCTGACATTTTCACTATTGTCCTTGCTTGCTTCTTCACAATACCTGCAGAACTTCTGATGATTCGGCTGTGCAGGTCCACGTTAACACTGCCTGGCCTAGAACATGGGCTGGTATATGCAAATTGGGGGGGTATAAATATGAATGATCCCGACTCCAACGTCACAGTCGGTGTTATGCTGTAATTCACTCATTTTTCAGCGGTCTTTTGCAAACAGGAGATTTACACATGAAGGAGGAAACAATGGTGTTTGAGGCTCACGGTATGTCAGTTCCTTGTCCAGAACTCTTACCATTCAACTATGCCAAGATAAATACAGTTTTCAATTGTATGGCACCTTTAAAATAGTTGATTAGTAATATAATGCTTACTTGTAGTCTGAAATGGCTTTAACAAAAGAAGAAAAATATTCTTAGATGTCTGTTCATTCTAATCATGTACAAATAAAGTAGCACAGTAAGATTACATTTATTTGAATGCATTAGTGGGTGTGTGATTGCGCTGTGTGTGCAGCTTATCAATATTAAAAGTGAAGGTGTAGTTGATATCTTTGTTGATAATATCTGTAGTAATCAGAAAAAAACAATTAAGAAATAAAGAATTAAAATTACAAATAATATTCTGTTAAGATATGAGTTACAATAACATGATTTGCAATAGTAATAATATCAATACTATATGCACAATACACAAAGATTAGACTCTCAGGTCTGTGTCTTTCAAAAACATTAGTATTGCAGCCAATGTGAGTCTGTGGGATTTATAAACAGACAAAATATGATTTGAAATGTTATTTTAATGATTTTATAAAGTTTAAACAATATTTCAAATGGAAACTAACTGGAAAATAATATTTTAGTAAGCAGAATGAAGCAATGAGTGGTCTTCTGGTGGTTAAAATGTAAATGAAAACAATAATACTTAAACAATAATACTTAATACAGTAACCATGCTTCAACACACACATGCAAACACATTTGGTTGTAGATGTAGATATTTTAAATTAAAGATAGGTAACAAAATGATAATTGCAAATCTCCTCCGTATAACACCATTTTCAGATTTCAAATTAATCACTGAGAAGCAGAATTGTTCAAACTGAGAGCTCAGTACAAATGAAGTGATAAACTGACAAAACATGATTGTGTTATAATAGGTGATTTTCATGCAAGCAATTTTATATAGTCTAAAAATGTATGCAAAAGCACAGGTAAAAATATTTTTATAAGTAGAATGTCCTGCAGAGGGCAGTAGAAGACCACTAATTGACTCACTTTCATTTGAAAGACTTTTTTATCCACCAGTAAAACAAAGCAGTTTTACCATGTTCTTTCCATTAAGCATGCTTACACACACAGACACACACAGACACACACACACAAAGACAAATATGTTTTCAATGTTTTTGGGATGTTATTGTGAAAATATCTTTTAATGGTCTAACCATTTTCACATATTTCTTTGTGATCTGTATTATCAGTAATAATAATAATAAATAGCTTTAAGCATTTGCTTGTTGGCCAAAGCTGAAAGCTGATAAAAAGATTAATACTATGTCTAATACTGCTGCTCCCTCTAGTTGACAACAGTGGAATTACAGCCTCCATCTTACAATTGAAGTGAATGAATGGGAATTAGTTTTTTCACTTACATCTCGGGAACCAGATGGCGAAAAATTCTAAACCTCAGAGCATAGATAGTGCTTGAGGAGCCCTGTTGAATGAGACCATCACAGTGTTTTTGGGCGATTGGGGCCGGGAGCTATGACCATTCAAAGGCATGTCTTTTGGAGCAGTTTTCTCTGGAATGCCGAGGGCAAATTACACCACATTTGAATCGAAGCTAGCCAAGGATGGGCCCTTTCCAATGAGCCCTCACACAAGGTTCGGGGTGATCTGGTTCGGGAGTTACGGCCGTTCAAAGTCGGGGGTCCCGCGGACTAGCGTTCCGTGGGGGGGGCGCGCTCCCGAGGCCCGCGACGCTACGTTTCGATCAAGAGCCCGGAGAGGTCCTTACCATCAAAATTTGAGCGCGCGGCCACTTTCCGTTTTCGAGTTATGAGTGAATTTGTACTGGGGGGGCGTGGCCTAAATGGCGGACAAGGTTTTACTTTCGTTTTCTAAATGTAAAACAATTGTCAATAGTAACACTCCAATAGATGCATTTTGACAAAATGTGATTGTAAATGTTAAAATAATGATTTTATAAAGTATAAATATGAATTATATAACAATATTAGGGAGTAGTATGATGAAATGACAGCAGGGGGCAGTACAATACCACTTATTGGCTTAATATGCCATGTTATATCATTTTTACCTTTTTAACTGTTATAGAGGCAAATTTTGTCCGATCTGTCTGAAATTTTTCATGCTTGTTAAGAGTAACATGTTCTGACTAGATCTGAAAGATATTTAAAAGATATAGGCTTTTGGGGACACTTGGTCAAGGCTACATATTAAAGTGACCCTATTATAGCCATCCAAATGAAGAAGTTATACTTTTTCTGATAATTATTGATCTAGAGAGTCCAGAGAATTGTACTGCACTAGATTTGAATATTATGATTTGAAAATTATAAGATCATAAATGGAAAACACCATTTACAGCCAATACAGGCAATTTACCATAGAATATATATTGTTTTAAAGCTTTTTAACAGTTATAGCGCCACCTATGGTCCAATCTCCATAAAAATTCCCATGCTTCTTTAGCATGTTATGTCACATGTGCTCATCAATTTTTGTAAAGTTCTGAGTTTTTATTTATGATTTATAAACGTTTGAGTGTATTTTGACACGCCCATTTTCTAAATGATCATGTTATAGCCAAACAAAAGCAAAATTTTCTTCTTTTTTTCGATAATTATTGATCTAGAGAGTCCAGAGAATTGCCCTAGACTGGTCTGGTTCCGATCGGGCGAAAAACCTAGGACTAGTTCGCAAAAGTAGGTTTTTAACATGTTCACGAATATTTAATGAACGGTTTGATTGACAGCAATGGTTCTTGAGGCAAAGTTGTTCAGCATGAGTAGATCTATCAAATGATATGCATAATGTGACTATAAGTGTAACACCACGTGATTACAGAGCCATAAAACTCGTTAGCGCCAACTAGTGGCCGATTTCTTTCAAAAATTTTACAGACCTCTAGGGCCATGAGTCGAACATGCCCACCGAGTTTCGTTCCAATCGGCCTCCGTTAACCTTGTCTAATAGGTGCTCGACTTCATTGGCCAATGGCGGCCATGTTTTTTGAGATACGTCAATGTCCTCATAGACATACATGGCACCTTGGACCAAGACACTGCATACCAATTTTCAAGTCAATCAGACTAACAGTCAGGTGGTTATAGCCCTTTTCATGTTTCTTTCATGTTATAGCGCCACCTAGTGTTTAATCGTTGTGATTTTTTTACTGTGACCCCAGATTGAACTCCTACATATGTGTACCAAGTTTGGTGAAGCTATCTCATTTACTTTTTGAGTTATAGCCATTTTAGTAAAATAGGCTCCTCCCACAACGTTCATTTTGAGCCCCCTAGCGACTTTGAATCGAAATATCGACGTTTTTTCGATAATTATTGATCTTCAGACTCCAGAGAACATTTCTGCACTGGTTTGGTTCCGATCGGGCGAAAAACCTAGGACTAGTTTGCAAAAGTAGGTTTTTGACAAAATTCAAAATGGCGGAAAAATTTGCATACCGGAAATGAAATCGGAGATATACGTTTTGTTCGCCATGAGGTCTGAATTCCATTGATATAAGACACTTGAGTCTAGGACATACGGTCTAGGAGTTATGACCAGTTTCGCGCGTTTGGTCGCTATAGCGCCACCTATGGGCCAATCGGGGTCATACTCTCTGAACCTTTCCTCGATTTTTGTACTACCATCTGACAAAGTTTCAAGTCTCCAGCACTTACGGTTTGGGCTGCACGATGCGTTTTAGCGGAGAAGAATAATAATAATAATAATAATAAAAATCAGTACAATTACAATAGGTGTTCAGCACTTCGTGCTTGAACCCCTAATAAAAATCAGTACAATTACAATAGGGTTTCAGCACTTCGTGCTTGAACCCCTAATAAAAATCAGCACAATTACAATAGGGTTTCAGCACTTCGTGCTTGAACCCCTAATAATAATAAAAATCAGTACAATTACAATAGGTGTTCAGCACTTCGTGCTTGAACCCCTAATAAAAATCAGTACAATTACAATAGGGTTTCAGCACTTCGTGCTTGAACCCCTAATTAAAGCTGCAAGCAGCATTTATCGGGGTTCAAGCAATTAAGGCCTTTAAGGCCTTAAAGCACAAAAGCATCAAAAGTTATTAAGTTTTATTTAGCAAGCATGTAACCACTGACATCATAGATGGAAAAGATCATGTTCTAGCATGATTTATCATGATATACCACATTCTAAAATGATTTACCATAGTTCATCATGATTTATCATGGTTTACCATGATTTACCCTGTTCTAGCATAGTTTACCATGATTTACCATGTTCTAGCATGATATAACCACGTTCTAGAATTATTTACCAGGATTCTTACATGACCTACCTTGATACACCACATTCTACTATTATTTACTATGACTTACCATGTTTCTAGCGTGATTTACCATGATTTACCACATTACTAGCAATTATGTGAAGTGTCAGTGCAAATGAAGTGATAAACACTGACAAAATATGATTGTGTTATAATAGTTATTGTTATACAAGTGAATCCAAAAGCACGTGAAAAGACTTCATTAACTCTTCCGAGTCGCCGATCACGCCGGCGTGATCAAATCACATGACAGGTTTAAGACGTTGAATTATAAAAACAAAGTCACGTCGAGCGCTGCCGTCCACTTCTGTCGAAAGTGCTGGCTTGAAACTCTATTCTACTTTTTGTTTTGTGTTGCTAGACCAAGTAAAAACGGAGATATGATCATTTAAACTTTATATAAAAAAAATATTGAAAATATTGACGCATTCGTAAAAGAACGCACGATGGGATGCGACAGGCGTCGCATTTATTCCAATAACTTCGTCGGTTTTTGTCATAAAACAAAACGGAGAAAAATGTGTGAATCTGCTGACTCTGCTCTTCATGCTGCACATTTTACGGAGTGGAGGAGGAGCCAACTGTGCAAAGAAGCGAAATTGAAAGGCGCCGACGGGATATTGACGGAATAGACAGAAAGACAGAGATGTTATTGCTAGTTTTTGGAAGAGTTTGAGTAGATTTTGAGAGTAGTTTAGGAGTAGTGTAGATAGTTTAGGTATTTTTTGTGGAAGGAAAATTTTTGGTTGAACAAGCCCTCGACTTGTTCTACCAACTGGACGATGTTGTTTACAGTTCATCGACGGAATCAGAAAGTGGCGATGATGAGATTGACGACTCGGCTTTTGTGGTTCACAACGAGGGGTGAGACAAACTTTTAGCTTATTGTATATTATATTATCTGTGTGCGTGTGTGTGTGTGTGTGTGTCTCTGTCTGTCTGTATGTCTGTCTGTGTGTGTGTGTGTGTGTGTGTGTGTGTGTGTGTGTGTGTGTGTGTGTGTCTGTCTGTCTGTCTGTCTGTGCGTGTGTGTGTCTGTGTGTGTGTGTGTGTGTGTGTGTGGTTGTGTGAACAAGAATTTCATTGCCAATGACTGCTTCACTGTAATTGTTGTGCATATGTGCCAATGAGCATCTTGAACTTTGATGTACAATCTTTAATCTTTTTGCGTATGTCTTGACATGTACAGAGATGATGAGCAGCCTGGGTCATCTACCACTTCGACAACAAGCAGACAGAGGCCTACAAAGAGATGGGGTGGAAGGAAGAGTCAAACCAGATCAAGATCTCCAGCAAAGTCAGGACAGCCACACCACAGCTCTGAGCCCTGGAAAACCGAGAGTGATCCTGATATTGATTTTGTATTCATTTTACCTTTTGTATGGTATATTTGCACTTTTTAGGAACACCTCTTACTCAAGCTCATGAAAGCCCTGTAATGTAGTTGTCTGTGTAATTGTACATTGTGTTTTGTAGAGTTTCTAAGCAAAAAAGAAAAGAAAAAAACCCTATTGCCACACCTGCTTTTTGCTGTATATAGTTTGATTTTATCTCAATTTTACCTTTTTTATGTTGTATTTGCACTATTTGGGAACCCTCATACTCTGGGAATGCAAGGCCTTAAATATAGCTCTCTGTATAATTGTGTGCATGAACTGTTTTAAAAAGTGGCAAAGCTAAAAAAAAAAAAAAAAAGCCCATGGCTACACCTGCTTTTTTTTGTAAATCATATTTTTTTTGTATATAGCTTGATTATATCTGAATTGTACCTGTATATGTTGACATTTACAACTTGTGTTAACATTTTAAACCTTTTAAAATGCTTCATTGAGCATGTTTGTGTTTTTTTGTAGTAAAAAACTATAATTTTTCTATTCGGATTTTGTGTTTTTTGTGTGATTTTGGGTCCAGTATGTTGATAAAGTACATCAAAGTGAAAAACTAATTGTCTGTTCATATAGGTGATGTTGTGCTGTGTAAAAAGTACTCAAAAACGGCCAAAATAGCCCAAGACTCCGAAGAGTTAATAAGTAAAATGGCCAGCAGAAGCCAGTAGAAGACCACTTATTGGCTCACTTTCACTTTAAACTTAATGATTTGCACCAGTTTTCTGCACTAAATCAAACCAGTTTTTCCATGTTAACTCAATAATGCATGCTTACACACACACACACACACACACACACACACACACACACACACAAATATGTTTTTTGGATATGTTATTGAGAAAATATATTTATTTGTCTATAGGCATTTCTTTGTGATCTAATAATATAAAACTATGTTACCAGTATAGGGCTGTAACGATTCCTCGATTATAGTAAAGTACTCGATTTAAAAAAATCCTTGATTGCAATTTACCCCTCGAGAAATTGGCAAAATACCGAAAGTGGTGCATTCCACAGACGAGAATCCAACAACCGCAGAATTACAGTTTTCTAGGACAACGCGAAATTTAAAACCATTTACAGTAATAATATAGCATAGTGCCATTGTGAAATCACAAAGGCTGTGATTCAGTTAAATAAATATATCCTCTGTTTTTTGTTTGTTTGTTTTTTTCACAGAGAAGACGCTTCAATTACATGAGTGCAGATTAGCCTAACGTTACATGTTAAAATTACCTCAGCTCCGTCCACAGTAAACGCTGCTCCAAGCAAACTCAGTCTCTGCAGTGCTGTTTGTTTAGGTTTCCAATAACGTGCAAATATGGGAACGCAAGTCGGACGCAGTTTGTGTTTCATAGTTGCACTGTTATCATTTGTGGAGCACATCTGGGTTTCTCAAACTGCTGTTCATCGCGATTTCAAAATAAAAGTTTAAACATTGCGATTTCAAAATATAAGTTATCTTGCTCTGAGTTTGCATGTTTTGATGTGCACATGTTCTCGTTCAAGAAATTACAGTGACTGTAGCATTTCTATCGTACAGAAGTGGCCAAATATTAAAGGTTAAGTTGACATTTGAATTAATTGTTTGGACAATATTAAACAAGGATTTGATAATGCCAGGCTTAGTGTAACAACAACCAGGCTGCTGGTGCCCTCTGCAGGCATTTGTTATTTATGTACATAAGTTATGTTTATATTAGTTTATATAATTTATTTTACATGGTTATATTTTAACAGTGTTCTTCAATAAAACCAATATAATTACTTACTTTGATACTTTACTTGAACCAATTATTGTTGCTTGTTATTATATATTTGTATTTTAAGTCATTTTAAAGGCTGTTGTTAACTTGAATCTATTTTTTACCACAATTTTTTTATTCGATTACTTGAATAGAATACTCGATTACTAAAATAATCGAAAGCTACAGCCCTATCATAATAAAAAAGATTGCTTTTTAAAGCATTTGTTTGTTTCCCAATACTGAAAGCTAATGACAAGGTAATGTGCAATCCTGCTGCTCCCTCAAGTGGACAAAAGTGGTATTATAGCTTGCATTTTACAATTGAAGTGTTTGAATGAATGAGTGAATGAATGGGAATTTGGTTTTTCAATTATATCTCGGTAACCAGAACGCGAAAAATTCTGAAACTCAGAGCATAGATAGTGCTCGAGGAGCCCTCGACGGAGGCCCATGGAGGCCCGCGACGACACGTTTCGATCAAGAGCCTGGAGAGGACCTTACCATCAAAATTTGAACGTGCAACGACTTTCCGTTTTCGAGTTATTAGTGAATTTGTATTCGGGGGCGTGGCTTAAATGCCCGTTTTACTTTCGTTTCATTTCATTCATTTACTTTCGTCCATTTCCATATCTCAATGTGACACAATTGTCAAGTAATACTCCAATAGATGAGTTTTGACAAAATATGATTGACAATGTTAAAATAATGATTTTATAAAGTCTAAATATGAATTATATGACAATATTAGGGAGCAGTATGATGAAATGGCAGCAGGGGGCAGTAAAATACCACTTATTGGCTTAATGACATGTTATATCATTTTTACCTTTTTAACTGTTATAGAGGCAAATTTTGTCTGATCTGTCTGAAATTTTTCATGCTTATTAAGAGTCATGAACATTATTATATGAAAATTATATGATGATAGATAGGAATAGGATTTTTTCATAGGAAAAGACCATTCACAGCCAATCCAGGCAATTTACCATAGGAAATATATGGTTTTAAAGCGTTTTAACAGTTATAGCGCTACCTTTGGTCCGATCTCCATACAAATTTCCAGGCTTCTTTAGCATGTTATGACAAATATGCACATCAATTTTTGTGAAGTTCTGTGTTTTCGTTTAGGATTTATAGGCTTTTGAGTGCATTTTGCCACGCCCATTTTCTTTATAACCCAATATACCCATGCGAAAAATGCAAAAGTTCAACTTTTTTTTGATAATTATTTATCTAGAGAGTCCATAGAATTGTCTTAGACTCGTTTGGTTCCGATCGGGCGAAAAACCTAGGACTAGTTCGCAAAAGTAGGTTTTTAACATAATTCCGAATATTTAATGAATGGTTTGATTGACAGCAATGGTTCTTGAGGCAAAGTTGTTCTCCATGAGGAGATCTATCAAATGATATGCATATTGTGTGGATGAGTGTAACACCACGTGATTACAGAGTCATAAAACTCGTTAGCGCCAACTAGTGGCCGATTTCTTTCAAAATTCTTACAGACCTCTAGAACCATGAGTTGAACATGCCCATCGAGTTTCGTTTTGATCGGTCTCCGTTAACCTTGTCTAATAGGTGCTCAACTTCATTGGCCAATGGCGGCCATGTTTTTCAAGATACGCCAATGTCCTCATAGATTTACATGGCACTTTGGACCAAGAGACTGCATACCAATTTTCAAGTCAATCGGACTAACGGTCAGGTGGTTATAGCCCTTTTCAGGTTTTTTTCATGTTATAGCGCCATCTAGTGTTCAATCGTCGCGATTTTTTTACTGTGACCCCAGATTGAGCTCATACATATGTGTACCGAGTTTGGTGAAAATATCTCATTGCGTTCCCGAGTTATAGCCATTTTAGTAAAATTAGCTCCGCCTCCTTCGAACGTTTTGACACCTCATAGCAACCATGTATCGAAATTTCAACTTTTTTTCGATAATTATTGATATTCAGACTCCAGAGAACATTTCTGCACTGATTTGGTTCCGATCGGGTGAAAAACCAGGGACTAGTTTGCAAAAGTAGGTTTTGAACAAAATCCAATATGGCGGAAAAATTTGCATACCGGAAATGAAATACCTCCTATACTTTTTGTTCGGCTTGAGCCAAGGATTCCAATGATGTATGACACTTGAAGCTGGGACAAATGATTATTGAGATATGAGCAAAATAATGGATTTTTTTTGTTTTTTGCGCTATAGCGCCACCTATAGGCCAATCGGGCTCATACTTTGATAACCTCTCCTCGATTTTTGTACTACCTTGTGGCCAAGTTTCAAGTCTCTAGCACTTACGGTTTGGGCTGCACGATGCGTTTTAGCGGAGAAGAATAATAATAATAATAATTAAAGCTGCAAGCAGCATTTATCGGGGTTCAAGCAGTTAAGGCCTTTAAGGCATTTAAGCACAAAAGCATCAAAAGTCATTAAGATTTATTTAGCAAGCATGTAACCACTGACATAATAGATGGAAAAGACCATTTACAGCCAATACAGGCAAATTGCCATGGGATATATATGGTTTTAAAGCTTTTTAACAGTTATAGCGCCACCTATGGTCCGATCTCCATAAAATTGTTTATTGTGACCTCAAATTGAACCCATACACATGTGTACTGATTTTGGTGAAGATATCTCATTTACTTCTTGAGTTATAGCCATTTGAGTAAAATAGGCTCCTCCCACAACGATTTGCCACATTCAAGAATTATTTAATATGATTCTAGCATGATTTACTATCATATACCATGTTCCAGAATGATTTATTAGGATTCTAGCATGATTTACCTTGATACACCTCATTTCAGTATTATTTACTATGATTTACAATGTTTCTAGCATGATTAACCACATTACTAGCAATTATGTGAAGTGTCAGTGCAAATGAGGTGATGAACACTGACAAAATATTATTGTGTTATAATAGTTAGTTATATACGTGATTTTTAGTGTGTGTCCAAGTATGAATGCAAAAGCACATGTAAAATATTTCATTATTAAGTAGAATGGCCAGCAGAGGGCACTAGAAGACCACTTATTGGCTCACTTTCACTTTAAACCAGTTTTCTGCACTAAAGCAAACCAGTTTTTCCATGTTAATTCAATGCATGCTTACACACACACACACACACACACACACACACACACACACACACACACACACACTTACCATAGTTTATCATGATTTACCATGGCTGATACCAATACCAATATGACAAAATGACTATTTTAAACAGCAGGGGGCAGTAAAATACCACTTATTGGCTTAACATGCCATTAATTCATATCATTTTCACCTTTTTAACTGTTATAGAGGCAAATTTTGTCAGATCTGTCTGAAAATTTTCATGCATGTTCAGAGAGATATTTCACATGTTCTGACTTGTTTTTAAGAAGGTTTGAACATTCATTAAAGAGATATAGGCTTTTGGGGACACTTGGTAATGGCCACATATTGAAGTGACACTATTATAGCCATCCAAATGAAGAAGTCATACTTTTTCTGATAATTATTGATCTAGAGAGTCCAGAGAATTGCACTGCACTGGTTTTGAACATTATTATATGAACATTATGATTATAGATGGAAAAGACCATTCACAGGCAATACAGGCAATTTACCATAGGAAATATATGGTTTTAAAGCTTTTTAACAGTTATAGCGCCACCTTTGGTCCGATCTCCATAAAAATTTCCATGCTTCTTTAGCATGGTACGACACATATGCTGACCAATTATCGTGATGTTCTGAGTTTTTGTTTAGAATTTATAGGCTTTTGATTGCATTTTGCCACGTCCATTTTCTTTATGACACAATTATACCCATGCGAAAAATGCAAAAGTTCAACTTTTTTTGATAATTATTGATCTAGAGAGTCCAGAGAATTGTCCTAGACTCGTTTGGTTCCGATCGGGCAAAAAACCAGGGACTAGTTCGCAAAAGTAGGTTTTTAACATATTCGTGAATAATTAATAAACTGTTTGATTGACAGCAATGGTTCTAGAGGCAAAGTTGTTCAGCATAAGCAGATCTATCAAATGATATGCATTTTGTGATGATAAGTGTAACACCACGTGATTACAGAGCCATAAAACTCATTAGCGCCAACTAGTGGCCGATTTCTTTCAAAATTCTTACAGACCTCTAGGGCCATGAGCCGAACATGCCCATTGAGTTTCGTTCCGATCGGCCTCCGTTAACCTTGTCTAATAGGTGCTCAAACTTCATTGGCCGATGGCGGCCATGTTTTTTGAGATACGCCAATGTCCTCATACACATACATGGCACCTTGGACCAAGACACTGCATACCAATTTTCAAGTCAATCGGACTAACGGTCAGGTGGTTATAGCCTGTTTTATGTTTTTTTCATTTTATAGCGCCACCATGAGGCCAATCGTCGCGATTTTTTTACTGTGACCCCAGATTGAACTCATACACATGTGTACCAAGTTTGGTGAAGATACCTCATTTACATCGGGAGTTATAGCCATTTTAGTAAAATAGGCCCCTCCCACAACGTACGTTTTGGCGCCCCTTAGCGACCGTGAATCGAAATTTCCACTTTTTTTCGATAATTATTGATATTCAGACTCCAGAGAACATTTCTGCACTGGTTTGGTTCCAATCGGGCAAAAAACCAGGGACTAGTTCGCAAAAGTAGGTTTTTGACAAAATTCAAAATGGCGGAAAATCTATCATGGCGGAAATGAAATCGGAGATATACGTTTTGTTCGTCAGGCATCCAGCTTTCCAATGATATAAGACACTTGAGTCTACGACATAAGGTCTAGGAGTTATGAACAGTTTCGCGCTTTTGGTTGCTATAGCGCCACCTATGGGCCAATCAGAGTCATACTCTCTGAACCTCTCCTCGATTTTTGTACTACCATTTGACAAAGTTTCAAGTCTCCAGCTCTTACGGTTTAGGCTGCACGATGCGTTTTACAGCAGAAGAAAAATAATAAAAATCAGCACAATTACAATAGGGTTTCAGCACTTCGTGCTTGAACCCCTAATAAAAATCAGCACAATTACAATAGGGTTTCAGCACTTCGTGCTTGAACCCCTAATAAGAAGAGACGTTTTGGACAGTTATAGCGCCACCTATGGTCCGATCTTCACGAAACTTGGCATGCTTCTTCACCATGTTCTGACACATATGCTCATCGATTTTTGTGAAGTTTGGGGTTTTCCCTTAGGTTGTATAGGCCTTTGAGTGTTTTTTTGTCCCACCCCTTTCCTAAATGACCCTGTTACAGCCAGGCAAATGCAAAAGTTAAACTTTTTTTCAATAATTATTGATCTAGAGAGTCCAGAGAATTGCACTAGACTGGTCTGGTCTGGATTGGGCCAAAAACCAGGGACTAGTTCGCAAAAGTAGGTTTTGGACTAAATTGGCCATTCCAAATCGGGATTTTGTCCATTTTGTCCGTCTGGATCCAGGGATCACAGTGATGCTAAAATGGAGAATCTAGGACAAACTGTCTAGGAGTTGTGAGCAATTTAGTAAATTTGGTCATTATAGCGCCACCTATGGGCCAATCTGGGTCATACTTTGATAGGTTCTCCCCAAATTGAGGACTACCATTTGGCCAAGTTTCAAGGTTCCAGCTCTTACGGTTTGGGCTGCACGATGCGTTTTAGGGCGGAATAATAATAATAATAATAAAAATCAGCACAATTACAATAGGGTACGAAAAAAAGTACCTGGAAGCAGGTACAGGTACAACTTTTACACAGTGGAAAACCAAACAAAGCCGAGTCGAGTCGAGTCGAGTCGAGTCGAGCCGAGCTGAGCCGAGCCGAGGCGAGCTGGTACTGTGTAGTGGAAAAGCATCATTTGTTTCATATCAAAAGTACTTGTCTGTCAGCGCGCAGTCTCCTCTCTGATCCACAATGTATTTTTCACTGCGTGAGAACTTGGTGTGGTGTGAGAGTGGCGTTGCTTGTCAGACATAGCAACAGTAACTAAAGTGGGCGGGTCTTTGCGAATGGTCATTGACAGTATGGACGGGGATTCGCCAGTCCCAATTCAAAACAAATTTCATGACAATCCATCATTGTTTGGTTCAAACATGTGAGAGCATCAAAATGATCCATGGGTGAAATTGATTGGATTTAATTAATTTTTTTGTCAGTTCCTATCATAATTTTAACATTTTGGCGTTATTGTTTAGCTATTTACCTATGTTTTCAAATTTCCTTTGTTTTTTTGTTGTTGTCTCGATCGGACTAACGGCTTTGAAGATAAACACAATTTTTTAAAGCTCTAAATGACACTTACAAAAACCATAAGGCAAATCCTGGCATGTTTGGTATTGTTGGACTCGGCAAGGATTCAGGAGTCTTAGGAGGTCACTCCTGTGAAAAAACACTGTCTTGAAACTTCTAAGGCTCCTTCAAGGCATTGTGCCAATGACGTATACTGAGTTTTTTGAGATACACCAATGTTCTCATAGACTATCATGGCACCCTGGAAAAAGACACTGCGTGCCAATTTTCAGTAGACTAACAGTTGGGTGCGCTTATAGCTATTTTCATGATTTTTTTCACTGTTATAGCGCCACCAAGTGGCCAATTGTCACGATTTTTTTCATGTCAACTCAGATTGAGCTTATGAACATGTGTCCCAAGTTTAGCGAAAATATCTCTTTCCGCTCACAAGTTATAACCATTTTATTGTGCCACCAAGTGGCCAATTGTCATGATTTTTTTTTTTCACGTGACCTCAGAATGAGCTCATGAACGTGTCCCAAGTTTTGCGAAAATATCTCTTTCCGTTCACAAGTTATAACCGTTTAATAGTGCCACCAATTGGCCAATTGTTGCGATTTTTATCAAGTGATCTCAGGTTGAGCTCAGGAAGATGTATCCCGAGTTTAGCAAAAAAATCTTTTTCCGTTCACAATTTATAACCGTTTTAGTAAAAGTGGCCCTGGTGCCATCAAATATTTTGGTTCCCCTTATCGACCGTTAATTGAAATTTTGAATTTTTTGGATGATTATTGATTGTCAGACTCTAGAGAATATTCTTGCAGTGGTTTGGTTCCGATTGGGCCAAAAACCTAAGAGAAGGTCGCAAAAATAGGTTTTTCAAAAAAATGCAATTTACTCGAAATTGGCGCCAAAGGGCGAGCAAATCGGAGATAGCCATTTCGCCCGCCTTGAGCCAAGGATTCCAACGATATAAGACACTTGATCCTGGGACAAACGGTCTAAGAGTTATGAGCGATTTTCAACTTTTGGCTGCTGTAGCGCCACCTATGGGCCAATCGGGGTCATACTCTGATAGGTTGTCCCCAAATTGAGGCCTACCATCTGGCCAGGTTTCAAGTCTCTAGGCCTTACGGTTTGTCCTGCACGATGCGTTTTACGAATCCTTACAATTACAATAGGGTTTCAGCATTTCATGCTTGAACCCCTAATAAGAATGAAGGCTTTTTGCCAGTTATAGCGCCACCTATGGTCCGATCTCCATGAAACTCTGCATGCTTCCTCACCATGTTCTGACACATATGCTCATCAATTTTTGTGAAGTTCTGAGTTTTTCTTTGGGATTTATAGGCTTTTGAGTGTATTTTGCCACGCCCCTTTTCTAAGTGACCCCGTTACAGCCACCCAAATGCCAAAGTTCAACTTTTTTTTGATAATTATTGATCTAGAGAGTCCAGAGAATTGTCCTAGACTGGTTTGGTTCCGATCGGGCGAAAAACCAGGGACTAGTTCGCAGAAGTAGGTTTTGGACAAAATTCGACATAGCAGAAAATTTTCCCTGCCTACATCCAAATCGGAGATAGCCATTTCGCCCGACTTGAGCCAAGGATTCCAACGATATAAGACACTTGATCCTGGGACAAACGGTCTAAGAGTTATGAGCGATTTTCAACTTTTGGCTGCTGTAGCGCCACCTATGGGCCAATCGGGGTCATACTCTGATAGGTTGTCCCCAAATTGAGGCCTACCATCTGGCCAGGTTTCAAGTCTCTAGGCCTTACGGTTTGTCCTGCACGATGCGTTTTACGAATCCTTACAATTACAATAGGGTTTCAGCATTTCATGCTTGAACCCCTAATAAGAATGAAGGCTTTTTGCCAGTTATAGCGCCACCTATGGTCCGATCTCCATGAAACTCTGCATGCTTCCTCACCATGTTCTGACACATATGCTCATCAATTTTTGTGAAGTTCTGAGTTTTTCTTTGGGATTTATAGGCTTTTGAGTGTATTTTGCCACGCCCCTTTTCTAAGTGACCCCGTTACAGCCACCCAAATGCCAAAGTTCAACTTTTTTTTTATAATTATTGATCTAGAGAGTCCAGAGAATTGTCCTAGACTGGTTTGGTTCCGATCGGGCGAAAAACCAGGGACTAGTTCGCAAAAGTAGGTTTTGGACAAAATTCGACATAGCAGAAAATTTTCCCTGCCTACATCCAAATCGGAGATAGCCATTTCGCCCGCCTTGAGCCAAGGATTCCAACGATATAAGACACTTGATCCTGGGACAAACGGTCTAAGAGTTATGAGCGATTTTCAACTTTTGGCTGCTGTAGCGTCACCTATGGGCCAATCGGGGTCATACTCTGATAGGTTGTCCCCAAATTGAGGCCTACCATCTGGCCAGGTTTCAAGTCTCTAGGCCTTACGGTTTGTCCTGCACGATGCGTTTTACGAATCCTTACAATTACAATAGGGTTTCAGCATTTCATGCTTGAACCCCTAATAATAAAAATCAGTACAATTACAATAGGGTTTCAGCACTTCGTGCTTGAACCCCTAAAAATCCTTACAATTACAATAGGGTTTCAGCACTTCGTGCTTGAACCCCTAAAAATCAGGACAATTACAATAGGGTTTCAGCACTTCGTGCTTGAACCCCTAATAATAAAAATCAGTACAATTACAATAGGGTTTCAGCACTACGTGCTTGAACCCCTAATAATAAAAATCAGCACAATTACAATAGGGTTTCAGCACTTCGTGCTTGAACCCCTAATAATAAAAATCAGCACAATTACAATAGGGTTTCAGCACTTCGTGCTTGAACCCCTAAAAATCAGGACAATTACAATAGGGTTTCAGCATTTCATGCTTGAACCCCTAATTAAAGCTGCAAGCAGCATTTATCGGGGTTCAAGTATTTAAGGCCTTTAAGCACACAAGCATCAAAAGACATTTAGTTTTATTTAGCAAGCATTTAACCACTGACATATGTAATGGAAAAGACCATTTACAGCCAATACAGGCCATTTAACATAGGAAATATATGGTTTTCAAAGCTTTTGACAGTTATAGCGCCACCTATGTTCCGATCTCCATGAAATTTTGCACGCTTGTTTAGAATGTTATGGCACATATGCTTACCTATTTTCGTGAAGTTCTGAGTTTTTGTTTAGGATTGATAGGCTTCGTGCTTGAACCCCTAATAAAAATCCTTACAATTACAATAGGGTTTCAGCACTTCGTGCTTGAACCCCTAAAAATCAGGACAATTACAATAGGGTTTCAGCACTTCGTGCTTGAACCTCTAAAAATCAGGACAATTACAATAGGGTTTCAGCACTTCGTGCTTGAACCCCTAAATATGCCATGAAGTACCAAACATGATAGAAACATGTTAAATCATCCAACACTTGGCTAAGTGCTAATGTACGAAACAGGAAGTTGTTGTTACTCAGGCATGCGATGTCCGATCTGCCCCAAACTTCACATGTTTGATGATAGTCCTGTCCTGAACACATCTACATGACAATATTCAGTTATAGTAATAGCGCCACCTGCTGGTAGGAGGAAGTGTGGCAAATAGAAATGACTCCTATGTTTACATACTGCCCACCGTACTCTGTTTTCCTAAAGCTGGCGGGTGGCGGTGGCACGGGTGCGAGGGCCTTTTTCATCGCTGCTTGCAGCTTTAATTATTGTTATTATTTTACAAAAATCAAACACTTAATTTAATAGTCCTACTAAGATATTTGATTGGTGTACACATTTTTTTATTACACTTATGCCAATATACATCTGCTATTTGCTGCTTGTTAAGTGTGATTTTATTAGTATGACTTTGTTTATGATTAGGACACATGGGGCAACATTTTAGTACTATAAAACTTTAAACCACTTTTCACAATTCTTACACTAGATTTAAGACCATTACTGTAAAGAAGATGGACTTCATTTTATTTTAAAAATCAAAAATTTTACTTGTTTGTATGAAAATATACGGTAAACTTTTTACTGTCACAAACGCTGGCTGTAACGAATGCGCAAAGACAAAAGAGTAAAAAATAACCACTAATTTCCAGGAAAACTCAGGAGATAGAATCCACAACCAGGTACAACACTGATGACATGGAACAAAGAACAGAGGAAACTAAGGGTTTAATTACATAGGGAAATAACGAGGGAACAAATGACCAACAGGTGAATGTAATTAGTAACTAAGGGAAATAATATGAACAGGCAAACGGGAACAGAGCCAACAGAGAGAAAACTAAACTAATACAGAACATAACAGAGCATGCATGTTACATGTACATGTTTATTTTCTATTTAAGTTCATTTTACATTCATTTTAGTGTATTTTCCATATCAGTGTAATGCAAATAATATTACACTATTGTTTTCTCATTGGCTAAAGTAAGTTAAAGACAGAAAATATGCAATTCAGTAAGCAACACCCACAACATGGTATTCAGTGGATGGGGACCTAACAGCTGTTATATAAGACAGAACCAGAGGATTAGCTGTCTGTTAAGGGTTTAGAATGGGGTTCTTACACACATGGCTTCTGTTCACACTAGTGAGAGCAGCTGACCCTCCATGTAAGTTATGGGAGACTTATGGCATTCCTCAGCTTAGAAAAGATGGGGATGTGACAATTGGGGGCATCTTTTCCTTCCACAACAGCTGGGAGGAAATTATGCCCACATTCACATCAAAACCAGAGCGGCCCAAATGCAAGAGGTGAGTGGACACATTTTTACAGATGTTAAAAAAGTACAATGAATGAATGCAGTGTGCTTGTATAGGTGTGCCTGTCTTAACATGTCTGCTTGTATAGGTATTTATACCTGTCTTCACCTTGTGCATTTTCATTGTCATTTATTTAATTATTTGATTTATTTTCTTTCTGTAGTTTGAGCCTCAGAGAATTTCAAAATGCACAGACAATGGTATTTGCCATTGAAGAAATCAACAACAGAGCTGATATTCTTCCTGGTGTCAGTTTGGGTTACAAAATTTATGATTCATGTGGCTCAATAGAAATGGCTCTCAGAGCTTCTCTGTCATTAGTCAATGACGAAAATGCCTCTCTGTTGTCCTGTCAAAGACCTAACTCAATCCAAGCTATCATTGCAGAAACCTCCTCTACCCCAACTATTGCCATCTCTTCCACTGTTGGACCTCTGCATTTACCTGTGGTAAGTTGCTGTATCTTCCATATGACTGTTTAAAGCTTTAACAAAACAGTGATTTATGTAATAATGTAATTAAAAATAAATAAATAAATAAATCCTACTAATAAATCACACATTCTATTTTGTTAAAAAAAAACAACAACAAAAAAAACCCACTGCAGATTAGTCATTTTGCAACATGCGCCTGCCTTAGTGACAGAAAGAAACACCCCTCCTTCTTCAGGACTATTCCTAGTGATTATTACCAGAGCCGAGCACTGGCCAAACTGATCAAGTATTTTGTCTGGACTTGGGTGGGGGCTCTTTGCAGTGATAATGACTATGGAAACAATGGCATGAACACTTTTATCAAAGCAGCCACAGAATTGGGAGTCTGTGTGGAATTTTCAGAAGCATTCTTCAGGACTGATACCAGGGAGGAAATTTTGAGGATCGTGGACATTGTGAAGAAATCAAGCTCTAAAGTGATTGTTGCCTTTGTATCCTACTCAGATATGGAAGTTCTTCTAGGGGAAATAGCTCAGCAGAATATTACTGGTCTACAGTGGATTGGTAGTGAATCATGGATCTCTGATATGAACATTGCTACTGGTAAATGGCAACACATTCTTAGAGGGTCCATGGGCTTTGCCATCCCAAAAGCTGAAATAAGAGGCCTAAGGGAATTTTTGACTAAACTTAACCCATCTTCCAGAACAGATCTGTATAAAGAGTTGTGGGAAACAGTATTCCATTGTAAACTTCCCTCACAACAAACTGTTGGAAGCAGAAGCATGTGCAAAGGCAGTGAAAGTTTGGACAATGTGCAGAACCAGTACACAGATGTTACAGAATTACAAATTGCCAATAATGTTTACAAGGCTGTGTATGCTGTCGCTCATGCTCTGAACATCATAATCAGTTGTTCAAAATTAGACACAAACCAACGCAAATGCCTGGAGAATGTCAACAATACATGGCAGGTAGCATGAGTTGCATGGAAACGGTCATGTCAATTGCACTTATTTATTTACTCAAGTATTTTTTTTGCTTTTACAGGTACTTAATGCCTTGAGGGAAGTGAGCTTCTACACCGAAACCGGTGAAAAGGTGTTCTTTGATAAAAATGGAGATCCGGCAGCAAGATATGATCTCTTGAACTGGCAGCAGGGGGAGGATGGAACAACAGAGTTTGTTAAAGTGGGTTTCTATGATGCCTCTTTAATACCAGGATTTCAGCTTTCATTTAACAACATCAGCATAGTGTGGGCCAAAAATCAACACCAGGTAATTTTTGTGAGCAGGTCTATAGACTTGAAGTACACCTTACATTGCTGTAAACAAGACGCAAGTTTTGTTGTGGTACAAATTGTCATGTTTTACAGGTTCCTGTATCTGTGTGCAGTGAGAGCTGTCCCATGGGCACTAGGAAGGCTGTGAAAAAAGGAAAACCTGTCTGCTGTTATGATTGTATTCAGTGTGCAGATGGTGAAATAAGTAATGAGACAGGTATGGGACAAGATTAAACATTCACAACAACAAGCAATCTAAAATAATCTAAAATCATTTTTATATTCAAACTTCTTCCTCAGATTCAGTGATGTGTCTCAAGTGCCCTGCTGAATTTTGGTCGAACAAATGGAGAGATGCATGTGTCCCAAAGCTTGTGGAATTCTTATCATTTGAAGATGTGATGGGGATTATTCTAGTAGTGTTTTCTTTACTGGGTGTTTCCTTTACATCAGGTATTGCTGTAGTTTTCTTTGTACACAAGGACACCCCAATAGTAAAAGCCAATAACTCAGAGCTGAGCTTCCTGCTGCTCTTCTCATTGACTCTGTGTTTCCTCTGTTCACTTACTTTCATTGGTCGGCCTACTGAGTGGTCCTGTATGTTGCGTCACACAGCATTTGGGATCACTTTTGTCCTTTGTATCTCTTGTGTTCTGGGCAAAACAATCGTTGTGTTAATGGCCTTCAGGGCTACACTTCCAGGAAGTAATGTCATGAGATGGTTTGGACCCTTGCAGCAAAGACTCAGTGTCATTACCTTCACTCTATTACAGATTGTAATTTGTGTGCTTTGGTTAACAATATCCCCTCCTTTCCCATATATGAACATGAATTATTACCAAGAGAAAATAATTCTAGAATGCAATTTAGGTTCTGATTTTGGTTTCTGGGCTGTGCTAGGTTATATAGGCCTACTGGCTGTATTGTGCTTCATTCTAGCTTTTCTGGCTCGTAAATTGCCGGATAACTTCAATGAAGCCAAATTCATCACATTCAGTATGCTCATATTCTGTGCTGTCTGGCTCACATTTATCCCAGCTTATGTCAGTTCTCCTGGAAAATTTATTGTAGCTGTGGAGATATTTGCTATTTTAGCTTCAAGTTTTGGTTTGCTGTTTTGCATATTTGCTCCAAAATGTTACATTATTTTACTCAAGCCAGAGCAAAACACAAAGAAACGCATGATGATAAATCATTAAAATAAATAAATAAAATTCATAAACATGGGAATGATCATTTAAATTTGAATGAGGCAAATTTATTTCAAAAAGGTTTGCTTTTGAATTATGATTGTAGCCTCTACATTTATTACATTATTTATTATTCATTCAGAATATTATATATTTTACTGAATAAACATTGGAATATATATTAAAAATGCTTAACTAAATAAATTATGAATAATTGTGAAAGTTAGCTTACCTTCTTCACTACTTACAAATGTCGCATTATCAAATCAATCATCTAAAAGTGTTTTTTTTTTTTAATTTAATCCTGATATGACACCAACTTTCAAATTGCCAATACTATGAAGTCATGTACTTATTATTAAATATGTGTCCAAGTTGTACCATGCAACAAATAATGTTAAACATTTCAGAGTAATTTACTCCAATATACTGTATACTCAACATATTGTATATAATGTCTAATTTATACAGTATGAATAGATTTAATAATATAGAAAATATGCTTTGTGAATGCTTTAACATTAATAAAGATGTTTCATGTCATCCCTGAAAAGGTTTTGTGTTCTATGAAATTTCTTTGCATACAATGAAGAAATATTGTATTAATTTAACTAAAAACTAAATTATTATAATATTCAAAGAAAATGATGAAATGATGTAAACTTCCAAATAATATGATGTATGGCAGTTATACATCCTCTGTTAAGGGTGTAAACAAAAGGTTTGGTCTATAAAAAGGGTGAATGTGTTTGGTCACCGAATATTTGAAAGGATCCGGCCCACAATGTTGATTCTAGAGCTACTACTGCTCAAGTCAGTGTTGATAAGGGCAGAACAGACAGTTTGTAAACGACAGGGTAAAACACAGCTGCCTGAGTTCATCAAAGATGGAGCCCTAAAAATTGGAGGCATCTTCACATTTTACACAGGGTATACTGGGGTGATTCCGAAATTTAACCAATTACCTCCTCAACCAAAGTGTAAGGAGTAAGTATGTTTTCAATGCAAATTGTTTTCATAGTGTAATTTGTGGAATTACATAATGTATTGTTTAATATTTGTGCTTTGCAGAAGTGGTACTTACTTGTCTGTCCTATTTTATTTAATTTTTTTATCTCTGTAGTATCAATTACAGGGAATTTAAATTTGCATGCACTATGATCTTCGCAATAGAAGAAATAAATAAAAAACAAAATTTACTCCCAAACCACACTCTGGGATATGAAATCTTTAATGCCTGTGGATTCTCTAATATTCTTCAGTCTGCACTTTCACTGTCCAGTGGACAAGATGATGTCACTGACAAAATAAACTGCACCAAGGCCGATACTGTGCAGGCTATAATAGGTCATTCAGGATCAACTCCAACAATTGGCTTTGCCAGAATAACTGGCCGATTCCAAATACCTGTGGTAAGATGTCACCCAATTATATATACATATATATGCTTACACATGAAATTCACTATTAATATGCTGGTATATAAGGTTACAAAAAGCTCCATGCCATCTGTTTTTGACATTGCCTCTCGCTAATGGAGGGTAAAAAAAAAAAAAAAAAAAAAAAAAAAATCCTAAAATGTTGGATTATTTGTTTATATATTATAAACCAAAAGCTGAACATTATATTATACAGATGAATAAGCATGTTTCATTTGCATTCATTTGCATTTGTAATCATTATGTTCACAACTAGTAATAATGACTTAAATGAGCTTATTGCTTTTGCCTTAATACACGGTTAGCTAACTGCGTGATTATATGTACTTGGACACAGTCACCTCTGATAACAGATCACTCTAACTTGTAATGTAGATACATGCATTTTCTGTAAAGCTGCTTTGAAACAATATGTATTGTGAAAAGCGCTATACAAGTAAATTGAATTGAATAACCAATGATCTGTTGAAAAAAAAAAAAAAAAAAAAAAAGCCGAGGCACTGAAGGATGAAATTCACCCAGTTTCATTCATGCTGTTTCACATTTGTAATTGTGTTCACACAGATCAGTCATTTTGCTACCTGTGCTTGCCTGAGCAACAGAAAAGAGTTTCCTTCTTTCTTCAGAACTATTCCAAGTGATTACTACCAGAGCAGAGCTCTGGCCCAGCTTGTGAAACATTTTGGCTGGACATGGGTGGGAGCCTTAAGCAATGACAATGATTATGGTAAAACTGGCATTGCCACATTTATTAAGGCTGCTGAAGAAGAGGGAGTCTGTATTGAATACTCAGAGGCTTTTGAAAGCACAGGATCAAAAACTTCTATAACAAGTATTGTAGACATTATCAGAACCTCCACATCTAAGGTAATAATGGCTTTCATGTCACACAGAGAGATCAAGATACTGGTGGATGAGCTATACAGGCAAAATATTACAGGACTGCAGTGGATCGCAAGTGATGCCTGGATCACAGATGACTCTCTTGCAGATAGCCAAGGCCACAATTTGCTGATTGGATCTATAGGATTTACTGTACGCAATGCTCAAATACCTGGACTAGGCCCTTTTCTACAGAACGTCAACCCCTCCCAATTTCCTAAAAGCATGTTTCTCAAAGAATTCTGGGAAAATGTTTTTCAGTGCTCATTAAGCCCAAATACAATTCTACGGGCATGCAACGGCTCAGAGAACTTGAAATATGTCAAACATTCTTTTACTAATATGTCTGATCTGAGATTTATCAATAATGTCTACACTGCTGTGTATGCAATTGCTCATGCACTGCACAATCTACTGTCATGTAAGCAGCAAAAACTCCCATTTGATAATGCCACCTGTGCACAGCCAACAACAATACAACCCTGGCAGGTGAACTACTTCTAAAATGTTGAAATCTTAAAACCAAACTATAAATATATGTAAAAATCCAAGTAAATTGCATGATTTAAACAAAAGATGAATGAACAATTTACTATAATTAGTTTTTTTTTTTTTTTTTTTTACTGAAGTCACCATATATGATGTTACTAAAGTGTAGTTTTAAAATGATATGCTTTACAATTTTTCGTTTCCACATTGCTAAAAGGAGGTTATTCTGAATCCAAAATGAGATTACTGCAAATTAAAAAGAAAAAGAACAAACAAAACCTTTTCTATCATTACAGGTTTTACATTATCTGCAAACCGTAAATTTCAGCATGAATAGGGGAGAAACACTGTTTTTTGATAGTGAAGGCAACTCCCCTGCAAGGTACGAACTGGTAAACTTACAAAAGGTCACAAAAGGCACCATGGAGGTAGCCACAATTGGCTACTATGATGCAACTCTGCCTCGTGGGCAACAGTTTACTATGAACAATGTCAACATCATCTGGGGAGGAGGCCTAAAGACTGTAAGAGTCTCTTTTCAAATTAACTTTCCAATTATAACTAAATATCCAAGTGCACATGAGATGCAGTGAGATGCAGTATAGGCTCAGATCCACAAGACAAACGTGTGTAAACATGTGCAAACATGTCACATGGCATATTATTTTTCTATTGTTTTTCAAGTAGCTTTTCCCTAATGTGTGGCAGGTGCCTGTGTCTGTGTGCAGTGAGAGCTGTCCCCTAGGCACTAGGAAAGCTGTGCAGCAAGGAAGACCCATCTGTTGTTTTGACTGTATTCCATGCCCTCCAGGAGAGATTAGCAACACAACAGGTAATGTTTGTTTAATTGCTCTTTTAACACTTGCAGTTCATCAAAAGAGGATCAAATGGAAAAGTTTTACAATTATTTTAATCTAAATTATCATATACACTGCCATACAAACGTTATTTAAAACACTAACAAGTCTATTTCTAAAGGAGTGTATGATCAGATATAGGCTAAGAGATGCTTCATTGAAATAGCAGGCTCATTACTATTGCACTTCCATTTTCATCCACACCAGATGCATCTGACTGTGTGAAGTGCCCTTTTGGATACTGGTCCAATAGCAGAGGTGATGAGTGTATCATAAAGACAGTGGAATTCCTGTCATTCACCGAAATCATGGGTATCATTTTAATGATGTTTGGGATTCTTGGGGCATTTCTAACTATGATCATATTTTTAGTTTTCTCTCACCACAGAGACACACCAATAGTAAAAGCCAACAACTCAGAGTTGAGCTTCCTGCTGCTCTTCTCATTGACTCTGTGTTTCCTCTGTTCATTTACTTTCATTGGTCGGCCTACTGAGTGTTCCTGTATGTTGCGTCACACTGCATTTGGCATCACTTTTGTCCTCTGTATCTCTTGTGTTCTGGGGAAAACAATAGTGGTGTTAATGGCCTTCAGAGCTACACTTCCAGGAAGTAATGTTATGAAATGGTTTGGGCCTCTTCAACAAAGAATCAGTGTTGTTAGCTTTACTCTTGTACAGGTCCTTATTTGCATCCTTTGGTTAACATTATCCCCACCTTTCCCATATATGAACATGAACTACTACAGAGAAAAGATCATCCTAGAATGCAGATTAGGCTCAGCTGTCGGTTTCTGTGCTGTTCTGGGATACATTGGCCTACTGGCTGTCTTGTGTTTCATTTTGGCTTTTCTAGCCCGGAAGCTCCCTGATAACTTCAATGAAGCCAAGTTCATCACATTCAGTATGCTCATTTTCTGTTCTGTCTGGATTGCCTTTATCCCAGCTTACCTAAGCACACCTGGAAAGTTAACAGTAGCTGTGGAGGTATTTGCCATTTTAGCTTCCAGTTATAGTTTACTGATCTGTATTTTCATTCCAAAATGTTATGTCATCCTGTTAAGACCAGATGCAAACACAAAAAAACATTTACTGGGAAAAATGCCACATTAAATTGATCATAAAGAAACAGAACATAGCCTAATTGCTACAGATGTTATACAAAGAATGTCACATACACAGAACACATTTAACTTCATTACAAGAACTGATGAATATATGAAAAGGACAGAAACTGGAAAGGTCACATCAGACTGCATCAAATGCATCAGTGAAGACCTGAACCCTTTCAGTCATCCAAGTGAATGCCACAAATATGATCTCCCTCTAGTGGAAAAAAGGTGTAGGACTACTAATGTAAGACTTGAACTTCATTCTCTCTCTTGTATTTCTCATAGTGTAAGTCTATGTATTTATCAGATCTTTATGGGTGAATATGAGAATAGTATGAATAGTGTTATTATTATTATTATTATTATTACTAATAAAAACTTGCATTCAATGATTACACACTGCCACTGTAAATGTTTTAACGGGTAACAACGTCATATCAGCTTCTCAATTAATGTACTGTAATTATTATATTTCTTACTATTCTGTACCAAATAAAATGTATACCAACTATGCACCTCATGCATGTCTCCACTTGAAGACTTGAAGACCTAAAGTACATACTGTAGATGGCCATAAAATAATCAGTAATCAGTTTCCAAGCATATATATATATATATATTGTAACGTAGTTAGATGTTACAGGAAGGAGGAGGCGGGAACCGGCGAACGTTCAACACACACTTTAATAATAAAATAAACAAATACAAAACGAAAGTAAAAGACAGCAGTTGTCAATGAGGGGCTGCTGTCTTTTACTTTCGTTTTGTATTTGTTTATTTTATTATTAAAGTGTGTGTTGAACGTTCGGTATAATAAAATAAAACAAAACACAACATAAGTCCAGGCCTGTTCCTCTCTTGCTCTTCACTGTCGTCGCTCCTCCTTTTATGCCTCTGCTCCTCCGTGAGGGACACAAGACCGGAGCGTTGCGCAGGTGTTGCTCATCAGTAATCACTCCACCGGCGCGAGCCCTCACAGCCCTCTGCCTCATCCTGCTCGTCACTTCGGGGTAGGTACGCAAAACGAATTTTCCCGAAAACGCTTTATTGTAGAGATGTATAAAACAATTCAGCCCACTGAACTGACTGTACATCTGTTCCTTACCACACCATTTTCAGTGGTGTGAAATTAAATGTACCATTTAATTCAAATTTAAACATTCTAAATTTCCTTCTGTGTTACATATTTTGTACTATTATTTTGAATAATGTTCTTAATTAATCAATTATTATATTTATCTAAATTAAAGCAACATGTAGTGCTATCTAAAGATGTAAGTGCAATGCAATGTTTACCTCTTAGTATTGGCCCTTGTGTTTCACATCAATGGTACCTTCCTCCTTTGTCACTTAGGATTGTATAAAGCTAGGACCCTACCCTGAACAGGAACTCTATATCAGCCCAGCCTCTGAGATGAGAGGAGCCACTGTGGTTCTACTTGCTCTTCTGACTAGAGCACTGAACCCTTGCTGTACATTACTTAGCCTAGGAGATGCTGAGAGCCAAAATGATAAAAGTGAACATTCAGAGGACAGAGTTGTCAAAGTTAGCAGAGCCTTGACATTTAATAGAAGACATGTACCAATAACATGTCAAGGGTGGGTATGATCTGTTTCAAGTTCATTTACTCATGTACTTTTTTATTTACAATTACTTTACTAATGTTTGCTATGCCACTGTCAAAAATATGTACATTCATTATTAGAAAGACAAATTTGAATACTGCTGTATAATATTAATGATGACAAGGTGAAGATGTGATTTTAATATAAAATGTTAGATACATGACAGAAAATGTGATTATGTTATTCCATGGTGCTGTGATTAAATAATGATGTGTATTTGCTTTTGGAGACAGTAAGTCTATCTCCTGTTTGTCTTATTTCAGCTGCCTTGTAGAGAAATATCAATCTGCTCACTTGTTGATCCTTTCTGTGGAAAAACCTGGGGCGTTCTCAGTGCAAATTATTATTTCAAGACGCCAGACAATACTCTGTCTTTGTGAAGTCCTGAATAGGCAGGTCCTGGGTGATCAGCACAAACTGGAGCCCAATCAGACCAACCTGGGCTTACATAAGGTGAGCATTGTAAACACAGATTACTAAATACATGTGAAGAAAAAAAAAATGCATATGCAATTTTAAATCTCTCTTTTTTATTTATGTCTAGGCTTTCAATCTGTCTTCAAGCATATGTTTAAACTACAGTTATGTGTATCTCCTACTGTTAAATTCTATGAACAGTTTTTATCTGAAAAATGGAAAATTTTCAGGCAGTGTCTGGACAATTGCACTTCACATAATGTGTGAACTGGATGTCAAAAATCACACAAGAGGAATGAACTGTGTGTGCTTCAAAGTTAAAACATTTTTGGCTGCAGATGACCAGGTGGATATAACAGATAAACTGTGCATTATAACTGGGGCCTGGTTTATGTCAGCTAACTTCAATGAATCAAATGAGTCCTATGCGCCAAGGCTCAGTATGTTCTTACCTGGTGTGAAACTGTCAGAGCCAGCAGTGAAAGCTCTCATTGGTACCTTTCTCAGACAGACAGATCACTGGATCAATACTGCCTTGATCTGTGTTCATACTACAATGCGTTGCAAGCTTGTACTGTCACTCCACAGATCTTTGAACATGATCTCCCTCATGAGAGGAAATTGTGAAAGCTGCACTTACAATCACTGTGATGAGCTATACCAGGTACAGATTTCTGTTCCATGAATGTTGTCCCTACATTTAATCTAAATATTAATAATAAGAATAAGAATAAGAATAATAAGAATTTAGATTAAGATTAGGACATAATTGTACTTCTAAATCAATATATGCTTTTATCTTTATTTGGCAGTTAATTTCGAGATATTCACTGTACAAACAGAGGGAGTTAAATCAAATGGTTATAAGCTGCTTCAGATCAAATATGCTCACCTGCACACACATATGGAAGCATAAAGGTGAACTAATTTTGTCTTTTTGGTTTGTATATGAGGTGCTACTTTGTTTAGGGAGCACATATTTGATATGGCTTTATAACCAACTTGATGTGCTTTTCATTTCATGTGTACTTGTAGAAATCAGTCCACTACAATGGCAGATCTGCACTCAACTACTCAGCAGAGGCCTGATTCACCAGTGGATTATGAGAGTGCTGCTAATCACTGTTTTTCTATTTGTAATTGGCCAGACTGCAGTTGTGACATATATGAGCTGTACACAAAGATATGTTTTTACCCACAGAGTCAGGAACTCAAATCTAAGATTTGTGCTGCTTTTTACAATCTCATGGTGCTCTTTGAGTCCACATGCTGGACAATCAACTGTTTGTTCCTGCAAACTTCACCACACAGCTTTTGGGATTACTTTTGTCCTCTGTATCTCCTGTGTTCTGGGGAAAACAATAATGGTGTTAATGGCCTTCAAGGCTACAATTCCAGGCAGTAATGTTATGAAATGGTTTGGGAGATTGCCACATAGTCTCAGCATTCCTGCATTTACTATGACACAGATCCTTGTTTTTGTGTTTTGGTTTTCAATATATTCACCTCCATTTAACATGAGTATGAACTGTTATCAAGAAAAGATGATCCTACAATGTGATGTACTCTTTGCAATTGGTTTCTGTCTTAGTTTTTATCACTTGGTGCTCAGCTTTATTCTGACTTTTCTTGTATGTAACCTTCCATTTACTGTTGCCTGTTACTCAGTGTTGAACATCCATGCAATTATGGGTGTGACAACAAGAATATCGCTCAGAACATTATTAAGGTAAAGCTGGCCTGGTTGAAGGTCAAATGCAAATACAAATGTACATGAAAAAAGTTTATACTCAGGTTACATAAAAATAAAAATAAACAAAAATGCTTAATGTTAAATGTTTTAATCTGAGTGTCAAAAAGTCACTCAAAAAATCTCAACAATTGTTTGAAGAAGCCATTCTAAAAAACTGATGTCATGCTTTTCATTTGAGTGTTGTTAAAAATGAAGCAATATTAGTACAATGCCGGTGCATTTTTGAACTACACAGGTGTAAAAAAAAAAAAAGGTTCTACATTTTCCAAACTTGGACACAAGGTGTATACAACATATATATTATTTACTGTAAGTTAATATCACCTGTACTATGTTTCTTATACTGTTTATATACAAAGTTTTATAAGGGAATAACATAAGTCAGTCAATAAAGACAGTCCAATTCATCAAATTAATAAAAAATAACCTAGAACAGAGGTCTTCAACCCTGCTCCTGGGGACCCACTGTCCTGCAAAGTGTATATCCGACCTGCTTCAGCACACCCCCGCCTGTGTATTTTCTAGTGATCCTGAAGAGCTTGATAGACCCTTTTCACAATTACAGGGTTCTCAGAAGCGTAAGTCATCATAGTTGAGTAAACTTCTATGGAGATGAAAGGGAGACGACATCAAATATCATTTTTGTATTTCCATTTGCTCCAATAGCAAAATAAAAAATCTGTGATAGAGTTTTCATGACTTTTCAAAAGAGGGAAAATATACAGAGAGATACAAATATGAAAAACTTTATCAGATTTCCGATGTTGATAACTGTGGAAACTTGTGCGTTACATTTGTATTAAATGTTCTATGAGATGACTTCCGGTTATGGCGGCCATGTAGGAAGACGTGCTCCGCTGCTAAGTTTGCAAAAAAAGCTCTCCTGCTCACTTACAGTTTCAAATAGAAGAAGATTTTGAGATGTGATGCCTAGCTCGGTAAAGTCACAAAAGGGGAAAGGTGGGACAACCAGACAGCCGAGCCTGTTTGACTGTAATCTTCGTGACGAAGCATCCAAGGCTAACCAGGCCATGCCTACACAAACTGACAATGAAAATGAACCAGCAGGCACCGAAGCTGATCAAATACTGGCAAAATTAGGCTTAATGGAAACAGGGTTCACCTCTAGGCTTGATAGTTTGGCAGCAACTCTACAAGATGTGAAAAAGGAGATTAGTGACTGCAGTGAACGCATGTCCCATGCGGAGGAGCGCATTTCCACCGCGGAAGACGAGCTAATTAGCCTGCAAGCTAAAGTCAACACGCTACAAGCTAAGAACAAAACCATGGAGGATAAACTTATGGATTTAGAAGCCAGATCTCGTTTAAACAATCTACGGCTTGTGAATTTGCCAGAGGGCGCTGAAGGTGGGGACATGTGTGCCTTTTTAGAGAAATGGATCCCCGAGACATTGGAAAATGAGGGGCTACAGTCCTCTATTGTTTTGGAAAGAGCACACAGAATTGGATCAAAGAACGACAACGCATCACGCCCGAGGACTGTGATAATGAGGTTTCACAACTATAAGAACAAGCAGGCAGTATTTACCGCTGCACGGGAGAAAAAGGAGGCTTATTACGAAGACCAACAGGTCCGTTTCTACCCAGATTTGGCTACGGGAATTGCCCAGCTGAGGAAGAAGTTCGACCCAGTTCGCGCGGAACTACGTAAACTGGGTATTCGCCATGGAATGTCTCATCCCGCAACCCTGCTTGTGACTCACAAGGGCAAAACTCATTCTTTTAAAACCCCTGCTGAGGCACACGTTTTTCTCAGGAGAATCCAAGAACACTTACATGAAGAAGAGACAGGGACACAAGATGATAGAGCCAATTAATGTGGTATGTGATTTGTTGTAGGCAGGACACAAATAACCATGACAAGCCCATTTTCAATTTATTTTATTATTTTATTTCACTTAATAACTGACACGTAATTATTTTGTACTAAAGTTTGAAGCTATATATTTACAAAAGTGTATTATATAGCATGACTGTGTACTTCTATTCAACAGTGATCATAAGATGTCACATTATTATGAGACAAATTAAGATGTTACTGTCATACAACAAGCCGAGTGTTAATCGAAGTGAGCAGGAGTTATAAGTTAATACTTGTTAGAGTGTAGCAGCAGCAGTAGTAATTGGAGTAGGTTGGAACAAGAGAGTGGTTTGACTGATCCTCACTGGTGTGGACCGGTCTTAGCAATAACGGGAGACCAACAGCAGGGGGGGGATACCCTCTTGAGTGGGGGAGGGGAGAGGGGGGTTATGCTTGTTCAGAGTGTTGGATGTTTGTTCTAACATCCCAATTTGTTATGCCTATAAACAAGGATAGTTTTACATTGCAAAGCAACCTGGTAAATTTAATTTTTTTTTCAAAAGTTTTGTCTCAAGAAGTGAATCTTAATTTTATTTCATGGAACTGCAGAGGTCTACAACGTCTTCAAAAGATAAAACAGGTTATGAATAAACTGAAAGAAATGAATGCTAAAATTGTACTGTTGCAAGAAACTCATCTCATTGATGATAGTATAAGGGTGAGAAGGAGGTGGAAGGGCACTGTGTATGCGGCATCGTTTACATCTCAAGCTAGAGGGGTTATGACACTAATTCATGAGTCGGTTCCATTTAAAATAAAAAATATTATTAAGGATAAAAGGGGAAGATTTCTAATACTTCAAGGATCTTTGTTATCAGAAATGCTAAATATAACAAATGTTTATGGTCCTAATGTGGATGATAGCAATTTTTATAATGACCTATTTCTTACTCTCTCAACACTTCCAGGACTTCATATGATAGCCGGGGATTTTAATTGTACATTAAACCCAGAAACAGACAGATCATCTGGGGTTGATAATTCACATAACAACTGTAGGGCTACAATCCATAGGTTTATGAGAGATTTAAATGTATTAGATATATGGAGAGAGAGAGAAACCCGAATATTAGAGATTATTCCTGTCATTCGGGTACCTTTAAGACATACTCTAGAATAGATTTCTTTCTTGTTTCTTCAGAATTGCAATCTAAAATTTCTGACTGCTCTTATGATAATATTGTGATCTCGGATCATGCACCATGCTGTTTGGTCTACAGGGATGATAAATTATTAAGAGATCCACCCAGATGGCATTTCCAACATAAATGGTTACAAGATGAAGACTTGGTGAAATATTTAGGAAAACAGATGAGTACTTTCAAATTAATACTACACAAACTACTGCATGCGTTAAATGGGAAGCTTTCAAGGCTTTCTTGAGAGGGCATATCATTAGTTATACAGGTTCTAAATCAAAAAAGACACAGGAAACTAGATTACAGTTGGAAAATAGGATAAGAGCCCTTCAAACGAAAGTAAATAATTCTAAAAATATTAGTAATTCACAATTAGAGAAAGAATTATTATTATTGAGAGCTGAATATGATAAGTAGTCTGCTTTTAGAGCTGCCTCAAGTCTTCTACGCTTGAAACAGACATTTTACGAGCAAGGTGATAGGGCTGGCAAATTGTTGGCATGGCAAATAAAACAGCTTGAAACGAAATCGCCAATTACATCAATAATATCAAATGGGCAGACACTGTTGGATCCAATAGAAATTAATAATGCGTTTAAGGGCTATTATGAAGAATTGTATAAAGCACAAGCAACAATTAAACTTGACAATATAAGCATCTTTCTAAATAAAATAGATATTCCCATTATTTCAGAGGATGATAGAGTTAATTTAAATTCAAAATTTACAATAGAAGAAATTGGACAAGCCATTGATAGCATGAAATCTGGAAAAAGAGCAGGGCCTGATGGCATTCCTATAGATCTGTATAAGAAATTTAAGAATAAACTTTTGGTACCTATATTGGACATGTTTGAAGAAATATTTCAATCAAATTTTCTTCCTCCTTCATTAAATACAGCCTTGATTACTCTCCTGCCTAAGCAAGGAAAACCTTTAGATAAATGCGAGAATCTAAGACCCATTAGTCTTTTGAATTCAGATTTGAAAATCATTTCTAAATTATTAGCAAAACGACTACAAAAAACTCTCCCTTATGTAATAAATCAAGATCAAAATGGATTTGTCACGGGAAGGCAGGGCTTCCATAATGTACGGAGATTATTAAATATTATTCATTGTAAAAAGGATGCGCCAAATACAGCTCTTCTATCATTGGATGCGGAAAAGGCCTTTGATAGGGTTGAATGGCCATACCTTTTCCGGGTATTAGGAAAATTTGGATGTGGAAACAATTTTATTAAATGGGTAAAAATATTATATGACAGCCCCTCTGCTGAAATCATCACTAATAGAAATATTTCTCAACCGATAGCAATAAAACGCGGGTGCCGACAAGGCTGCCCGCTCTCACCTTTATTATTCACGTTAGCAATAGAACCATTTGCAATTGCAATACGCTCCCATCCCCAACTTAGTGGAATTACAGTAGGACCAACTGAACATAGGATTTCTCTGTTCGCAGATGATGTGATCTTATTTATTTCGAATCTAAACACATCAATATGGATCATTCTGGAAATCATCCAGTTATTTAGTGAAATTTCAGGTTACAAGCTCAATAAAACCAAGTCTTCTATTTTATTGTTAAATGAACATGAAAGAGCAAACCCAATCCCAGATGTTATACAGTTTAATGTTGTGACACAATTTGAGTACTTGGGGATACAGATTTTACCAAGTTTAGAAAAAATAGTTGAGGTAAATTACAATCTTTTAGTAACAGGAATACAAAATTCAGTTGATAGATGGATGCCGCTGCCAATATCTATAATTGGGAGAATTAATATTTTAAAAGTGAACATTCTTCCAAAGCTACTACTGTATATCTGTTTCAGAATATTCCCCTTTCACCCCCGTTTGGTTTTTTCTCACAAATGAAAAAAATGTTTATACGTTTTCTCTGGAATAATAAAAGGGCAAGACTTTGTTTGTCATTACTGTACTTGCCTTATGAACGTGGAGGTTTGAAATGTCCTAATTTTAAGCTGTACTATTGGGCTGCACAGCTAAGGTCTATTATGTTTTATTATACTAATCATTCACCACATTGGAAAGAAATGGAATCACAAGGATTAAACTTACCTCTTCCCTCATATATATACTCAAATACAATAAAACTAATACAAGAAAACTATTAAGAGAAATTAAAAACCCAATTCTTAAAAACATGATAAAAGTATGGAGTGATGTGAAGACACTTTTGAAAGATTCACACTTTAGATTCTGTCTCAATTTAGTCCATTATGGGGCAACCAATTTTTTTCACCAGGCAGGGCAGACGCAACATTTAAGTTATGGAAAACTAAGGGACTGAGAATGGTTCAAGATGTGTATTTGCCAGAATCTGACATACTTATGACCTTCCAAGAATTACAAGATAAATTTCACTTAGATAAAAAACATTAAATATTTAATTTAACATTTAAATATCTCCAACTCAGGAGTTTTATAAGAGCAAGTCAAAACAATATATTAACGAAACCCACCACTTCAGACTTGGAAGAATTGTTGTTAAAAGATAGTCAAAAGAAAGGCATTATTTCTCAGTTTTATAATCTGATTATGTCTTACGTTCCTGAAAGTTCTCATGATAGATTTAGAGTTTGGAAGGATGATTTGTCATTGCAACTTTCAGAGGAAGACTGGCAGGATGCATGCACTTTAGCCCACACAACATCAATAAATACTTGTCTTAAAGTTATTCAATTTAAATGGTTAATGCGAACATATGTGACACCAGTGGAACTCTGTCGATATAATGGAAACATTCCTGATGTGTGTTCAAAGTGTGAACAATGTAGAGGATCACTGGTTCACTGTATGTGGCATTGTACAAAAATTACACTCTTTTGGGAAGAAGTAAGAGACATTATTCAAAATATTATTTCCAAACAAATAATATTAGAACCAAAATAGTTTTTATTGGGCTTATATCCAGAGAAGCATAACTATACAAAAAATGAACGTACATTTATAGACCTTAGTCTGCTTAACGCCAAAAGATGTATAGCTTTATTTTGGAAAAAAACATGTAGACCAAGAGGCAATTTATGGTTACGGCAGATGCTGTCTGCTCTGCCACTAGAGAGGATTACATATGTGCTAAAAGGCAAACAGGGACTTTTTGAGAATATCTGGAATACTTTTATTGATTATGTCAAAGATTTGAATTTAACAGATGACAATGACTGAGATGTGTGGACACTGCAGTTCACTTCTGGACAATAATTTGTACCACCTGATTTGTATAATTCATGTATTTTATTTTATTTTATATTTTTATTTTAAAGATAAGTGATAAATATTTATAGATTGTTGCTTTGTACAGAGATGTCTTTCTGATAGGCATTGTGGTTGTTTGTCTTGTGTTTGTGTATGCACAAAACTTAATAAATATATTCTGGCAAAAAAAAAAATGTTCTATGAGATGTGCATTTTGATTTCAAACCATATTTGACACTTAAGATACACTCCTCTGTGTTGAAAAATGTAGTTAAACACTACTTTAAATGTTCTCAATAAAAAAATGAAACTGGCGAAAGAAAAAATGCAGAATTTAACCATTTCATTCAACGCATTTACTGATGTTTTTTGTCACCCAATGCTATATCGCACATACATTTTTAACAAGCCATTTTGTCTCCTCTCCTTTTAAAGCAGCAAACGAATAATCTGACTCTCTACAGCAAATTATCTAAATTAGAAAATTAACTGAATTAACTCACCATGGCAACAAAACTTAACGTTGTGTATGGGAAAACATTGAATTTGTCATTACATACTTTTACATACTGTTACATGTTGTGCTAGCACACGATTGTGACATGATATCACTTATACATTAAATGAAATTTAAATATAAAAGAGTATATTTCTAAAGAACTTACCAGGAATTATGAATAATGCCTCTAATCTTTAATCGTTCTCGAGCTGCTCTAGTCAACTGGATTTCAAAACTGAACAAAGCCTGCGCAATCCCATAATGCCAAACCACAGTAAGTTATTGTGAAAACGCATAAGCTACAGTAACAACACCTCCTTTGTAAATGAATTACAGTTGACATGGAAAAATACTGTTAATAACTGTAAAACGTCATTTGACCCATAATGCTGTGGCGAGCAGGACGAGGCCGAGGCTGTGGGAGAACGGCGCAAGGCTGGTGGAGTGATTACTGATGAGCGACACCTGCGTGACGCATCGGTCTTGTATCTCTCATTGAGGAGTGGAGGCATAAAAGGAGGAGCGACGACAATGAAGAGAGAGAGAAGAACAGACCTGGGGCCCGTTCTTCGTACGTTGCTTAAAACATCTGAGATCAAATGAGACATCCAAGATGATATCATCGTGCTAATCATGATCCGGCTAATTGGGTTCTTCGAACACACCTGGGGCCCGTTCTTCGTACGTTGCTTAAAACATCCGAGATCAAATTACACATCCAAGATGATATCATAGTGCTAATCATGATCTGGCTAATTAGGTTCTTCGAACACACTTGCCGGATATGATTAGTATAGCTGGATTGAGTTATCTGAGATAATTGCGCGTTCATGCGCTGGTTGAAAAGGGGATATGTATCGATAGTAGAAACATTGATCAGCAACGCTGCTATTGGCTGCTCAGTGTGGCCAAAGAGCGGGCTCGTTTTCTCCTCAGCAGAGCAAGAACTAGTCGAAGTTTATTCGGAATTTTAATGTTTAATCAAACAACCCAGTCTCACGGCAGTTCATGAAATGGTCACGTAATTTAATCTATTGATTCGTGACACGGGCACGTTTATTTCGTTATTTTCGTAATACCAGCACGTTTTTTAAACTAATGTGTTTTCAATGGGAAGCGTCTTTCGTGATCACAGCACGATTCTTTCTGCCTATCGGGCTGCAGCAGAGAACCTTTTTAATCAACATTAATTCACGAGATTTTATCTTATCATGGACCATGGTTTATGTATTTTTTTAATGTTATTATTTCGATCTTATTGCCAGGGAAGCTGGATTGCTTTGTTGTTTATTGATATTTTTAAAATTATATTTTATCAGTAGGAAGTCTCGTTCCGAACACATCACGATATTTGGCATCAGTTCACGTGTGCCAGATGTTGGTAAGTAGTAATAAATACGCTGTCCTAATAATGTGTGCTATAATGTCTTTTCTGTTTGTCGATATTAATAAGATTAGCTCACATTCAGTCACTGCATTATATCTGTCATCGCCACGGAGGCTTTGCGTTTCATTGCTTTCTAATTCTAAACAGGGTGATTAATGGTGCATTCAAGTCATCTCGTATAGATCGTTATTACGAGTTGAACGCACTTGAACACCACCACAATGTCGTAAATACCAGTGGGGAGCTCGGGATTTTCTTTAAGCCCCGATCTGTACGAGTTGGGGGCGTGTCAGTGAGAAACATGGCGGAATCATGGATGCAACGTCTGTAGTTGACGGTAAATTTTAATTGAGAGAAAAGTGATAGTAAAATATATATCACAATACTTACAGGTATTTAGCAGTGACATTGTAAGGCTTTTTCATTTATAACAAAGTAAGCTTTCTGCACAAAATATGATATCATTGTAATATAACAATTATATAAGTATATAATGATACAGTTTACATTGGCTTCATAAGTTAATTAAAAACATAAAAAGAAAAACACACCTGATGCGCATTCTTTGTTCTTCATTTTCTATAAGCAGAGTTAACAAACCTTGCTGTATTTTCGTGTAATTCATTAAAAGAAGGTACACCGCCATCTTGCTCCGACGAAACTGACTTGAACGCATCTCACGTCGTAAATACGACTTCCCACCTCGTACGTACGAACTTCCCAGGAGGACTTGAACGCACCATAAACACCGTCTGTCACGTGACGTGCTTTAGGCCTATAGACCTTCAATCAGTTCCAAAGTTGTATTTGTAGTAGAAGCACAGTAAAAACAACACTTACCATGCTTTTACCACATTAACATTAGTTTTACTGTGATAAGTGTAGTAAAAAGACAGTAATCACAAAACTGACCATGCGTTTACCACACTATTGGTAGTTTTAATGTGATACATATTGTAAATGCACAGTAACCACAACACTTACCATGCTTTTACCACAGTAACCCTAATTTTACTGTGATAGGTGTGGTAAAAGGACAGTAACCACAAAACTTACCATGCTTTAAACCTCAGTAACCTTAGTTTTACTGTGATTGGTGTAGTAGCCTACAGGGCAGTAATCACAAAACTTGCCATGCTATTCCCCAGAATTGGTAGTTTTAAAGTGATATTTGTTGTAAATGCATATTAAACACAACACTTGCCATGCTTTTAATGCTTTATAATGTAACATCCAATATTTGTAAGGCAGTACTTTTTCCTTTAAATAATCCAATATATTATACATAATGATATTTTCTTTTCTTTTTTTTCAGCTGAAAAGACCAAAAGGGCCTTTCGGACGCAGTCAGCCCATTAATGTTTGAGGACAAGTAAACGGAGGAGACGGACAGCTGCATAGGTAAATATTCTCAATGGTATGTATGTGTTGGTTTTAACCCTAAATCAAATAATTTATCAAGCATTTGTTGTTTCTTAAAACTTTTCTCACAAAACCCATAGCCCAATCAGTACGAACATAGTCTGAAAGTCTTAATAATTCACAAGATTTAACAAGTTGTCAAATTCGTACGATACTCTTACATATTTGTACACTCGTACACAATCATGCAGCTTTTACTCCTAGTGCTGTCATTGGCTACTGCCTCAATTCCTGTACATATTTATCGTGATATTTGTAAATCAGTTGTGCCCCTTCTTGGAAAGTAGTCGGATGTCCCACACACTGTCAGAAAGTTGATATTAATTGCATTGTATTTATTACAATTATTACAAATTGGTCCCCGTCTGTTTATGTTCCAGTGATACATGATGTCTCTCCACACCTCATAACCTACCTCTGTTTGCAAGAGTGGAAAAGCTTATCTGACATTATCATGTCACATGACATCAGATACTCAATTATTTTGTCGTAATCAGATCAGTTACACTGCCCTACCCGTTTGCATGTAAATCATTTTCATACGATTATTGCTTGCTATTAAAGACATACTTTTATTCATAGAAATGCCCACATATCAGTGGACTTATAACATAAAAATGCTTTTAACATTTAATTATGCAATTCTTCAGGTCTTCGTGAAACATCTGTCTCCGTGTCTTCCTTGGTCTTCCCTGTCTCCTGCATCCTCCTGGTGGTGTCCACTTCATCACTGTTTTTGGGTGTTGTTGTTTGGGCATGCATAGGATGTGTCCAGCGAGGTGCACCCTTTGCTCTGTCTCAGTTTCTCTTCATGTGATGTGAAGTCCCACTCCTCCTCGTGATCTCTTTGATATATGCAGAACCAATATTGAAAATAGTGATTTATCTTTTTCCATATTGTTAAAGCATTTTGTTTTCTCTTTCAGCTTCATAAACTGTACTTGATTTCTGCCTAATGCCTTTATAAAAAAGGGTCAGTGCTCATCAGGTGTTTTGCTAAAGGACATATTCATTGCATAGTTACAATAAAAGTGACCAATAACCACAAGGATATAGAATGAAAGTTGAGAATGTAAAATGTTGTGCTTATGTTTTTGCCTATTTGTTCTTTAAAGCGAAGAAACAAATGTATTTTCACATAACAAAGTTGAATCTCATCTCTTGGTTTGTAAATATATAACTTCATCATAGCAATTTTTTAACGTTAATGTATGTGTCACTATAATAGATTGCCCCTGTATCTGGATATTTTTAATTAACTGATTTGTATACTTTTGTGCTGTAGTTTTGGCGCTACATTTGTCTTTAAACAGTTTGACATTAAATATTGGAATATGCTTTCAAAATTGTGTCCATTCATTGTGATTTTGTTACATTTATTTGAATATAATTGATATACCTTTAGTATACTATACATACACTGTAAATGTTAGAAGCACTTTAGTACATGTAATTATCTTTAATTAAAATACTGTAAAACTACTGCTGTAGGCCATTGCTTAGAAAAAAAGTTTCTCTTTCAAATTTATGCATCAGTCTAATCAGATAAGCAAATTTGTATCATTGATCATGTGAACTCGTTTTTGGATGGTAACCACACAATGGAGTCTTTTGTTTTTAAATATGAGTTTTATAATTTAATTAGAAGGAATACATGTTTAACAGCCTAAATATAAAATATTTAAGGTATCTATCCCTGCAGGCGGAACCAGAAGAGATCTGTCATCATTTACCATAAATGGGCATGTAAGTGTGACGCATCTGTTCAGCTGGGTTGTTATTGGCTGTGACTTTATCGCAGAACTCGCTGTGATTGGACAATCGTTTAACACATATAAAAACGGCGCTTCATGTTACAAAGTATGTTTTGGTGTTATCATTACGTTAGTTATACATTAAGTTAACTATAAAGTGTCTCTATGTTGTGAGAAATTACTCCTTTACCGAGATCCTAACCCTAACCCTAAGCATGTCTGCACATGTCAATGAACTACAGCACCATGTTTCCGGTTCCATTGATAGAATGACAGAGATATGTGGGTAACATAGTTTAAAACGTTTAGTAATGAAACAATAAATGTTAAATAAATAATATATTTAATGGACAACTGGATATCTAAATTTGTTCATTGTGCAAACCTTTATGACATATATGAGGGAAAGGCTGAAATTTTATATTTGACTGTGAGCACTTTAAAAATAACCTTTATGCCAACTTTCCATATATGTCTGAAAACTGTGGCCAACATTATTTATTGGGGGTGGAAGGGCAGTACAATCTACACAGATCTACACACACTATTACTATTACACAAGGATAATGCACCATTCAGTAAAACAACAAAAAAACAGTGCCAGAATTTCCTTTTCTCTCCCTGATTGCTGCTTATATGCCTGACATCAGTAATGTCTATGCTTTCATTTGAAAAGCAGTAGTAGATGTACTAGAATGATCAACATGGATCATCTTCAATTATGCTTGAAGTGTTTATAGCAAGATAGAACACAGCAGCCTCTTGTAATTCAGTTTCCCTTTATTTCACTGAAACGTGACATACATGCAAGTATATGCAACTTATGTTGCATTGTTGTCCCAAATATCATTAACCAGATCTAAGTTTTTATGTCCTAAGTAAAATAATTATGGTCATTAATTATATGTAGTTGTTTTTAAATTATGAATTAAACTAAATAAATAAGAAATTAAAATTTCTCAAATACAAAATTCTATTTACTGTACCAAACACCACTTTCAATACACAATATTCACCATACTTTATTAAACAACACTTTATTGGAGGACTTTATTAAACAACACTTTATTATTTATCAATAAAGTTGATAAAGTAGCATAAAGACAAATGAGGTTCAAGATAAATAAAAATGTCTTCAAAAATACATTAACATCATATTAATCCATTCACATCTGCCGAAGCCATAAAATGACTGCCAGAGAATCATATTCAGTCACCTATAGAATTTGATATTGTGTTGGAAAATAATGATTCATTATCACAGCTAAAATGGTTTCTTGCTCTTCCATGTACGTCTCTATCGAGTTCTTCATCTTCTTCCTCGTCTAAACAGTTTGTTCAGTTGAACCCTACAGTACATGAACAGAAGATGTGATCACTGATGTGGTGTAGCTTTTTCTCAACCAGAGGAAGAAGTCTCAACATCTATTATTTAACATTTATTGTTTCATTACTAAACGTTTTAAACTACATTACCCACATATCTCTGTCATTCTATCAATGGAACCGGAAACGCAGGGTTGCCAACTCTCACGCATCTGGCGTGACAGTCACGCATTCAGCCTCAATCTCACGCTCTCACGCTTAACAAAGAAATCTCACGCTAAATTAGACATTCTTCTGTGCTGTATTTTTTTTTCACTCATGTGCACTAAATTTCAGAATTACTATAAACAATTCAGGCTCTTAACTACTGGATGGACCACTAGTTATGGCGCAAATTAGTTAAAATCTCCCGGAATCTAGAGCGAGCACGCATGCGAGACAGAGACTGTGCTCCAAACTGATAGCGCGCGCACGCACGGCAGAGAGGGAAAGTCTTACTATTATAGTAATATATCTAATATATCTATTATAGTGACACATACATTAACGTTAAAAAATTGCTATGATGAAGTTATATATTTACAAACCAAGAGATGAGATTCAACTTTGTTATGTGAAAATACATTTGTTTCTTCGCTTTAAAGAACAAATAGGCAAAAACATAAGCACAACATTTTACATTCTCAACTTTCATTCTATATCCTTGTGATTATTGGTCACTTTTATTGTAACTATGCAATGAATATGTCCTTTAGCAAAACACCTGATGAGCACTGACCCTTTTTTATAAAGGCATTAGACAGAAATCAAGTACAGTTTATGAAGCTGAAAGAGAAAACAAAATGCTTTAACAATATGGAAAAAGATAAATCACTATTTTCAATATTGGTTCTGCATATATCAAAGAGATCACGAGGAGGAGTGGGACTTCACATCACATGAAGAGAAACTGAGACAGAGCAAAGGGTGCACCTCGCTGGACACATCCTATGCATGCCCAAACAACAACACCCAAAAACAGTGATGAAGTGGACACCACCAGGAGGATGCAGGAGACAGGGAAGACCAAGGAAGACACGGAGACAGATGTTTCACGAAGACCTGAAGAATGTCAGTGTCCCATGGGAAGATGTGGAGAACTTGGTTACGGATCGAATACGTTGGAGGACACTTGTCACCCAATGTGCCCAGCACAGCACTTGATGATGATGTGGTGAGTTTATCCATAACTGTGGGATATTTTCCTGTAAAGAGTGTTGCATAATTAAATGTTAAAAGCATTTTTATGTTATAAGTTCACTGATATGTGGGCATTTCTATGAATAAAAGTATGTCTTTAATAGCAAGCAATAATCGTATGAAAATTATTTACATGCAAACGGGTAGGGCAGTGTAACTGATCTGATTACGACAAAATAATTGAGTATCTGATGTCATGTGACATGATAATGTCAGATAAGCTTTTCCACTCTTGCAAACAGAGGTAGGTTATGAGGTGTGGAGAGACATCATGTATCACTGGAACATAAACAGACGGGGACCAATTTGTAATAATTGTAATAAATACAATGCAATTAATATCAACTTTCTGACAGTGTGTGGGACATCCGACTACTTTCCAAGAAGGGGCGCAACTGATTTACAAATATCGCGATAAATATGTACAGGAATTGAGGCAGTAGCCAATGACAGCACTAGGAGTAAAAGCTGCAGGATTGTGTACGAGTGTACAAATATGTAAGAGTATCGTACGAATTTGACAACTTGTTAAATCTTGTGAATTATTAAGACTTTCAGACTATGTTCGTACTGATTGGGCTATGGGTTTTGTGAGAAAAGTTTTAAGAAACAACAAATGCTTGATAAATTATTTGATTTAGGGTTAAAACCAACACATACATACCATTGAGAATATTTACCTATGCAGCTGTCCGTCTCCTCCGTTTACTTGTCCTCAAACATTAATGGGCTGACTGCGTCCGAAAGGCCCTTTTGGTCTTTTCAGCTGAAAAAAAAGAAAAGAAAATATCATTATGTATAATGGATTATTTAAAGGAAAAAGTACTGCCTTACAAATATTGGATGTTACATTATAAAGCATTAAAAGCATGGCAAGTGTTGTGTTTAATATGCATTTACAACAAATATCACTTTAAAACTACCAATTCTGGGGAATAGCATGGTAAAGTTTTGTGATTACTGCCCTGTAGGCTACTACACCAATCACAGTAAAACTAAGGTTACTGAGGTTTAAAGCATGGTAAGTTTTGTGGTTACTGTCCTTTTACCACACCTATCACAGTAAAATTAGGGTTACTGTGGTAAAAGCATAGTAAGTGTTGTGGTTACTGTGCATTTACAATACGTATCACATTAAAACTACCAATAGTGTGGTAAACGCATGGTCAGTTTTGTGAGTATACTGTCTTTTTACTACACTTATCACAGTAAAACTAATGTTAATGTGGTAAAAGTATGGTAAGTGTTGTTTTTACTGTGCTTCTACTACAAATACAACTTTGGAACTGATTGAAGGTCTATAGGCCTAAAGCACGTCACGTGACAGACGGTGTTTAATCACCCTGTTTAGAATTAGAAAGCAATGAAACGCAAAGCCTCCGTGGCGATGACAGATATAATGCAGTGACTGAATGTGAGCTAATCTTATTAATATCGACAAACAGAAAAGACATTATATCACACATTATTAGGACAGCGTATTTATTACTACTTACCAACATCTGGCACACGTGAACTGATGCCAAATATCGCGATGTGTTCGGAACGAGACTTCCTACTGATAAAATATAATTTTAAAAATATCAATAAACAGCAAAGCAATCCAGCTTCCCTGGCAATAAGATCGAAATAATAACATTAAAAAAAAACATAAACCATGGTCCATGATAAGATAAAATCTCGTGAATTAATGTTGATTAAAAAGGTTCTCTGCTGCAGCCCGATAGGCAGAAAGAATCGTGCTGTGATCACGAAAGACGCTTCCCATTGAAAACACATTAGTTTAAAAAACGTTCTGGTATTACGAAAATAACGAAATAAACGTGCCCGTGTCACGAATCAATAGATTCTGCAAAAGCCAGGAGAGAGGGCTGGCAAAAAGTAGCAGACAATTTAAATCCGTTAAAAGTGGCCATGTTAGATGTTTTTATCACTTAATAGCCTATATTTTTTGTATTTTAATAATTGCATAATTACTTTGTTCATTGTAATGTCAGAGTCACCACACTAGAACATGGGAACAAATAAAAGTGAAGTACAAAAATATTCTACATAATGGTAATTTTTAGTTATATTAAAGTCTCTTTTATAAAAGGCACTGTTAAATAAATGGTTGTCTGTTCATAAAAGCAACCAAGAAAAAGGCTGAAAAAAAGAAAGAAAAGATCTTAGTAGCCTACACTGTAAAATAATTTTTGCTGCATTAATTTAAGGCCGTATAGTCATTTCATCTGTTAAATCTTGAGTAATGATGAATTGCTTTGACTTGTGAAAGTGAAAACTGATAAACTTATGTTAATGTAAAACTATTTTGCCATGAGTTATTGATCACATTTTTCCCAAGTGTAGTTCATTGTAATGACATTGTGTTTTCCTCTTTTGTGCACTTTTACATAATACACCAACACTTGTATCTGTTCCCAAGAAAGTGGTGGCTGAAATATGTGCAGTAAGTGGACATTTTCTAACTTTCCAAAGGAAAGAAAGTATAAGACTTTGTAATGTCTATTTGTTTCCATTGCACTGGACAGTGAATAAACCCTCTCAGATAATTGTCATATGGAGGAACTAGCCTACCTGCAAGTGCATAAATATCTTTACTTAATTTATACTTGTATGCTTTATGGCTGCAATATAAGTTGCAGGATTCCACATCTACAGAAAGGCCTATAGAAGAGTCTGCACAGACAGAGGAGACATAGGCCTACAGGTGGGCAGTGTAAAGCCAACTTTTCCTTTTTATTTGTTGCATGAGGCATGTGTCTAATATCTCTTGTTGCAGGCACTTGACCACTGGCTTTTCTTTACAAAGAACAATTGAAATAAAACTCAAGGAACTAAGCATATTTGTCTTTTATTAAACATTTAATGAAAAGTGTTTTTTTTTTTTTTTTTTTTTGGCAATGTTGTGTAATATGGACAGACCCTCAGACTTTTCAGACACTGAAATCTTTAGTTAGCCAAAGTTCATTTCATTGTGTGCCCTTGTCCTGGCTAGAGCTGCATTGTAACTGGTTTGGGTCAGGGAATGGGGTCATAAAACACCTGTCTGCAGGCAGGAACATGTCATAATCACCTATGAAAAAATGCAGTCCTGTTAGGATCAGCATAAGTGTATGTAATACAGTGAGCTTGATATTTAATTGTGGAACTTTTCTTACCACTTTCAAATAATGTGCATAAATGTGAATCTCTGAAAATTCTTAAGTCATGCACAGATCCTGGCCATTTTGCTTTCACATTTGTGATATGGAAGATTTTAGTCAACTGCCTTTTTTTTATTTGATATAATATTATTAATCTGGAATATTAAGAATCCCAATAGTAACTGGGCTGCACATTTACATTGTGAACCCCCTTTCTGTTCACATAATCCCCTTCATTGAGGCCTTGATGGCAGTCTGTGGTAGCCTATAGTCTATGGTACCAATCACGTTAGTGAAGCCTGAGTGACATACTGTAATCGGCATGGTCATGATTGCATGATCTTCATAGAAAATTATGATAGCCTAAAAAAAAAAAAATTTGCTTTAAAAAAACGCCTCGGTTACGACTGTAACCTCGGTTCCCTGAAGAGGGAACGAGCGTTGCGTCGAGTTTGACGCTATGGGAACGCTTTGCGTGATGACGTCTTGAAGCACATGTAAAATCAGTCCAATGGTGTGGCGGAACGTCAGAGGCGGGTGACGTCACGTACCAGGAAGCTATAAAAGCCGGCCCGAAACAGAAAACGAAAGCTTCGTAAAGTCTGAAGTCGTGTTGACAGGCATGAAGGAGATATGGCAAGGTGATGCAACGCTCGTTCCCTCTTCAGGGAACCGAGGTTACAGTCGTAACCGAGGCGTTCCCTTTCAAGGGAACTCGCGTTGCGTCGAGTTTGACGCTATGGGAACGTCTATACCAACGCCTCCTTAGCTACAAATGTCTGTCCTGTGTGAAATCTGGTGAGCAGCACTAGGAAGACAAAACATGAGACCCTGGAGCAGAGTCTAGATCCAGAGAGTAGAACCTGACGAAAGTGTGCGGTGAGGACCAGCCTGCCGCATCACAAACGTCCTGTAACGAAACTCCTGATATAAGGGCCTTAGAGGCCGCCATACTCCTCGTAGAGTGCGACCGGACAGCCAAAGGAGAAGGCTGTCCAGCCGCCTCATAAGCAAGTGAGATAGTCTCAACCACCCACTTGCTCATCCTTTGCTTAGACACTGGACCTCCCTTGTTAGGGGAGCAAATGTCACTTTTACGCCACAGGGCAGCTCTGTGGACATACGCGTCTAACGCCCGAACAGGGCAAAGCAAATTATTCGCCTCCTGGTCCGATTTCGAAAGGGAGGAGGACCTCCAAGTGCCACGAGGGAAACGAGATACCAAAGGGGTCTTTCCCCACAGACATTCCACCCAAAGGACTGTGGTAAGCACCTACGGCCGCCACATAAACCTTTAAAGTGGACGGGGTCAGACCTGCAGTGAACCGGTCCTGCAGGAACTCCAGAACTGTACCAATTGGGCAGTTGACTGGATCCAACCGACGGTCACTACACAAAGAGGTGAATACTCTCCAGTTCAGGGCATAAAGTTTCCTCGTGGAGGGAGCTCTGGACTGTAGAATGGTCTCAACAACCTCAGTTGAGAGACCTGACTCTATGAGCTGGGCCCCCTCAGAGGCCAAGCCCACAGGTTCCACAGTTCTGGTCGGGGGTGAAAAATCGAGCCCCCTGCTTGGGACAGAAGGTCCCTCCTGACGGGTAGCTCCAGAGGAGGCCCGTCGAGGAGGGACACAAGATCGGGAAACCATACTCTGCCCGGCCAGCGCGGGGCTATAAGAAGCAGGCAAACCCGGTCCCTGCGAACTCTTTCCAGAACTCCCGGGAGCAGAGCAACTGGGGGAAAGGCGTACAGACGTAGCCTCGACCACGTCTGTACCATAGCATCCAGTCCCAGAGGAGCTGGATGCGTGAGGGAGAACCAAAGTGGACAGTGAGACGTCTCTCGAGACGCAAACAGATCCACTTATAATTTCCATATCAGCTCCACCACCTCGGGGGTGGAGCCACCATTCCCCGGGCCTCGGCCCCTGTCTCGACAGAGTGTCTGCTCCTATATTCTGGACCCCGGGGATGTAGGCTGCCTTGAGTGACAGCAACTTCCCCTGGGACCACAAGAGGATATGGCGTGCCAGCGCAAACCCCCTTGATATAGGCGACTACCGACGTGTTGTCCGTATGTACTACACATGGTGTCCCCTGAGACCTGTGATAAAGCTCCTCAGAGCCCGGAAGACAGCTAACATCTCTAGGCTATAGAATGCCAGGAACGATGATGGTCTTCCCACAGACCTTGAGATGAGCGACCCTCAGGATCGCTCCCCAACCCGTGAGGGAAGCATCCGTCGTTAGCAGTTTGCGACGACAAGGAGCTCCCAGCACTGGGCCCTGGGACAGGAACCAAGGTTTCTTCCACATAACCAAGGCACGTAGGCATCACCGCGTGACCTTGATTGTGCGAAATGGGTTGCCCCTCGGGGAAAAACCCTCTGGTCCTGAGCCACCACTGCAGGGGCCTCATGTGCAGCAGTCCAAAAGGTATCCCGTTGGAAGCTGCTGCCATGAGACCCAACAGTCTCTGGAACTGTTTGACAGTGAGTAGCTGGCCTAGCTTTACACTTCTCACAGCTGCCAGGATCGAAGCGTGGCGATGACAGGCGCGCCTGCATCGACACTGAATCCCAAACCACGCCTAAAAAAGTGGTCCTCTAAAATAGAGAAGCACACTCTTCTTGGCGTTCAGCCGTAACCCCAACTCTTTCATATGGGCGAGAACAACATCTCGATGTTGAACCGCCATCTAATGCGACTGAGCTAAAATCAACCAATCGTCGATGTAGTTCGTGATGCGAATACCCCGGAGGCGCAGAGGCGCCAGAGCTGCATCCACGCATTTGGTGAAAGTGCGGGGTGATAAAGCCAGGCCGAATGGAAGAACTCGATATTGGTATGCTTTGCCCCCGAAAGCAAACCTCAGGAACTTCCAATGACACGGACGGATGGAAATATGCGTCCTTGAGGTCTATCGTGACAAACCAGTCCTCGGACTAATCTGTGGCACGATTGTCTCAATGTTAACATTTTGAACTTGAGCTGCATGACAACTCGAAGACCTAAAATGGGACGCAATCCCCCGTCCTACTTTAGAACTATGAAGTACCGGCTGTAAAACCCGGTTTCCCTGTTGGAGGGAGGTACATATTCTATGGCCCCTTTCTCTAACAGAGTGTTTACTTCCTGTTCCATAACCAGAACCTGCTCGGGGCCCACCATAGTGGGCAGGACCCCCATAAACCGCGGTGGGCGTTACTAGAATTGTATCTAATACCCTTTTTCCACGGTCTGCAGGACCCAACGAGAAACATTTGACAGTAGCTTCCACGCTGTCAAAGATTCTACTAGAGGTACCAGTCTCTCGAGACTGGTTTCTGGATTTTGTTGCTGTTGAGTAGTCGGTTCGTCGCCCTGTAACGGCGCACCGGCAGGGAACGACCAAACAGACTGCTCTAGCACCCTCCTCAGAGGGGGCGGGCATCCCGAGGCCACTACGTTTCCGGGTGGACCTTGAGATATGTGCTCGCCGGAGACCGCTGCGCCCTGTAACGCCGGAGGCGGCAGGGTTGGCAGAACGGTCCCCTGAGGGCACCGAAGAGAGACGGCACCGTATTTTTCTCCTGCTGTTGAGCAGTCGGTTCGTTGCCCTGTAACGGCGCACCGGCAGGGAACGACCAAACAGACTGCTCTAGCACCCTCCTCAGAGGGGGCGGGCATCCCGAGGCCACTACGTTTCCGGGTGGACCTTGAGATATGTGCTCGCCGGAGACCGCTGCGCCCTGTAACGCCTGAGGGCACCGAAGGGAGACGGGCACCGTGAAAAGAGGTGTTAACCGCTCTGCTTCGGGGGGACTACCCTCATTTGTCCTGAGCCCTCAGACATCAGGACTTTTTCCCAGCAGCCTTCTTGGCGGTAATAACGGTCCGCAGATCCGTTTTACCCCTCGAAGACTGCTGGGTTTGAGAGCGCCCTCCGTGTCCCCGAGATTTTTGTGGGGGAGCACGGGAGGAAACGCTCTGTTTCTGAGTGGCGCGGTGCTCAGCGCTCTTTTTAGAGGAGTGAGGCTGCTCCCGCTCAGCAGCCTCATAGAAAGAACGGCGGGGGAGAAGTTTCTGAAGTGCAGCTGCCTGTTTTGAAGCTTCTTGTGACTTCGCTACAGCACTATTAACTGCGTCTCCAAATAACCCTTGCGTGGATACTGGTGCATCTAAAAGAACATGTTTTTCTTTGTCCTTTATGTCACTTAAGTTGAGCCACAGATGCCTCTCAGTGGCCACCAGGGCTGCCATAGAGCGGCCGATGGATTTAGCCGTCTCCTTGGTGGCCCTGAGAGACAAATCCGTGGCTCTACGCAGTTCAGACACCGTATCAGCACTAATACCCCCGCCCTCCTCAAAATCACCCAATAACTCAGCCTGGTAAGCCTGCATTATGGACATTGTATGTAAACACGCTGCAGCTTGACCGGCGGCGGCATAAGCTTTATGAACCAGGGAAGAAGTAACTTTTACTGGCTTGGATGGAAGTGCAGGAGCCTTCAGAGAAGATGCCGTTGCTGGAGAGAGATAGCTCGCGAGCGTCTCTTCCACCTTCGGCATCTCCCCATAACCATGCTCTTTATAATTGTGAATGGATGAATAGTGTGATGTTTGTGCAGTATACACTCGATATGACACTGGTTTCGCCCACGATCTCGACACCTCGGTGTGGAGATCGGGGAAAAACGGCAGGCTCCTGCGCTGGGGCTGCGCACGAGATGGCAGGAAGCGTTCGTCGAGCTTACTTTTCGAACGAACGTCCTGCCTATCTTCTGGCCACTCAATAGACAGTCTGTCAACAGCTCTAGTAATGACATCAAGCAGTTCCTCAAACGCATGAGACTGAGGTGGCGAATCCTCAGACTCAGCTACAATACTCACAACATCCAACTCCTCAGAGCTGGATAGTTGCAGTACTGGTACCTCTATCGGGGGGGAAGAAACCGCAGCGCGTGCTTCCACACCCTGATAAGAGGCACTGGATCTATCAGACGGATGCTGAGATAAGGCAGAGCCCGTCTCAACATCCACTGATAAATCCATCTGTGAACCCCAGGTCTGAGATCGACGCCGTGCCTCGGCAGCGGCGGGACCCGAGCCCTGGGGAGCGTGGTCGGGATTGAACCGAGCCAAGCGGGATCGGAGCGTACGCAATGGAAGCGCACAGCAATGCACACAGTCACCACCCTCGAGTGCTGACTGGGCATGCTCCTCTCCCAAACAAACAACACAAAGAGTGTGTGTGTCACCTCCCGTTAAATAACGCGGGCAGGGATGGACACACACTCTAAACTGCTGCTCGCTCGCCATACTGAATATATATATATATGATATAGACAGACAACACCAAATATACAGACAGATTTCACACAGAGCGCAACTGAAGACTCAGAAAGCTTTCGTTTTCTGTTTCGGGCCGGCTTTTATAGCTTCCTGGTACGTGTCGTCACCCGCCTCTGACGTTCCGCCACACCATTGGACTGATTTTACATGTGCTTCAAGACGTCATCACGCAAAGCGTTCCCATAGCGTCAAACTCGACGCAACGCGAGTTCCCTTGAAAGGGAACTGCTTTACAACAGTTTACGGACCTGTTGCTATGACAGCGAGTCCAGGATGAGCTTCGAAGAACCAAACAATCCAAGATCATGCCAAATCGTCAACAATCAAATCCAGCTAACTGAGTTAGTGACGTACGAAGAACGGGCCCCTGGACTTATGTTTTTTGTTTTGTTTATGTTCTATTATATTATACCGGCGAACGTTCAACACACACTTTAATAATAAAATAAACAAATAAACAAATCCCTCACGGACCACTGCTGTCTTTTACTTTCATTTTGTATTTGTTTATTTTATTATTAAAGTGTGTGTTGAACATTCGCCGGTTCCTGCCTCCTTCTTCCCATAACATCCTAACTACGTTACACACACACACACACACACATACACACACACACACATATATACACACATATATATATATATGCTTGGAAACTGATTACTGATTATTTTAAGGCCATCTATGTACTTTAGGTCTTCAAGTCTTCAAGTGGAGGCATGCAGGAGGCGCATTGGTATACATTTTATTTGGTACAGAATAGTTAGAAATATAATCATTACAGTACATAAATTGAGAAGCTGATATGACGATGTTACCCGTTAAAACATTTACAGTGGCAGTGTGTAATCACTGAATGCAAGTTTTTATTAGTAATAATAATAATAATAATAATAATAATAAAAACACTACTCATTCTATTCTCATATTCACCCATAAAGATCCGATAAATACATAGACTTACAGTATGAGAAATACAAGAGAGAGAATGAAGTTCATTAAAGCGGCACTATGGAGTTTTGGCAATTTCTTCGTTTTTTTCTCGCTTTTTGCTCGCAGGTTTCTCTATAGAGCTCCCCCTACAGCTTAGGAATAGATATTTGACAACACTGTCGTAAAAATTAGTTGGCGACTCTCTCCCCTCCCATCTTCTTCCTCTGGTCATATGCATTTGTTTTCAAAGAAGCCGGCGAACGCACAAAGCCATGTCCACTGAGGTATGTATGATACACAGAAGGCTAGCATATAAATATATGTGTGCAGTGCCGTAAAGCAATTCGTTACATCGCGAGACCGGATATCACGCGATACTTCCTGACGCTGAGACCGGCGGCCCGCCGGCCCAAAGTTGCAAGGGTGTTTTTTCTGCTCACAGGCGCTAGGGGGAAGCGAGACGGCCACCATTCAATCCGAAAAAAAGTCATATAACCATTCCAATGACTCTGAAGCTGTTTAGTTAAGGTAAATTAAGCTAAAAAAAAACTGCATAGTTCCCCTTTAAGTCTTACATTAGTAGTCCTACACCTTTTTTCCACTAGAGGGAGATATCTGTGGCATTCACTTGGATGACTGAAAGGGTTCAAGTCTTCACTGATGCATTTGATGCAGTCTGATGTGACCTTTGCAGTTTCTGTCCTTTTCATATATTCATCAATTCTTGTAATGAAGTTAAATGTGTTCGGTTTATGTCACATTATTTTTATAACATCTGTAGCAATTAGGCTATGTTCTGTTTCTTTATGATCAATTTATATTTGCATCTGGTCTTAACAGGATGACATAACATTTTGGAATGAAAATACAGATCAGTAAACTATAACTGGAAGCTAAAAAGGCAAATACCTCCACAGCTACTGTTAACTTTCTAGGTGTGCTTAGGTAAGCTGGGATAAAGGCAATCCAGACAGAACAGAAAATGAGCATACTAAATGTGATGAACTTGGCTTCATTGAAGTTCAGGGAGCTTCCGGGGTTGAAAAGCCAAAATGAAACACAAGACAGCCAGTAGGCCAATGTATCCCAGAACAGCACAGAAACCGACAGCTGAGCCTAATCTGCATTCTAGGATGATCTTTTCTCTGTAGTAGTTCATGTTTACCCTTACGAAAAAGACGTTTATTCAAGTGTATTATTAGTACTATTAGTATACTTCTTTTAAACTAAAAATGAGAAAGTATACTTACTACGGTGATGTTACGAACTGCTCCGAGACAAGAAGGTTGAGATCCAAATGCAGCTTTAATTAAGGGGCAATCCAGACACGTAATCCAATATACAGGCAATAGGTCAAAACACAGGTAGGCCGTCCAAACAAACAAACAAAACAGGCAGGGGTCAGAGGCAAGAGAGTAATCCACGGAAAATTGTCGAGCGGAGGCGGACCCGGGGGCGGGATGGAGGGCCAGGCCCATGGAGCGGAAGAGGACCTGGAGACTGCGGCAAGACGGGAGGCCAGGGCGGAGCAGGCAGTGCAGGCGACCAGGGCGGAGCAGGCAGTGCAGGCGACCAGGGCGGAGCAGGCAGTGCAGGCGACCAGGGCGGAACAGACGGTTCAGGGGGACCAGGCGGACCTGGCGGTTCAGGGGACAGGGCGGACCAGACAGTTCAGGAGACCATGGCGGGACCTCCTGCCCCCCCCCAAAAAAAATTTCCTTGGGGGCGGCTATGGGGTTATGGCAGGAACAGACACCGGCTCAGGAACAGACACCGGCAGCGTGGCAGCAGCCATCTCTGCTGAGGGCTCAGGTTCAGGCGTGTTGGCGGCCATCTCTGCTGAGGGCTCAGGTTCAGGCGTGTCGGCGGCCATCTCTGCTGAGGGCTCAGGTTCAGGCATGGCGGCGGCCATCTCTGCTGAAGGCTCAGGCGACGTGGCGGCGGCCATCTTGTCCGGAGACACTGGCTTGGCTGCGGCCATCTTGTCCGGAGACACTGGCTCGGCGGACGCCATCTTGTCCGGAGACACTGGCTCGGCGGACATGACGTGAACAGTCTCTGGCTCGGCGGAAGTGACGTGAACAGTCTCTGGCTCGGCGGAAGTGACGTGAACAGTCTCTGGATCGGCAGATGTGACGTGAACAGTCTCTGGATCGGCAGAAGTGACGTTAACAGTCTCTGGTTCGGCAGGACTGACGTGAAGAAGCTCAGGCTCGGCAGCGGCCATGGTGGGATGAGTCTCTGGTGTGACTGCGCTGGTGAGCGGTGTTAGCACTGGAGTTGCCAACACTAGAGTGGGCATGACGTGAAGTGGCTCAGGCTTAGAGGATACCATGGGCTTGCAAGGCTCCTCATCCGTAAAGCCCACAGTAAATGAGCCGCTCAGTAAAAGGGCAAGGTCAATATATTGAGCTAGAGTCCAGTGAGGGGTATTGTCAGGCATGAGGTAGTTAAGAAGGTCATTAAGTCCATGGCGAAAAATGTCCTTTAAGACAGCATCATTAAAGTTAACCCCATGGCTAAGCTCACAAAACTCTTTGACAAAATCCTCAATCGGACAGTTACCTTGGCGGACGTGGAAGAGACAAACTGCTGGATCCATGTTGGCAAAGTTTTCTGTTACAAACTGCTCAGAGACATGAAGGTTGAGATCCAAATGCAGCTTTAATTAAGGGGCAATCCAGACACGTAATCCAATATACAGGCAATAGGTCAAAACACAGGTAGGCCGTCCAAACTAACAAACAAAACAGGCAGGGGTCAGAGGCAAAAGAGTAATCCACGGAACAGGCAAAAAAATCCAAAAACCAAGAGCCATGAAACCAGGGAAAACGCTCGGAAATGCAGTGCAACAACATACAAAACTTCTGTAGCGACAATGGCATCTGCTTTTCAAATTAGCGGATCATGTGATAAAAAGAAACACATCGTCTTTGTCCTTGCTGGTTAATAATTGCCCCACGAGGACCAATTTGCCAGCACCGACCTTCTCCCCAACTTTTACAGCCTCCTGGCATTCCAGAAGACACACACACACACACACACACACACACACACACACACACACTCGTGGACTTTCAACCAGAAACCCACCACGAGATGCAACTGAAGCACATTTCCATATATGGACTTCCACATAGTAAAATTTCATTTTACCATTCATTACAAATTTATAATTGAGGTGTGGTTTGCTAGAGTAAAATCTTTAATTCCGAAGATTCATTGAAAGAAAATCACTCCATAGTGTCTTGTAACTCGAACCTGGTCATAAACTTTTATGACCTCAAGACGGCATCTCATCCAGTTCCTCTTGTAAAGCCAACATTCCAAAACCTTAACATACATGAAACTCTTCAGAGAAAACTCTTCAAATGTTTGATATGTATTCCTGTGTTTCTCAAGTGTCTTCACATACCATAACGGAAATACTGACCATTTTATTGTATGTTTAATCAAGCTTTATTTGTGTGTAATGATGCATATGAACATAATGTTATGTGTGTCCAATATCTACCTGTAATTCTTGGTATCTGTCTGACCGTCCTGTTTTAATTCAACCAGTCCCGCACATAGTAACACTGTATTGTAAGATGTATTGTTCCAGGTGTACAATCTTAAGAAGAAATATGAATTCTTTCTCTCATAAGACATATGGTGAAAGTAGGCGTTTTCTTCTTCACACAAAGAGAATTTTCCCGCTTCAGAAAGACAATCTGATTCGCTGTCGTTCCAAGAGAGGGCGTAAACAGATGTTTGTTAAAAGGCAGAAACCCCCTCATCACACTCTCTTCTCTTCCTTCTTCGATCTCCCTCTTCTCCGGTCGCCCTCATCCCGGACCTCATCCACGTGTAGCGCAGCTCCATGGCAACCAGCTGAACAGGCCTCGCCGTGGCCTCTGGGACACAAACCCCCGCGCCATGTAAAAGCCTGCTGCCTTAGAAACCAAGATTTCTAGCCTCTTCCGCACGGAAGACGAACTTTCTCGGTAATGTACATCCAGTGAGCCTTTAAACTTCGCGGCACCTGAAGACGCAACAGAAACAGGACACCATCCGCGCTGTCCTGCCAGTTTCAGCATCACCCGAACAAAAGACAAAATCGCAAGTATATTGAGTTGATAAAACTGCTTTCCAGGTTGTCTCGTGAATTTAGGTTTTCTGTATGTAATTATTATTTTCCCCTTCTCTGCCTTTCTTTCTTTCTTTCTTTCATTTCATGTTATCCTGATCACGTATTTTCTTGTTTGGTTAAATGTGTGTTTGTTTTATTGTTTGCATTTTTACGTACGTTTATATTCGTAGCTCATATAATCTCTAGTTTTGCATTTATTAAAATTCATAAATACTCTTCACTGTCTCTGTATTTGAAAGCCCACCATTCTAAAGTCACTGAAACAAAAGATCTTAAGCTACAAGCTCGATATTAGACTACATTCAGTAGTTTTAATTAATAAACTCAGAAGGTTTGATGTCCGTGGCCAGGAGATAAAATTTTCTTGGAGTTTGTAAAGAGATACCCCTTCTTAACTGTGATAATCTCACCGTTATTCGCTGGACGAATAACGATTAGATCAGTTACAGAACGAGTTAATCTCAATAATTGATAAATTAAGTGTACATGCGACTTATGAATTATGACCATGAGTCATAAATATTAATATTCCCAAGATTCCCCATATTCTTGAGCTAATTCATATTTACCCAGAGTCGTATTTGTTACACTTCACATAGAGTAAATGAGAGTACATGGAATAAATAGGCTGAAACTAACAAGATAATGAGACACAGGTGAATGTGATAATGAGTGCTGATGAGTCCAGGCAGAGAATGATGGGAGATGTAGTTTGTGAGTGAAACATGATAGTCTGGTGTGGAGTGCCCTCTGGTGGCTCTCAAGGGCACTCCAGCTAGTGACCGTTACAGGTGACACATTGCTGCCACATACATATTATTTTTTCCACTCAATTATGTCGTAATAACGAGATCTTATGTCGTTAAAACGACATATTTTTCTCGTAATAACGAGATCTTATGTCGTAATAACGAAATGTTATGTCAGTAAAACGACATATTTTCTCGTAATAATGAGATCTTATGTCGTTTTAATGACATCTTTTCTCGTAATAACGAGATCTTATGTCGTTAAAACGACATCTTTTTCTCGTAATAACGAGATACTATGTCGTTAAAACGACATATTTTTCTCGTAATAACAAGATCTTATGTCGTAATAACGAGATGTTATGTCGTTAAAACGACATTTTCTCGTAATAACGAGATACTATGTCGTTACAACGACATATTTTCTTGGCCTTATAAGTGTAGTCAAGTACAAAATATGCCTTTATCTACATACAATTGATAGCCAATCATGTCTTTATCATACATCTATGTTCAAAAAGCTGAATAAATAGCAGCCCCCAATGGACATTCATGTTAAAAGATCAAATTCTGTACACACCTTATTAATAGCAGATGAGCCCAGAATACGAACATTGCATTTAATTGCACATTAGGCTAAGCGTTTTCCTCCCATAGAAAACCCTTATAATAAAGAAAAAGCTTAATGTGGCTTAATAGGCTACTTCAGTGATAAAGAACAAATGTTGTACACACCTTATTAATAAACCATACTATCCTACAGAAAAGCAGATGAGCCCAGAATATGAACGCAATGCATTTAATTACATGTTAAGTGTTTTCCTCCCATAGAAACCCTTTATTATAAAGAAAGTAACGTGTCTTTCTATGGGAGGATGGCATTGCGGTGCACAGCAAATCCTTTAAATAGTATTCAATGCAAAACAAAAATGAAAAATATAAGTAGCCAATAAAATAAACAAATTATTGTGGCATTAATTAGCCCACAAACAATATTTATTTTAAAGCCTAAACTAATTTATTTAAAGAAAAACACCAGCGTTGGGCGTTTATCTGTATAGGCTAAGTGTTTCACCGCCCTTTTCAAACTGGCGCAATAAAATGCAACAGAATTTGATTTGTTAAACATGAAGAGGACTTATCCATCTGGCATGGCCGCTCGCTCTAACGTTAACCTAGATAAATGTTCGCTATTATTAAGCGCATATCCAAGTGTTTGTGCTGAGTGTGGAGCGCGCACTGTATGACATGGAGGCACCGGTGCCATCACTCGCATTTTCCTATCAACAGTGGAAACAACTTAAAATACTCCATCATTTCTGGTCATACAGTACAGAAAAGAATAATACATCAGTCACAACTACTTGTATTTGTGTAAACTCACAACAACAAGAAAACGTTGTGCTTTTGTAAAATAAAATAAAACGAACAGGGCGCGCTTTCATGATCTCTGTGAATTGGAGCGCATCTTAAAAATGAACTGAAAAACAGTGTATAGACAAGCCTCACAGACATGAGAAATATAGCTATCTATATAAAGCTTATAAAAAAAATGTCCACCAACGGAAAGCCATAAGGTGACAATCCGTTATACATGTGAAGATTGTAGGCTGTATCTTGAAGATTTTTGTATTGTATTGTATCTTCTGTTATAAAGACGAAGATTGACATAAACAAAATAAGAACACAATGTTGTAAAAAATAAACAACTTAGGCTATGTTCTGTTAGATGTGTTTTGACTACTTTTTGTTTAATTATATCTCTAGGTAATGAAGATATAGCCTATTAACAAAAATAAATCTTATATATAATATATTATATATATATAAAACAACTTATAGGCCTATATAAAATATATTTTTTTTAAAAAGGGCCTCATTGATTAATTTTGCCTGATTGGGGCTGCTACTATTTGCTTAAGCTTTTTGATCTCTTTTAAGATCTCGTTATTACTACATAACTGAGGGGAAAAAATAATATGTATGTGGCAGCAATGCGTCACCGTAACTTTTAGTCTACATTTTATATACTTCTCAAAAATATACTTTATGTACTTCTCAGAAATATACTTCTCAGAAATATACTTAAAATTACACTTAAGCGTACTTGACTTATACTGAGTGAAAAGTCCAAGTATATTAGGCCTGTACTTGTACTCAATCTTTTGATTGAGATATACTTAAATGTTGTTTAATTAAGTATTCAAAGTATACATGGCTTGTAGTTGTGTTAATCGTTTGATCGAGTAGCCTATTAAATATACTTTTTTTTAACATAGTTTTTCATATACTGTCTTATAAAACTTACATTGTTTGAAAATATTGATTAGAATATTGATATAAAATTGATATATGTTTCTAATTCTCCGTATCTGAGTTTTTGTGTAGGCTAGTCCACTGGTAGTGTATAGGAATTTACTCTGATTCTACTTTACTCTTTCCCCATGACACATCTTCTAGTACAGAATCTCCGGATCAAAATACAGGAGAAGAAGAAGCTGAAACAAGTGATAGAAGATTGCTCACTCAAATGTAAAATAATGTGATCATCAAACATTAAACAGCATGTAAATGGTTTCCCCAGAACACAAGAGATACAGAGGACAAAAGTAATGCCAAATGCTGTGTGACGCAACATACAGGACCACTCAGTCAAAACTGCTTAATATCACCAAATGAAATGAAGCGTAACCCATGAAGAGAAAACGACTGTGAAGCTTTGGGGGTGTTGGACTCGATCTACTCCATCTGTGTTTTGATCATCGTTCTGAATCTGATCAAGGCGTGTAGTCTTTGACAAAAATTGGATTTTCTCAACTTTTTTGTTTAAAATGTTGCCTTTCTTTATGAAACTTACCGACATTCAAGTGTTGATAAAAAAGGATGCATGAAGCTAATAAAATGTTTTTAAAAATAAAGTACAGTTAAAGGTATTTTTCAAGTATAAAAGAATATTATCTACATTTGAACATAGTAGGATACTGCAAGTGCAAAAATAATATATAAATAGTAAACTAAGTATAATGTTATGTTCACTTAAAGAAAACTTATAAGTATACTTGCAGTATAAACTACTAAACTAGTAGTTTACTGGGAGTACACTTCAGTGTGTACTTTCATAAACTAAAAAATGTACTACTTGTATTAAAATAGTAAACTACTAGTATAGTATACTTATACTTACTAGTTTACTTGTACAGATGCATTACAAATGAGAAACCTAGTTGTGTACTCTTACTACTTACTACTCTTACACGTATAGTACACTTAAACGTATACTTTTATATACTAAAAGTGGGCCAATTTAATCCCAAGCAGTATTGAAATAGTACACTTACAAGTTTACTACAAGTACACATTGATTTTAGTATACTTACTACATAAATTATACTTAAAAAATATACTTGAACATTACTTAAGTATACTTCATAAAATTAACTTGAAGTATACTTCTTTTTCGTAAGGGTATATATGGGAAAGGTGGGGATAATGTTAACCAAAGGATGTAAATAAGGACCTGTACAAGAGTAAAGCAAACAACACTGATTCTTTGTTGATTTCCACATGAAAATGGAAGTGCAATAGTAATGAGCCTGCTATTTCAATGAAGTATATCTTATCTGATCATACACTACTCCTTTAGAAATAGACTTGTTAGTGTTTTAAATAACGTTTTTATTGCAGTGTATATGATAATTTAGATTAAAATAATTGTAAAACTTTTCCATTTGATCCTCTTTTGATGAACTGCAAGTGCTAAAAGAGCAATTAAACAAACATTACCTGTTGTGTTGCTAATCTCTCCTGGAGGGAATGGAATACAGTCAAAACAACAGATGGGTCCTCCTTGCTGCAGAGCTTTCCTAGTGCCTAGCTCTCACTGCACACAGACACAGGTACCTGCCACACATTAGGGAAAAGCTACTTGAACAACAGTAGAAAAATAATATGCCATGTGACATGTTTGCACATGTTTACACATGTTTGTCTTGTGGATCTGAGCCTATACGATGCATCACTGCATCTCATGTGCACTTGGGTATTTAGTTATGATTGGAAAGTTAATTTGAAAAGAGACTCTTACAATCTTTAGGCCTCCTCCCCAGATGATGTTGACATTGTTCATAGTAAACTGTTGCCCAGAGTTGCATCATAGTAGCCAATTGTGGCTACCTCCATGGTGCCTTTTGTGACCTTTTGTAAGTTTACCAGTTCGTACCTTGCAGGGGAGTTGCCTTCACTATCAAAAAACAGTGTTTCTCCCCTATTCATGCTGAAATTTATGGTTTGCAGATAATGTAAAACCTGTAATGATAGAAAAGGTTTTGTTTGTTCTTCTTCTTATTTTTAATTTGCAGTAATCTCATTTTGGATTCAGAATAACCTCCTTTTAGCAATGTGGAAATGAAAAATTGTAAAGCATATCATTTTAAAACTACACTTTAGTAACATCATATATGGTGACTTCAGTGAAAAAAAAAAAAAAAAAATTAATAGTAAATTGTTCATTCATCTTTTGTTTAAATAATGCAATTTACTTGGATTTTTACATATATTTATAGTCTGGTTTTAAGATTTAAACATTTTAGAAGTAGTTCACCTGCCAGGGTTGTATTGTTGTTGGCTGTGCACAGGTGGCATTATCAAATGGGAGTTTTTGCTGCTTACATGACAGTAGATTATGCAGTGCATGAGCAATTGCATACACAGCAGTGTAGACATTATTGATAAATCTCAGATCAGACATATCAGTAAAAGAATGTTTGACATATTTCAAGTTCTCTGAGCCGTTGCATGCCCGTAGAATTGTATTTGGGCTTAATGAGCACTGAAAAACATTTCCCCAGAATTCTTTGAGAAACATGCTTTTAGGAAATTGGGAGGGGTTGACGTCCTGTAGAAAAGGGCCTAGTCCAGGTATTTGAGCATTGCGTACAATAAATCCTATAGATCCAATCAGCAAATTGTGACCTTGGTTATCAGCAAGAGAGTCATCTGTGATCCAGGCATCACTTCCGATCCACTGCAGTCCTGTAATATTTTGCCTGTATAGCTCATCCACCAGTATCTTGATCGCTCTGTGTGACATGAAAGCCATTATTACCTTAGATGTGGAGGTTCTGAAAATGTCTACTATATTTGTTAAGTAAGTTTTTGATCCTGTGCTTTCAAAAGTCTGTGAGTATTCAATACAAACTCCTACGGAAGAGGATTAGGGCCAAGCAATAATAAAAAAATAAAACCATCTCGAGATTAAAGTCACTAAAATGCGAGATTAAACTCGTTAAATTTCGAGAAAAAAAGTCGAAATACAATCTTGAGAATAAACTCATTAAATATCGAGAATAAAGTCGTTGTGTTTCGAGAAAAAACTCGTTAAATTTCGAGAAAAAAAACACGAAATACAATCTTGAGAATAAACTCATTAAATTTAGAAAATAAAGTCTGTGTTTCAAGAAAAAAACTCGTTAAATTTAGAGAAAAAAAGTCAAAATAATCGTGAGAATAAACTCATTAAATTTCGAGCATAAAGTCGTGTTTCGAGAAAAAAAGTCAAAATGAAATGTAGAGAATAACGCATTCGATCAGTGTTCATTGCATAGCCTACTGATATCAACCTCATCGATGTTTCGTGGTTTCCCAGGATACCATAAGACGCATTATTAATCGTTGTTGGTTGTGTATGCCTCCATCCACAGAATGTAACGACTGTAACCATCTATATAGCCATTAATGGCAATGCCGTACGGTTTTAATTTATCATAGCTGTCCATATGCCAGAGTGCATTTGGGCCAGCACAAGTGTACTGGCGTCTTCTCAAGCGTCTCCTTCGTCGAAATTCCACACCTTGAGGATCAACAAGTTTAATAATGCGTCTTATGGTATCCTGGGAAACCACGAAACCTCGATGAATTTCATGTTGGACAAAAGCGAGTACATCGCGCAAATTGGACTGATTTTTTTCTTCTAAAAAGACCTAGCCGACCTAGACGACCTAAGAATGTTCTATTCTTTGTTACTGAAAGAAAGTCTAAAATATAGCTTGACTAAGTGATCCAACTCTGCCATGTCCTCTATCAGTAGGCTATGCAATGAATACTGATCGAATGCGTTATTCTGAACATTTCATTTCGACTTTTTTTCTCGAAACACAGACTTTATTCTCGAAATTTAATGAGTTTATTCTCAAGATTATTTCAACTTTTTTTTCTCGAAATTTAACGGGGTTTTTTCTCGAAACACAACGACTTTATTCTCAAAATTGAATACGTTTATTCTCAAGATTGTATTTCGAGTTTTTTTCTCTCGAAATTTAACGAGTTTTTTCTCAAAACGCAACGACTTTATTCTCGATATTTAATGAGTTTATTCTCAAGATTATATTTCGACTTTTTTTCTTTAAAGGGACACCAGACAAGCCTGAGTGTTTTTTCTCTACAAAGCTCCCCCTAGTGTCTGGTAGTAAATTCTTTCAAACACTCTGTCCTAAAAACGAACTGTTGTTCCTCCCCCCTCGCCACGAACAACCCAGATGATCAGCTGTCAACCCAGCTGAGCAGAGGAACCGGCTATTTCAAAACCAGTTATGTCTACCGAGGCAAGTAAAGCAATATTTTATTTCCAACTGATGGCGATTTTTTTTATTTTATTTTTTATTGTGTTGTCATGCATACTAGTATTTTTACCGGGAACGAACGATATGAACGAGGCGAACTACTGCTTTCGTGTTTGTTTGTTTTTGGGAGAATGGGCATGAGCATAAAAATATATATATATCGGAGGCTAATATTTGTCTAAAGTTATATTAGCAAGGTCTATAAGTTCATCTGGTAGAATGACGGTTTACCTTTGCTTGTCTAAGAAAACATCAGAACGTTTTTTCTAGCTCGATCATGATATGTGCAACATGTTTATTGCCTATTATCAGACGCGTTGACTTAGTGACATAAAATAAAAGTGTAAGTTACACAAATAAAACCAACAGAGGAACGGCCAAACAACTACAGAAATCAAACGTGTTTGCTAATGACAATGCTAACATCAAAGTTATAGTATCTAGCTAGCGTACTAGTAAGCCCGTAACAGACAGCGATCATAATAAAAACCTTTACAGACAATAGCAAACATCATAAGGTCACAATTACTTGAAATTTAAATATTAAACACAGTTTATTCCAAAGATACTTGCAAGTGCAACAGCAAGAAGGCCAGGTCAGCATCCGTTTTGCAGGCTTCTGTTTCTCTCAGTTCTCGCCATTCTGAAAAAGCCGGTCCGATATTTACTCGAGTCTGACTTCTTGCTCGGTCAGTCTCCCGTTTCCTCTTTCGTTGGTCCTCCGACAAAGATTTCCTAGCTTTCTGCTTCTTTTTTACAGGCTCAGCCATAACTCAATCTATCGTTGCCCTTTGCTTATAGCTAGCCGGTGCTTGAATGGGGGCGTGTACGTGTGCAGTGCCGTCAAGCAAATTGTTACATCGCGAGACCTGATATCACGCGATACTTCCTGATGGCGAGGCCGGCGTCCCGCCGGCCCAAAGTTGCAAGTGAGTTTTTTCCGCTCTCGGGCACCAGGGGGGTGCGAAACCACCACCATTCAACCCGAAATAAGTAATATAACCATTCCACTGACTCCGAAGCTGTTCAGTTAAGGTTAAAAAGTTACTTAGAGCACCTTTAAATTTAACGAGTTTAATCTCACATTATAATGACTTTAATCTCGAGATGGTTTTATTTTTTTTATTATTGCTTGGCCCTAATCCTCTTCCGTAGACTCCCTCTTCTTCAGCAGCCTTAATAAATGTTTTTATAAATAAAGCGATTTTTTTCTAAATGTCGGCAAAAAACTATTGCGAAATGACGGCGTTTCCATTAACCGATGTTATAGGACTAAAACTTCATTTTTTCCTCTCGCGATAAGTAAAATCATTCCAAAAACCATGGCAATGGACGTTGGTAGGTTTATGTACTATATCCCAGCCACTGCACTAGCCATTATTATTGATCGAAGGAGATGTATGTGTGTTTTCCAAGCATTAATGGTAAGGAACGACCCTTATTATACTTGTGAGTGGCACATATGATGTGTTTCTGGGTGTTTCTCCCTCATATCTGCTTCGAGGTCTTGATTGTGGCATTTATTTGAGGTTTAGAATCCATTATTTCTGTAATTCTTTTGTCTTATATGAATTTAAAGTCCAACTGAAATCAAAATTGACCCTATTTACTTTGTTAGCGCAAATTACTAGTCTTGTGGTGAAAAATTAATCCGTGCAAGTTAATACACAGAAAAAAATAGTTTGCCATCGTAATCTTTAATCAAAGTCTGAAAAGTTACTTCCGGTCTGGAATGGCGTTCCTTCTCTGATGATGTAGGTTTGACGGCTTGGGTTGGGAAACGCTAAACCACTCTCCTCAAACCGTTAGTCTGTTATGAGCAGAGATGGAGAGGAGGAGCGCTAGAGTAAAACCCTGCCCTCTGTTCAATATTCCTTTTCACTGGGAAATACGTCACAACACTGGAGAAAAGTCGTTTGCAACTTCCGGTTCACGCGGACTTTAATAAAGAACTCTGTCTCGTATTCTGTCCAAACATACCGCATCATCTACGTCAGGTGACCTGTAAATGTGCAAAAACTGTTTCCATTGCAGTTTTGCGAAATATTTCTTTTTCGAATTGCCTGAAAAACCACCTCATGCGAGCGTAAAAACTTTTTTGCATAAATGGGAGTTTTTGCGAAATTGACGCGTTTCCATTGGCCGTATTTTCAATTCGCAATTTCAAATTGTGCAATTTGAAGGGTAATGGTAATGGTAAGGGTAATGGCTATTGTCATTGTTTAAGGCTCCCACCCATGTCCAGCCAAAATGTTTCACAAGCTGGTCCTTGGAATAGTTCTGAAGAAAGAAGGAAACTATTTTCTGTTGCTCAGGCAAGCACAGGTAGCAAAATGACTGATCTGTGTGAACACAATTACAAATGTGAAACCGGGTGAATTTCATTCTTCAGTGCCTCAGCTTTTTTTTTCTTTTTTTTTTTCTGTGTGTCAACAGATAATTGGTTATTAATTTCAATTTATTTGTATAGTGCTTTTCACAATACATATCGTTTCAAAGCAGCTTTACAGAAAATGCATGTATCTACACTCTACAAGTTAAAGTGATCTGTTATCAGAGGTGACTGTCCAGGTACATAAAATCACGCAGTTAGCTAACTGTGTATTAACATAAGACAAAAGCAATAAGCTCATTTAAGTCATTATTACTAGTTGTGAACAATAATTACAAATGCAAATGATTGCAAATGAAACATGCTTATTCATCTGTATAATATATGTTCAGCTTTTGGTTTATAATATATAAACAAATATGAAATAATCCAATATTTTAGGAACTTTTTTTTTTGTTTTTACCCTCCATTAGAGAGAGGCAATGTCAAAAACAGATGGCATGGAACTTTCTGTAACTTTATATACCAGCATATTAATAGTGAACTTCATGTGTAAGCATATATATATATATATATATATATATATATATATATATATATATATATATATATATATATATATAAACATTGGGTGACATCTTACCATAGGTATTTGGAATTGGCCAGTTATTCTGGCAAAGCCAATTGTTGGAGTGGATCCTGAATTACCTATTATAGCCTGCACAGTATCGGCCTTGGTGCAGTTTATTTTGTCAGTGTCCATTGGACAGTGAAAGTGCAGACTGAAGAATATTAGAGAAGATTTCATATCCCAGAGTGTGGTTTGGGAGTACATTTCAGTTTTTATTTATTTCTTCTATTGTAAAGATCATATGTGCATGCAAATTTAAATTCCCTGTAATTGATACTACAGAGATAAAAAAATAAAATAAAAATAGGACAGACAAGTAAGGACCACTTCTGCAAAGCACAAATATGTAAAATGTACTTCAAGAATAGGCCTGCTCACAAAAATTACCTGGTGTTGATTTTTGGCCCACACTATGCTGATGTTGTTAAATGAAAGCTGAAATCCTGGTTGTAAAGAAGCATCATAGAAACCCACTTTAACAAACTCTGTTGTTCCATCCTCCCCCTGCTGCCAGTTCAAGTGATTCATATCTTGCTGCCGGATCTCCATTTTTATCAAAGAACACCTTTTCACCGGTTTCGGTGTAGAAGCTCACTTCCCTCAAGGCATTAAGTACCTGTAAAAGCAAAAAAAAATACTTGAGTAAATAAATGAGTGCAATTGACATGACCGTTTCCATGCAATTCATGCTTCCTGCCATGTATTGTTGACTTTCTCCAGGCATTTGGGTTGGTTTGTCTAATTTTGAACATCTGATTATGATGTTCAGAGCATGAGTGACAGCATACACAGCCTTGTAAACATTATTGGCAATTTGTAATTCTGTAACATCTGTGTACTGGTTCAGCACATTGTCCAAACTTTCATAGCCTGTGCACATGCTTCTGCTTCCAACAGTTTGTTGTGAGGGAAGTTTACAATGGAATACTGTTTCCCACAACTCTTTATACAGATCTGTTCTGGAAGATGGGTTAAGTTTAGTAAAAAAATAATAATCCCTTAGGCCTCTTATTTCAGCTTTTGGGATGGCAAAGCCCATGGACCCTCTAAGAATGTGTTGCCATTTACCAGTAGCAATGTTCATATCAGAAATCCATCATCCATGATCCATGGGGGTAGAGCGCAGTCTCGTGTGTACCCCCCGGCCTGCGAGGGGCGATGGGGGTATGTGGCGATCAGGACGAGGCCCGAGGGCCATGAGAGAATGGCGCGAGGCTGGTGGCGGGATTGCTGATGAGCGACAACAGTGAAGATAGAGAGAGGCTTTTGTTAATGTTTTATTATATGTGACAGCAGTCGTCCGTGAGGGGCTGCTGACTTTACTTTCATTTTGTATGTGTTTATTTATGTTATTAAAGTGTATGAACGTTCGCCGGTTCCCACCTCCTTCTTCCCATAACATCTAACCTTGTTAGAAATGCATTGCAAACTACAGCTACATCTTGTAAAATGTTTAAACAGTAATTTTCTGTAAAATTTTGCTGTAAAAACCACAGCAATGTTACAGTGTTTTATATTTTTTGTTTTAATAATGGTTTTTTTTTGCCTTGTAAAAGAGATTAATTTTGTCGCTTTAGTCTTATTTTCCTTGTAAAATATAAAATTTTGTAGCTTTAGTCTTCCCAGGTCCCTTGGAAATTTGATATTTTATGCATGTTCCATTATAATCAGCTTTATTTTTAACTGAATGAAGAATGATCGTTTCCCATTCCCTCTTTAATGATGTTGCCCACATTACCACTAAATTATCATAATTATCACAATTTAATTTATATTTACTAAAATATATTAGCTAAAATACAAGCAGAAGCTTTAGAATAATGTTCAGAATTGAATGAAACTAGCTCAATAAAATAAAAGTAAAAATGCCACTTATACAATACAATCAGCATTTGTTGCACTACAAATATATGAAGTACTGTTAAAGGGTTAGTTCACCCCAAAAAAATTAAATTCTGTAATTCAATACTCACCTTCATGTCGTTAATCTTTGGAACAGAAATGGAGATATTTTTAATGAAATCTGAGAGCTTTCTGTCCCTCCATTGACAGTCTACACAACTACCACTTTCAAGCTCCAAAGGTAGTAAAGACATGATTAAAGTAATCCATGTGACTCGAGTGGTTCAATCTCAATTTTATGAAGTGATGTGCGTGCTTTGTTTGCGCAAAAAAACATAATAAAACCACATTATTTACACAATTTGAATCTCCAACGCACGTTTATGAAACAAAGCTCTCACGTCACTTCATAAAACTGAGGTTAAACCACTGGAGTTACATGGATAACTTTAATGATGTCTTTACTGCCTTTCTGGGGCTTGAAAGTGGTAGTTGTGGTAGCTCTCAGATTGAATTAAAAAGATATTAATTTGTGTTCAAAAGATGAACGAAAGTACTTAGTAAATAAGAGTAAATGACAAATTTTTCCTTTTTGTGTAAACTATCCCTTTAACATACAGTATACACATTTCAATTTGATCAGTAATTAAACTAAGTTAGCAACCTTTTTCATAAATAAATTTACTCAAGTAAAGCATGTTACCTTTGAAAAAGTGTGCAAAAGATGCCTGCTACTGGGACACCAGACTTAAGTTGTATAAGACAGCAAATCCAGCGACAAAGTTGAGGTATGAAGTCACAAACCTGACCCTTGAAAAGTCAATATCTACTGAGTTCACCTGAAATGAATAAATATAAGCAATAATGTAACCTACAATACAACAGTATTTCAATATAAAATGTAGTGTAAAATACAACAGAATAAATGATTTACAACATAATGTAAAGGGATTCCACTGGAGGCAAGTTATAAAGAACCCAAGTGCAGTTTATTACAAATAAAACAAAACATGAAACAAAAACATAGCGTGGCATGAAAACAAAAACCAAGGCATGAACATGAACTTACACAACAGCAGAACTATCTGCTGTCGTGACACATAATTAATAACATTCTACACTACCTAAATTAATCTTTGAATTGTCAAACTTTTCTCCACATCAGCTGCTATTCTTTGTTATTCAAAAGCTCTTGTGATTTTTTAATGCATATATGAGATCAAAATACACTCCCAAAAAATGCATATTGCATGCTTTAATATACAGTATACAGTGGCTATAAACCATAGAATGTTATTGCTCTCGACACAACTTTTGTTGTACATGTAGGTCTAGGTTCAAATTATAGCAAGAGATCTATATATATGGTACAGTTGAACACAAGTGAGCAAATAAATAGAAATTTTATATATTTTGCTGTTCGTCAGTCATTTCAAAAGATACAATGCCAATCGTTCGCATTGGACTACTTGCGTTCTCTCGCAAAACCTGTTGTTTTCCAGTTCGGACAAACACTTCCTGTTTAATGTCCTGCTGGCAGTGTTTCAGACAGCTCCATATGTTAACAGTGGAGCGGTTCATAGAGTTTTATTTTGAACTTGGACAGTGCTTAAACTCAAGGAGTTCAGTAAAGTTGGCATTATATTCACAGAATCAAACTTCCCAGATAAATAACTTGTGAGCTAACGTTGTTAAAACTCAAATTACACCTCTTTCCAATCATAGTATGTAGACAACGAGTATGACCAGTAGGAGACCACTGATGTGTAAACTGAATTTGGTGACACTACAGTATGTAACATTTAAGTTAATGACCATTTTTGTTGTAATGCTTTTCGGGTTTTTCCCTTTGCAGATGGTCCCTTCGGACTTGTCTCTCAGCCGCCTCTGCATAGTGCTCAATTTATTTTATAAGGCTCGTTTTGAGGAAAATTAGGTTGTAGCTCTTTATCTACGTTACTATGATTGGAAAGAGGTGTAATTTGTGTTTTAACAACGTTTAGCTGATGAGTTAATGATCCGGGAAGTTCGAATCTGTGAATATATTGCCAACTTTACTGAACTTCTTGAACTATGCACTGACTGTATTTCTTTATACTTCAAAATAAAACTCTATGAACCACACCATTGTTAACATACGGAGATGTCAGAAACACTGCCAGCGTGACATTAAACAGAAGTGTTTGTCCAAACTCACAAAAGGTTTTGCGAGAGAATGCAAAGGTTTTACAAGAGAACGCAAAAGTTTTGCGAGAGAATGCAAGCTTTGAAAAATATTTGTTCCTCCCATCTCATATTTTTTCAACCACCATGTACCTTTAGAGGCTCCTAGGATTTACAATTCTTACAATTACTAATATTACTATTCTTTATTCCTACATACTATAAACCACTATAAAAAGATAAAGTACTTTATGTGTACATTTACAAAATGAGAACTGTGCACCCTTATTGCTCTACCAACTCACCAGGGAAAACCTTCAAGTAATAATGGGCCAATATTCACTACTGGTAGAAGAGCTACTGTATATAACAGAGTCATAACTCAGTCTTATGCTTTCTGAACCACCACTCAGCCATGGGAAGCTTTCATATATTACTATTTTGCTCTCTGATATATGTGTACACGGCCTCAACATGCCAGCTGCTCTGTAAATTTGAAATGCCTAGTATTTTTAAAGCAGGGGACATAATGATTGGTGGAATTTTTCCCATTTTTAATAAACAAGAAAATGTAAATGCCTCTTTTGAGAGAAAAATTCAAAGGATTAATTGTACGGGGTAAGTTCAAAAGCATGTTTGTGATGTTTGTGACCTACGTGTCTTATGATAGCATTGGCAAGGTTCAGGCATACATTGTTGTTCTTGTCAAATTTATTGTACAGATTTGACCTACGTGCCTTCCGCTGGACTCAAGTCATGATGTTTGCAATAGATGAAATAAACCAAGATGAGGATTTGCTTCCTAATATTTCTTTGGGCTATAAAATAATGGATTCTTGTGCTTCGCCCTCTAATGTTTTACGTGCATCCTTTACATTGGTGAGTGTGCAGAAGGAAGAGGAATCTACAACTCAGTGTCATCTTCCTCTTGCAGCTCTTGTAGCTGAATCAGGATCATCACAGTCCTTAGCTGTTGCTGGAACACTTGGACCATTCAAAGTGCCAATGGTAATGGAAAAATGAATTAATCCTGCAATGTAATTGCATTTAAGTGTTCCTGATCATGTAATAAAGTCAATTAACGGTCTAATTTATATAATGTTTTTTTGTTTTTTTTTAATCTAGGTAAGCTACTTTTCAACATGTGCATGTCTGAGTGACAGAAGAAAATATCCATCATTTTTTCGTACAATTCCAAGTGACTACTACCAAGCAAAAGCCTTATCCTCTCTTGTAAAACGATACGGATGGACTTGGATTGGAGTTTTGCAGTCTGACAATGATTATGGAAGAAATGGGATTTCAGCCTTTACAAAGGAGGTGGATAAAATGGGAGTTTGCATTGCATTTGTTGGCACAATTTTAAGAACATATCCCCAAAGTAAAATCATTGAAGTTGTTGAAATGATAAAACAATCTACGGTAAAAGTGATCCTGGCTTTTGTGCCAGAGGGAGATCTCTATCCCCTAATGAAAGAAATTGTGAAACAAAACATCACAGGAATCCAGTGGATTGCAAGTGAAGCCTGGGTAACTGCAGCAAGGCCCTCTACCCCTGAAATATTCAAGTCTTTTGGAGGCACAGTTGGATTTGTGGTACGAAAGATGGCTATACCCAAACTTGGACCTTACCTGAAAAACATCAGTCCTTACTCTCCTTCACAATCTTCTTTTGTCAGTGACTTTTGGGAAACAATGGTTGGCTGTAAGCCATGTCTTAAATGTGAGCTGCTGCCATCTGCAAATGTTACACGCAACAGCCAAGTGTGCACAGGAGAAGAAAAACTAAATTACACAGACAAATTCTTTGATGTAACACAAGTAAGAGTAACATATAATGTGTATCAAGCTGTGTATGCAATTGCATATGCTATTCATAAATTGCTGTTTTGTCAAAAGGACAAAAATAATGTTTTGAGACAGTGCTTAAATGTCTCCCAGATAACTCCTAAACTGGTGAGCAAGTTGTTTAATTAATTAATTTAAACATTTACAAGTCATAATTCAACAGTTTAACTACAGTATATTATACTTAACTATATTATACTTCATTCGAAGGTCAGCGATCAGTTACAGAGGGTATCTTTTGTAGATAGATATGGAGAAAATGTGTTCTTTGATGAGAATGGAGACCCACCTGCATCCTACGAGGTCATAAACTGGCAGCTAAGAGGGGGGGAGGTACAACATGTAACTGTGGGCTACTTCAGTACATCTACAGATGGAACATATAAACTTACAGTTAAAGAGGATGACATCCGCTGGATCACAGGAAATTTGGTAGTATATACTTAGTATACTCACTTATATATATCAGGGGTTAGACAATGAAACTGAAACACCTGGTTTTAGACCACAATAATTTGTTAGTATGGTGTAGTGCCTCCTTTTTTGGTTAATACAGCATCAATTCCTCTAGGGAATGACAGATACAAGCCCTGCACTGTGACCAGAGGGATTTTGAGCCACTTCTCTCAGGTCACTATGTGATGCTGGAAGAGGAAAACATTGCCTAACTCATCCAAAACACCCCAAAGTAGCTCAATAGAATGGTCACCGTGCAGGCCATGGGAGATGTTCAACTTCAATTTCATGTTCATCAAACCAGTCTCACTGTGTATATTTATCTATTATCATCTTGATACACACCACCACTTTCAGGGTGCACATGGTCCTCAAGAATGGTTCGGCAGTCCTTCACAGTGATGTTACCATCTAGCACAAGTAGTGGGCCTAGGGAATGCCATGATATTTTAGCCCAAGCCATCACTGATCCACCCCTGCGCTTTACTCTGGGCACGCAACAGACCGGGGTAGTAAATTTCTGGGGGGCTTCTCCACACCATAACTCTCCCACATTAAGGAAAGACAGTGAAGGTGGACTGTGAATGTGAAACAAATATTATGTTTCACATTGTCCACAGGCCAAGATGTCCAATGCTGGCACCATTGAAACCGGTGTTTGGCATTGGAATGAATGACCAAAGGTTTTGTATAGCAACCAGACCATGAATGTTTACCCTGTGGAGCCTCTGAAGAACAATTTTGGTTGAAACAGGAGAGTTGAGGTGCACATTTAGTTCCACAGTGGGTTGGGCAACTGAAGACCACAAAGACTTGCTGTCCTGGTCACAGATGCGCCAGCAAGACGCACACCAACAATTTGTCCTTTTTTGAACTCTGAATATGTTGTGTGGATTACAATATTTTATGTACAGCTGTGCTATTGCTCTGCTAATTCAACCTTCTCTCTCTGCTCTTATTGATGGAATGTAAAATCAGTAACGATTGGTCACCATGCCACGCATATATGGGCTTTAAACTGCCAAAAGTATATTGGCCAGTGTTTCATTTTCATTGTTCAACCCATGTGTGTGTGTGTCTATATATATACACTCAGTGAACAATATATGTATTTTTATATAACATTCATTAATTTGACAGATACCCAAAGCAGTGTGCTCAGACACCTGCCCAAATGGCACAAGAAAAGCACAAATAAAAGGACGGCCTGTTTGCTGCTTTGACTGCATCACATGTGCTGATGGTTCAATATCAAATAGAACAGGTACACTTACCCATTCATCTGCGCTACATTTATGTATTTTAAAGCTTATTAAATGCTCCAATTTCATATTTGTTATGTATTTTATAGGAGCAGCAGACTGCACTCTTTGTCCTGAAGAATACTGGTCAAATGAGAGACGAGACAAGTGTGTCATGAAAATGACAGAGTTTCTGTCATATACAGAAACAATGGGGATTATTCTGACTGCTCTGTCACTCTTTGGAGCCAGTCTTACTGTAGCGATTATGATTGTCTTCATACACTTTAGAGGAACACCTATAGTGAAAGCTAACAATTCAGAGCTGAGCTCGCTATTACTTGTTTCACTGTTCTTTTGCTTTCTTTGTCCTCTTACATTCATTGGTGAGCCAACGATGTGGTCATGTATGCTACGTCATACAGCATTTGGAGTTACTTTTTGTCTCTGCATTTCTTGTGTTTTGGGGAAAACCATAGTAGTTGTTACTGCTTTTAGAGCCACTTTACCAGGAAATAAATTGGCTGGAAAGTTTGGGCCAGTACAACAAAGAGTCCTTGTATTCTCATGCACTGCAATTCAAATAGTCATCTGTGTACTATGGCTTATAATAAACCCACCATTTCCAGAAAAAGTTCTTAAGTATTACAATAAAAAGATCATTTTAGAATGCAACACAGGTTCAGATGCTGCATTTTATGCAGTTTTAGGATATATTGGTCTTCTTTCAGCAATCTGTTTGATTTTGGCATTTTTAGCTAGAAAGCTACCAGATAATTTTAATGAGGCCAAATTCATCTCATTCAGTATGATTATATTTTGTGTTGTCTGGCTAACATTTATACCTGCTTATATCAGTTCACCTGGCAAGTACACAGTTGCAGTAGAGATTTTTGCAATATTGTCTTCTGCATTTGGCTTATTGTTATGTATATTCATGCCAAAATGTTACATTATTCTCATAAAACCAGAGAGAAACACTAAAAAACACTTGATGGGGAAATTTCAAAAGGCCAGTCTTTGAGGTAGCTACATGATAAGAAAACAGTTGGATATTAATGTTGTGTCATTATTTGCCAATACCTGCCCATGTATTTGTGCATTGACAAGAATAGAGGGAAAAGGGAAGCTATTAATGCAATATAAATAAAATGCCTCAGTATACCAGAGGTTGTGAAAATGTCTGTAATTCAATAAACAATGTTTATCATATTATGAAATTACCTGCTAAGATCACAATGATGCATGTGATTTAAACATAAATGCTATTTAGTGCCCAGACCCCAACCAGTATTAGCAAATTGACCAATACTACTTTCGTTTGTTGTCAGTGGGTGATGGAGGTGTAGTGCTTTATGTTGTCATTTTAACAGCATAATTTGGAAATAAACAAACATTACAAACATTTTTATTTTATTTTATTTATTATAATGTTATATTCTCTGCATCTCAAACTACTGTTGTAGTCTACTATCCATGATGATCATGTGAATTCACGAGTTCACACTTACAAACAAGTCAGATAGAATAAATGGTATGCATATTTGGCGTGCTGTCCGAGGAGAGGGTGCCAAGCTCGGTATTTGGCCCGAACCCAGAGTGCTCCCCCCAAAAGTCGCAAAGGGACAGTAGCCAGAAAAAGATGTTGATAACCCCCCAAAATCTTGCAGGGTGCAAAGTTGAAGGTGTGCCAATCATAGGGAGGGGGTTAGTCATCGGAAGGGCTTCTTGCATCGTCGGACGAGAGTTTGATGGTCATGGCATCATAAGGGTGAGCCTCGATGGTTGAAGGTTTGCTCATGCGGGACCCGAGGAGGTAACACTGCTGTGGCAGTAGAAGCATGTTGAAAGGGGAATCGAGGCTCCTGCGGTAGGCAGCTCCTTGGCAGTGGAACCAAACTTGCTTTTTGGCTTGCATTTCCCAACTATACAATGGACAAGATGAATGGAGAACTGAACTCCTGCGGGAGCGGAAGAGATAACACTGCTGAGGCAGTGGAGCAAGTTTGGATGGAGTAGCAGAGCTCCTGTGGGTGTGGAGTAGACACTGGTGCGGCAGTGGAAATGAGCTTGTTTTTTCAACTTGCTTTCCAACTATCCAAAGAGCAAGTTGGACATAGAACTGAGAACAGAGGGAACATCACTGCTACGGCAGTGGAGAAATTTTTGCCAGAAAACTGAGCTCTCACAGGAGCAGAGGGAACATCACTGCTGTGGCAATGGAGAAAATGTTGCCAGAGAAACTGAGCTCCTGCGGGAGCATTAGGGAACATCCCTGCTGTGGTGGTGGATAAATTTTGCCAGAGAAACTGAGCTCCTGGGGGAGAATGAGGGAACATCACTGCTGCGGCAGTGGAAAAATTTTGCCAGAGAAACTGAGCTCTTGGGGGATAATGAGGGAACATTACTGCTGTGGTAGTGGATAAAATTTTGCCAGAGAAACGTAGCTCCTGTGGGAGCATGAAGGAGCATCACTGCTGTGCAGTGGAGACATTTTAGCCAGGAAACTGAGCTCCTGTGGGAGCAGAGGGAACATCACTGCTACTGCAGTGGAGAAAATTTTGCCAGAAAAACTGACCTCCAGTGGGAGCAGAGGCAGTGCCAGCATTTGGATGGAGAAACAGAGCTTCTATGGGAGCAGAGGAAATAACGTTGCAGTGGCGGTGAAAGCAATTAGGATGGAGAAGTGGAGCTTCTGTGGGAGCTGAGATCGGGACACTTTGTTTTTCGGTACAGATTAATGAAAGTCTCAAACGCTTCAGAAAGCCTCGGTTTCCCATCACTAACAGATGACTGGGAGTAAAGTAATAATTGTATTATTAAATAAAAAATAAAAAAAATAAAAAAAACACTGGTTAATATTGTTAAACAAATGATCATATACAAGTTCACCAGTTCACATAGGCTATTATTTGTACGAAGAGTGAACTGTTATATATCTCTGATAGGCTATCTGTTCATTATTAAAGGGATAGTTGAATGAAAATTAGCCCATGATTTACTCACCCTGAAGCCATAGGTGTATATGACATTCTTTCAGACAAATACAATCAGAGTTATATAAAAAAATGCCCTGGCTCTTCCAAGCCTTATAATGGGAGTCAATGGGTATATTTTTTTGGAAGTCCATCAAAGCCTATCCAGCCGTGATAAAAGTGCTTGAAACGGCTCTGGGGGGTTAATAAAGGCCTTCGGAAGTGAAGCAATGTGTTTGTGTAAGAAAAATATCCATATTTAAAACTTTATTGACTAAAATAACTAGCTTCCGGCAGACGGCCGTAAGTCGACTTACACCAAAAGAGTAACCCTTGAACTTGATGCACAACGTAATGATGAACATTGTCAAGTGTTACTCTTTTGCCGTAGGTCGACATGCGTACGGCCGTCGGAGGGATATAAATCTCTCAGGTTTCATTAAAATATCTCAGTTTTTCTTTCGAAAATGAACGAAAGTCTTAAATGGTTTGGAACTACTGAAGGGTAAGTGATGACAGTGATGAATTTGGAGTTTTTTTGGGGGAACTAATTAATAGAAAACATCTCAGTTACGTATGTAACCCTAGTACCCTAGTTATATATATATATATATATATATATATATAATGTTTTGTCAAAAATAAAGTCATCAACTAAGATGTTATTATAGTGTTTGTTCCAATGTAGGCTATATTCAAACTAATAAATCCTTAACTTTGAAATACGTATGATAAAATGTATACTTTAGTTTTTACAAAGAAAGATTACACTGGAAATATTGTTAAAATTGTAATTGTTGTTGTAACTGTAACCTTTTTAATAAAATAGCAAAGAAATATATATACAAGGACAGATGCAAACAAAATCTTAAAAGGTCAAAATAAGCCTTCTCTTTAAATTATTTTTATTGTGTTTTATTAGTGACACATTTGGGGAGAGAATATATTCCAAAACTTTCTGAAAATACAGTATGAGAATTAACTGCACAATTACTAGAAATGTTTACCTTGGATATTATACAATTTGCAAGCACAATTTGTGAAAAAACTACAACAACTGTGTTTCCAACTCTGAACCAATTTTGTATAATATATATATATATATATATATATATATATATATATATATATATATATATAGTCCTTACATTCTTTCTTGTGGCTCAGTGACACACCTGAATGAAAGGCTCATTATGCGGCTCATTATGCAGCTCATTATGTGGGTCGTTGTCTTCTCAGGTGTGAATCACGCCCCCACGCATATTGCCTTTCCAAACAAAAAGTGTCTTACAAAATTTAAATCAATGTATTGTTTTATGTGAATGATTAGGGAGGATGATTCATTCTGAAGCAAAAACTCTAAGCGACAACACCCATTATCCCAAAAGTCTTGTGGACACATATTTAGTATGTGTTTTGTGGCCTTATTTCAGAAACTTTCATTTTTAGTTTTTTCAATAACCATGCATAAACATTATTCTCTCAAAAATACAAACATGTACATACATGTTGATCACATGGTAGCCCTGTTTGTGCTGAATAGAGTGTAATTACACCTTTGCCATTAATATGTTTATAATAAGCAACTGAAAAAAGCACAAATGTCAGGGCATGTCAAAACATCTCAAGGACCCCAAAAACACCTTAGACCCCAGAGGGTTAAAACAATAAACAACAACACCCCCAACCATAAGACATTGCAAATACACCAATGACCCTGGCGGCCAAAAAGTATATAGACGCTTTCAAACAGGATGACATTTACCAGCCATAATAGACATCAGCATCACATAAAGACATTACGAAATACAATCAAAGGCTTTAAATTTAAGTTTCTTTAAAATCAGGGACTGTAATAAATTATACCCACAACTCATTAAGACACAACTATTACTTCGAAATATATTGTCAAAACAATAATAGCCTACGCCTCACTGTGATGAAAAGCACGATCGAGCCTCGAATGCTATAGCAAGCAAGCGCACACACTATGATCCTTTTAGCTTGTACATTCTCATGCATACTACAAATAGCCATATGTGAAAATAGCACAATTATATTAAAATTACATATCGTGAAACGCACCATAGCAAATGCCATAAAAACACATGCGGGCTTGAGTGATATAGCCCGCGATTCGATCATGTGAAAAGACTAACATATCACCCAGAAATGCATGCTAGTAATACATGTGCAATCATACTAGCATTTAACTTACTGCGATCATCAAATACAAACGCACATCATACCAAAACACACTTACTATGAAAAGCAAAACCAACATCGAGACCTGTTCTTCGTACGTCGCTAACTCAGTTAGCTGGATTTTATTGTTGGCGATTTGGCATGATCTTGGATTGTTTGGTTCTTCGACGCTCATCCTAGGGCCCGTTCTTCGTACGTCGCTAACTCAGTTAGCTGGATTTGATTGTTGACGATTTGGCATGATCTTGGATTGTTTGGTTCTTTGAAGCTCATCCTGGACTTGCTGTCATAGCAACAGGTGCGCAAGCTTAAACCTGCTCGTGAGCAGGCTTATTTCATAAGAGTGGACAGGAGTGGAAACGCGGTAAGCTCGAATTGTTTGGTGTTGCTGGTAGACGTTGCTAGTTGTATATTTTATCACAGTATATAGGGTTTACTTGAAATTTGGTTTTCATAGATTTTCAGCGAGTACATGCGGGATTTGTGCACTGGTGTGCAGTGATTTTGGAGAGTGGCCCGAATCAGCGGCAACATATAAACACAACGTCGGCTTTATCACTGGTATGTATCCCTGCAAAGTGCTTTGATGTGATGTGAGCCTCGTAAAATGGGATTAGGTGATTTGACCTTCAGCTATTTTGTAGAACGTAACTGGCGACTGAACAGAAGCATTACTAACCGTTCTCGTAGATATGGTCTCCCCACCAAAGTGCGTAGGATAATTTAAGTGTCTGAAACGGTAGCCCTGGTCAGCGTGATTGGGAAACTTATGTTTACTGCCCTTTAACAGATAAGCTTTGGGAGCTGCATCGCAAATGCTGAACTGGCAGTGTGTGCTTGGGCGGATCTCCTCGTAAAAGTAGGTACCTGTTGGTTTACTAAGCTGTAGCCATATTTTAGTTTGGCAATGATTTATGCGCGTTTATTGTGTGCAGCCCGTGATTTCTCTGAGTCTGGCTTCAGTGACGGAGCCGCGCACATTAGAAGCCCTTTGGCCTCGAGGCCCGTTGATTGTGAGTGTTTGGTCTATTACCTGTATGTGTTAAGTGTTAGTCTTATGTGTGATTGATAGTATAATATTGTATAATAGGAGTGAATGAGTTAGGACTGCATGACTGAATAAATGTGTTTTAATTTCTCTTGTAGGATTGTGGATTTTGTAGGACGTCGCAGTCACTGTTTTCCCATACTGTGAATTATTATGTGTTTTAGCTTTTGTATCATGCCGTGTCTATGAATTATTAGTGCTGGGACAGAAGTGCACCTCCTCTTTTTAAGAGGGCAGTTGTAAAGGGTTTCTTTTCTCTTTTGGGATTGGGCATTGTGCAATATGGTGGGGTAATCCACCCCAAAAGTACCTACTCTGGGTTGTTATTCATGTGCATTATTAATTTATTTGTATGTGTAAATCCCAGCCTATGCTTTGACTCGGGATTTGAGGTGGACAGCGGGCACTTCTTGGATGTGATAAGGTGACCACTTTGCTGCTGTGATTCTTATTGGGAATGCTGTGGTTTGTCGTGGGAGACACACAAGTTAATGCCGTGCTGTCACGTTTGCTGTGGAAATGTAGCATAGTAGGCCTATAGAATAAATTGTTTGTTAAAAAAAAGTGGTTCCCCGTTTTGCACCAGGAGTTGCGTGCTGCCCATCTATTCCCTATAGTTCGCTATATGTTGTGGACCCATGGTAACCGATAGTCGTAGTCTTTGACCTAGTAGTGCTGGTAATAAACAAAAAAAAACAAAAAAAGGTAAATACAATTTTAATGTGATTGTCAATAAACTATTTTTGTATCGCTTTTGCACATCAGCCTCCAGCTTGTTTCATTCTGATTGACACTAGCGCGGGGAAAGTCTTTAGTTTGGCGGGTAAATAGGTTCTCCCACACCTTTCAGATAAGTGGGAGTGGCGTAGTCACGTATGGCACATATATATTCGTGAGATTGTCGTTTACATTATTAATTTGTTGGAAACGCACATTTATTTTCGACTTGTCGGAGTCGGGCTTTAACTACAGCACAAACTGTTTTGCATTGCCCTAAGATTATTTGCGAGTGGCTCTTTCCTTTACACTATTGGAGATGTGGAGAAATTGATGGAAAATGCTGCCTAGACTATAGGCTAGACCATAGACTGCCATCAAGGCCTCAATGAAGGGGATTATGTGAACAGAAAGGGGGTTCACAATGTAAATGTGCAGCCCAGTTACCATTGTGATTCTTAATATTCCAGATTAGTAATATTATATCAAATAAAAAAAAGGCAGTTGACTAAAATCTTCCATATCACAAATGTGAAAGCAAAATGGCCAGGATCTGTGCATGACTTAAGAATTTTCAGAGATTCACATTTATGCACATTATTTGAAAGTGGTAAGGAAAGTTCTACAATTAAATATCAAGCTCACTGTATTACATACACGTATGCTGATCCTAACAGAACTGCATTTTTTCATAGGTGATTATGACATGTTCCTGCCTGCAGACAGGTGTTTTATGACCCCATTCCCTGACCCAAACCAGTTACAATGCAGCTGCCAGGACAAGGGCACACAATGAAATGAACTTTGGCTAACTAAAGGGAAGATTTCAGTGTCTGAAAAGTCTGAGGGTTGCACACCTGACAGGGCCTGTGACATTGTTGCATGTGCCATATTACACAACATTGCCAAAAAAAAAAAAAAAAAACATTTTTCATTAAATGTTTAATAAAAGACAAATATGCTTAGTTCCTTGAGTTTTATTTCAATTGTTCTTTGTAAAGAAAAGCCAGTGATCAAGTGCCTGCAACAAGAGATATTAGACACATGCCTCATGCAACAAATAAAAAGGAAAAGTTGGCTTTACACTGCACACCTGTAGGCCTATGTCTCCTCTGTCTGTGCAGACTCTTCTGTAGGCCTTTCTGTAGATGTGGAATCCTGCAACTTATATTGCAGCCATAAAGCAAACAAGTATAAATTAAGTAAAGTTATTTATGCACTTGCAGGTAGGCTAGTTCCTCCATATGACAATTATCTGAGAGGGTTTATTCACTGTCCAGTGCAATGGAAACAAATGGACATTACAAAGTCTTATACTTTCTTTCCTTTGGAAAGTTAGAAAATGTCCACTTACTGCACATACTTCAGCCACCACTTTCTTGGGAACAGATACAAGTGTTGGTGTATTATGTAAAAGTGCCAAAAGAGGAAAACACAATGTCATTACAATGAACTACACTCGGGAAAAATGTGATCAATAACTCATGGCAAAATATTTTTTACATTAACATAAGTTTATCAGTTTTCACTTTCACAAGTCAAAGCAATTCATCATTACTCAAGATTTAACAGTTGAAATGACTATACGGCTTTAATTTAATGCAGCAAAAATTATTTTACAGTGTAGGCTACTAAGATCTGTTTTTTTTTTTTTGGGTTGCTTTTATAAACAGACAACCATTTATTTAACAGTGCTTTTTATAAAAGAGACTATAATATAACAAAAAATTACCATTATATGTAGAATACTTTTGTACTTCACTTTTATTTGTTCCCATGTTCTAGTGTGGTGACTCTGACATTACAATGAACAAAGTAATTATGCAATTATTAAAATACAAAAATAAAGGCTAATAAGTGATAAAAACATCTAACATGGCCACTTCCAACGGATTTAAATTGTCTGCTACTTTTTGCCAGCCCTCTCTCCTGGCTTTTGCAGAATCTATTGATTCGTGACACGGGCACGTTTATTTCGTTATTTTCGTAATACCAGCACGTTTTGTAAACTAATGTGTTTTCAATGGGAAGCGTCTTTCGTGATCACAGCACGATTCTTTCTGCCTATCGGGCTGCAGCAGAGAACCTTTTTAATCAACATTAATTCACGAGATTTTATCTTATCATGGATACGCCTACGCCTACAGATACGAGATGTTGTGATTGGTAAGTTGCCATTTATTCTCAATATGTAAGGAGTGAAACTATTTCCTTATGAAATCAATTCCTTGTGAATCCAAAACTCAGGAACTCTCGCAACACTCTCGCAATTTTTTTGAAAATAGGCTAATTTTCCAACTCCCCTAGAGTTAAAAAGTTGAGTTTTACCGTTTTCAAATCCATTCAGCCGATCTCCGGGTCTGGTGGTAGCACTTTATAATAGTTAATTTAAATGGAACCATAATTGGAACCGGAAAATTTCTAACAATACCCAACCCTACTTATGAAGATCCGTATACTGTAATATATGTTGAATTTTGACATTGCAAAATTCCAACCTTTAAATTAAGTTGACAGTAAGTAATAAACAGTATTGAACATTGAGTAGTTGAGTATTTAAAAGTATTATAATCACCATGTATTCTCTGAGTAAGTTACAGAACTGGCAAGTTTGTGTCTGTGCATTCACAGAGTGAATTTCTAAGCAATGTTAGGTCCTTAATGAACGAATAATGAATATAAATATGAAACTATCGGATTTCCAGAATAATCAAATATCTAAATTAACATACAACTGATTTTTGTGATCAGTTTTTAATTAGTAATATTGCCTAAATTAAATGATCACTTGAAATTAGAGTCAGATTGAACATGGAGCTAGACTAAAAATTAAATTAAATCCTGAAGAATTTAGAAGCGCAAGTAAAAGACAAAATATACATTAAACCTTCGACCAGGCCACTGGATTCCTTTTGGGCTGGTGGGTGGATCCTTACAAATATAAATTGTCATTTATACTTTTAATATAAAAAAGATATTAGATATTAGATAAAAAGAAAATAGATTTTCAAGTTTTTAGATGAGTAGAAGAAGAGAGCATGGGAGGACAAAAAGAGGAAATGGGAAGAGGAGGGGTGAAGAGAAGGGCAGAGGAAAAGGAGAGAGCAGATGAAGTACATAGTGCAACAGTCAGGTTCCGGAAGTAAAAATTCCAGTCTAAAATGGAAATTAAATTTTAACACCATTTTGTAAACCTGCAAAGACAGACTTTATATGAGCTACAAGTTTGCTAATTGATTGTAGTCAGTTCTACCTAAGCCATCAGCTTGCTTTTTTTTTATTATTATTTTTTTTAATTTTTTTTTAATAATAGTTTGAAAGTGGAATTCTTTTTGAAAAACTGCACTGTCATGCTGTTTTTAATTTGATTATGTAGTGCTTCATGGGATTGCAGTTCTTTTTATAAAGCCTTTAATTACACAGTCTTGTACCTTTTGTCTTTTTGTCCAGTTTAAAAAAAAAAAAATTCCTTCAAATCAAAGTTCAGTGTGGAGATTGACCTCACAAATGTTTTTTTCTCTCTTTCTCTCTTTACTTAAATGCTTAAATCATGAATGGAAAAAACAAATCTGGAACCAGCATGGTTGAGCATGAATGCAGTATTTTAGAGATTAAGAAAGTGAAGGAGGGAGAGAACATTTTATGTATATGCCTCAATACAAGCTCAAGGTTGCATAACAAAAACATACACTGAATTAAAAAAAGTACAAATAAACATGATCTTGAATGATCTTTCACCTGTAGTAGACAGTCAGAATTTGAATTTGAATCTGGGTTCAGGTTTTGTTGTAATATTGCATTTTATTCAATATCCACATTACCTGATGATGCATAAGTTAACTATACATTTAGTTTAGTACATTTCGTTATGTTTCTGTGGTTTTATATGAGTAAAAGAGACGTTTTGCATGTGTATATTGTTTAAAGAGTTTCGTGCTAATTGAGGAGATGTGTAGCGTTATGCTAGCAGCCGGAGACCTCATGGCTCCGTCGTGTCCGAGTCCCGCCATATACAAGTGTTTACTTTGTCGTTGGTGTTTCAGCTAGCTACTGCTGCTATGTCCACATGTTTTGTTGTAAGGTTTATTGTGTAATTATCACTATAAGGGTGAGTTCATGTCATGCTGAGACAATGAATACTGTTAAAAGTATAATTAATTTTAGTGTTATGTGAGAACTCATTTTAAAAAAAAAGTATTAAAATATCATTTGATAACTTTGTTTAAAACATTCACATTTCATATGGTAATTTAGTTAAAAAGATAATTTAGAATGCATTAAAGCTGTAGTCTACGATGTTGAAAATCGGTCGAGAAAGCCTGAGATGGTTGGGAATTTTTAAAAAACTCATCCCACCCCTCCACACACACACCCCTCCCCTCTGTGCTACCTGATCCCTCCCACCGGGAAATGACCTGAACAACGTCACTCAGTCTGTCAAGCTGTGATCACCGGTAGTAAACATCGGAACAGAGATTTACCATGTGCGATGTCAAAATAGCTCAGAGGTACACGTTTGAGTTCACGCTCACGCAAAATTAGCAACACATGCAATGTTCTAAACCCCCCACCACCCCCACCCCCCGAAACACAAACAATAATAAATAAATAAAATAAATAATACTGTATTACAGCTGCCGTCTTAGGAGGGTACGTTTGGCATACGTTTCTCCTCCTGAGCCTCGTTTACCCTGTTCAAAAGTGCTACCTAAGGCACATTAATTGCATAATTATTAGTTAGTATTGCTAAGTATTGTAATTGTTATAGCAGAACACAGCGCATCTTGTTCAAATTCCGATCGGCTCGAACAGAACCCACTAGGCCTACTAAAATATATTCAAGCACTTCAAGAAATATAATTACTTTGACCCGTGATAGGCGATGCTAAACGGCTAACATTCCAATGCCGACCGGCAGCATGAGCATGTTGTCAGACTGATAAAAAGCTATTTATGTAACACCTCACACCATAAAAGTATAAATAAATGCTTACCTGCTCAACAAAAAGTCAGCCGTGACTGTGGGGGCAAGCAGTGGCCGCTTGCTGCTTTCGGTTTGTTTTTTTCTCCATTGCTGAGCTGATGCTACTCTGCTAGCTACCATAGACTGTCAGCTGCTTGCACGCGAAATTTCATGTCGCAGGAGGGGGGCGGGGTGGGGTGCGGTGGGGTGGAGACGCGAGCGCCACGTGGAGTTTCAAGCAGAGCAGGGGGATTGGATGAGAGCAGTTGACCAATGTAAGCTGTCCGGCCGGACAGCTTACATTGGTCAATTTCTCTGCGGGTGTACACCCAATAGAGTGAATGGATTTTTTTCATTCTTTTTTCTCTTCATATTGTTAGGATTGTACTGTAGAACCATAACCAGCATCTAAACGAGGTTATTAATAATGAACAATCTTTGAAATCGTAGACCATAGCTTTAAGAAGGTATTTGTGACTGTGGTCCTGAATCTGATGAGTGCATGAATATTGAAATGTATGTTTTCTTGTACACATTGTTCAAAAACTCATTCAATACAGACGAGTGAAGGCGAGAGCTGCGTGTGCGTGTTTCTTTAACCTTCTCCCGTTACTTTTCCCTTTTTTTAAGGGCGCAACAGAATCGCCATCTCTTTCCCCAGCACATGAGGAGTTGGTGGATGTGATATCTATAGCTGTTGAAAAATTACACATATCATGGCCAGCAGAGAAACAGGGCGCTCGTCCCAAAAGTAAATTAGGCGAGCGTTTCCTGCCATCTAATATTTCACCTCCATCACGGAGCCTGCCTTTCTTTCCCGATCTGCACAGTGAGCTGTCTAGATCATGGAACAAACCATACTCTTCACGTTTGTTCAGCCCTCAAGTTCATGTATATTCAAATATAAAGGGTTTGAACGAGTATGGTTATGGATCAATGCCCCGGACAGAACAGACACTTGCTGTATCTGTCGCCCGGTTCGGCATCGTCCATGAAAGCTCCAGTTTTGCCCACTAAACCATTAAAAACAACTTCCACGTTATTGGGTAAAGCTTATACGGCAGCAGGTCAGGCTGGAGCGTGCCTTCACACTATGGCGCTGCTTCAGGCATATCAGGCTGACCTGCTGAGGGATTTAGATAAGAGTGAGGGAGTTAATAATGACGAAATTCGTGAACTTCGTCGTGCTACTGATTTATCTCTCAGAGCTACCAAAGAGACCGCCAGAGCAATTGGGCTGGTAGCTACTGAAAGGCATCTTTGGTTGAATTTATCTGAGATCAAAGACAAAGATAGATCTTTTCTTCTTGATGCTCTGTTAACTCCCGATGGTCTGTTCGGTGAAGCAGTAAATGAAGTAGTCGAAAGATTTCAGGAGACTAAAAAGCATTCGGAGGCATTCAAAACATTTCTCCCTCGCCGATCTAAACCCCCTGGGGCTGCTGGGCGTGAGCAGCCCCAGCCGGCATGCTCCTCATATCGTGCGCAACAAAAGGAGAGTGTCGTGCCCCGTGTACCCCCACAGAAATCATGGGGGCCGGGCCGACAGTCTCAGCCGAAGCAATCTAAGCAGAAGGTAGATCTGAGGTCTGTTCTTCTCGTGAAGAAAGCTTCGGCTCAAAAGAGGTCCTGACGCCATCAGGGTCGGACCTGTGAGGGCAGCCCCAATCGAGATGAAACGGTGCCCGTTCCATCTCGGTACTCTCACGAGGTCATTCTGCCAACCCCGCCACCCTTGGTGCTTCGGGGCGCAGCGGTCTCCAGCGGGTCTCTGGCGCAGTGTCACCTCGATGCTGCGTCAGGCTCGCACCCTCTGAGGGGGGTTCCAATTACACCAGAGGCCAGCCTCGAGAGGCTGGTTCCCTTAGTAGAATTTCTGACAGAATGGAAGAATCTGCCGAATATATCTCTATGGGTCCTGCAGTTAGTAGAGAAGGGTTACAGAATCCAATTTGGTTCTCGTCCACCACGCTACAACGGGGTGTTACTCACATTAATACAGCCCGAGCAGGCTCTGGTAATGGAGCAAGAAGTGGAGGCTCTATTAGCAAAGGAAGCGATAGAGCAGGTGTATCCACCCGACAGAGAATCAGGTTTTTATAGACGTTATTTCATTGTTTCAAAAAAGGATGGAGGGTTGCGTCCCATCTTAGATCTTCGTCGTTTGAATCGTACAGTTCAGAAACTCAAGTTCAAAATGCTGACACTCAAACAGATTGTGACTCAAATCAGGTCCGAGGACTGGTTTGTCACGATAGATCTAAAAGTCGCTTACTTCTATGTCTCCATCCTCCCTCAGCACAGGAAGTTCCTAAGGTTCTCTTTCGGGGGCAAAGAATACCAGTATCGGGTGCTTCCTTTCGGTCTAGCTCTATCACCCCGCACATTCACAAAGTGCATAGATGCAGCTCTGGCCCCGCTCAGGCTGCAGGGCATACGCATTCTGAATTACATAGACAACTGGCTGATTTTAGCGGAATCAGAACAGTTGGCGGTTCGGCATCGAGATGTCGTCCTCGCTCATATGCAGAAATTGGGGTTGAGGCTCAATGCCAAGAAGAGTGTGCTATCTCCAGAACAGAGGACCACTTTTCTTGGAGTGGTCTGGGATTCGGTCACGATGCGAGAGATGCTTGATGCATGATATCGACAGATGCTTCCCTTACCGGCTGGGGAGCGGTAATGGAAGGCCGCTCAGCTCAGGGTCTGTGGGAAAGTCATCATCTCTCTTGGCATATAAATTGCCTGGAGATGATGGCTGTCTTCAATGCGTTGAGGCACTTCCTCCCAGACCTAAGGGGCCATCATGTGCTTGTCCACACAGACAATACATCGGTGGTCTCTTACATCAACTGTCAGGGGGGTCTGCGTTCGCGTCCACTATACAAACTGACGCACCAGATCCTCCTGTGGTCTCTGGGGAAATTACGCTCTCTGAGGGCAGTGTATATACCAAGGATTCAGAATATAGGAGCAGACACCCTGTCGAGGCAGGGGCTGAGGCCAGAGTAATGGAGACTCCACCCCGAGGCGGTGGAAATCATTTGGGAATTTTACGGCCAGGCAGAAGTGGATCTGTTTGCGTCTCAGCATACGACGCACTGTCCACTTTGGTTCTCCCTTATACACCCAGCCCCCCTGTGGGGGGGGGTTGTGGACCTGATTCATCTCCTCGACGGCCCTCCCTTGGAGATCCCGATCAGGAGAGACCTTCTGTCTCAGGCCGGGGGCACTATATTTCACCCCCGGCCAGAGATTTGGAAGTTGTGGGTGTGGCCCCTGTGTGGCACAACTCTTAGAGAGTAGTCTCTCAACCGAGGTTGTGGAGACCATTCTTAGCTCCAGAGCTCCAGCTACGAGAAAACTTTATTTACTCAAATGGAATGTCTTTTCTACTTGGTGTCTGAATTGTATTGAACTTACAATTCAAGCAATTGTCCCCGAAATGGCGCTAATTTTAACCCCCTGGGGTCGGCTATCGCACCGGCGCGATAGGCTCGTTTTTTTTCGTATGAGTGCAAAAAATAAATTTAAAAAATATATAAATTTTTATCTTATATGCTTGTGTTATACATCAATCGATCCTGTTTAGTGTGTATTTTTTGTGTGTATGCTCATAATAAAAACAAAGTGTTGTGCTTTTCGCCAAATAAAGAAAAATAAACATGATGCAAGTTCTGCCTACTCTCCGTCAGTGAAGTCAATTCTGAAACGCGTCCGAAAATGAACTGTAACTCAGCGAATACTCAGTCAAACAGGCATACAGACACACAGGCATGAAGCTTGAATTCTCTTCTTTTAAATGAAGTAATTTTTATAAAAAACAAATATTCACAGTTTATATAATATGTATGTAAAGAGAGAGATGTCAGTCGTTCTCATCTCAGCTAATTAAGTTTTAATGTGACTCCGCCCACGGAGACCGCGCTATTCAAACGCAAATGTGAGGCGATCCATACAAACCTGTGAAACGCCCACATCCCCTGGATAAGGCCGGTGAAACACTGGATGCGTGGCGTAAGCTTCTCAGCTGCGTGGCGTGTCCGTTTTTATTTCGGCTCCCATGTTAACAGTTTAGAGTTTGTACACTGCCTGTGTGAGACGCGCGTCTCAGGCGCGGCACGAGCCGCGTGGAAAACGCGTGTATTCTAGAAATAGAACCGACGCCTATTTTTCACGCGACACGCAAGCGTCTTGGAAGCGTTTCCATGCAAAATTGAATAGGAAAATCTGTTTATTTGTCATTTTGACACGAATACACATTAATAAATGTCCTTTTGATGTTTAAAAGTGTCTAGGTTTTGACATAAATGCAAATATAAATGTAATTTACAAAATATGATCGATTTTCAAATACTGCTGTATTGAATGAACAGCTTTTAGCAAACTCTATTGCTATACTGAGATGAGGAATATATACTGTATGTGTTTTCTCAAAAATAAAGTCATCAACTAACTAATGAATGCTTTACTTTGAAATACGTATGATAAAATGTATACTTTAGTTTTGAAAGACGTTGACTAGTTTTGAAAAGATTATAAAGTATGTATGTGCATGCATATATATATATGTGTGTGTATATATGAAGAGTTCAGATGCAAAAGCCTCTAAATGCCATCTGAAATTTTCTTCTAGAATGATCATTTTTATGAAGCTTGTATATTTAAGTTAGCTATAGGTGACACACCTGAATGAATGGCTCATTAAGTATGCAGGGACATTGTCTCACCAGGTGTGAACTACTAAATATGCATGATGCTGTTGGAGGGTTTACGCCCCATCCGCATATTGGCTTTCCAAACTAAAAGTGTTTCACAAAACTAAAATCAATGTATCGTTTTATGTGAATGATTAGGCAGGATGATTTTCACATCATTTTGAAGAAAAAACTCTAGGCGATGACATCCATTAGTCAAAAGTCTTATTGCCACATATTTAGTATGTGTTTTGTGGCCTTATTTCAGAAACTTTAATTTTTAGTTTTTTCGATAACCTTGCATAAACATTATTCTCTCAAAAATGAAAACATGTACATACATGTGGTTCACATATTATGGAAGTCCTGTTTGTGCTATATAGAGTGAATTTACACCTTTGCCATTAATATGTTTATAAGCAACTGAAAAAAGCACAAATGTCAGGGCATGTCAGAACATCTCAAGGACCCCAAAAACAGCCCAGACCCCAGAGGGTTAAAGTGAAACTAAAAAGTGCACGGCTGCACGGGCATTCATAACGGTGCGCGTCCATGGTGAGGAGCAAGCAGAACAGAGTGAATGTTTTTTAAATCATTCCTACTTCCATAGGAATTAATTGAAAACGCTCGCTCTGCTCCACACCATTATCAATGTCCGTGCGAGTATTTTACTTTCACTTTTATATTAGCAATTTAAAAGCCCCCGCCGGTGTCACACGTCGATTAACCGGTGGGAAAATATCCTCACAGTCACATACCTGTCACGTTCATCTGCCTTCACCTGTGTGTGTGCACTACACTCCCCAGAATCCTCCGTGGTGCACACCTGCACTCACTCTCTCATCATCAATCATCAGCATCACCTGCACTCCCTCATCAGTCTCACCCTTTATATTCAGCACTCACCCTTCAGTCATCGTCTGGTCTCGTTGATTCATGACACTCAGACCTTCTACATTACCTACCTGCATACTCACCGTCGATCCCAATCTTCTTCAGCCTGTCTTCATTCCATCTTCAGAGAAACTTCATCATCTTCATCTGCAAAAGAGAGATAGACTTGGTTATCATTCAGTTAAGCTTCATCTGATTATCTACTTCCTGTTTACTCACCTTTCACGCTGTGTCCAATCCATTCTGCTATTAAAATATCAAACCTACCATCTTGTCTGCTTTGTGTGTGTGCAAACCTGACAGAAGACCAGACCAAAGATGCAGAATCTTTTGGATTCCAGAGTTAACCTGTTGTCCCTATTCAACTCAGCCCCGTTCATCATCCAGTTGGTTCCTGCCGAGCCGGCATTCCAGTTCGGGTCCGGAACGCCACCGTCTCCAGCCATCTTCGCCACGCCATCCATCCTCATCCATAGTCCAGCCGAGCCTGCACTTCACGCCAGTCCAGCCGAGCCTGCACTTAACGCCAGTCCAGCTGAGCCCGCACTTCACGCCAGATCTGCCGAGCCCAAGGCAGTATGCGTCATGCCCGCCGAGCCTGAGACTGAGAGCGTCCTGCCCGCCGAGCCTGAGACTGAGAGCGTCATGCCCGCCGCGCCTGTGACAGTGAGCGTCATGCCCGCAGAGCTAGAGACTGACAGCGTCATGCCCGCAGAACTATTGTTTTCTTTTATCCCGCCGAGCTTGAAGCTACCTTTGCCGCTGGTTCCGTCCAGCTCAAAGCCGTCTTCACAGCTGGTTCCGCTCAGCTCAGAGCCCTCTTCGCCGCTGGTCCCGTCCAGCTCAGAGCCCTCTTCGCCGCTGGTTCCGTCCAGCTCAGAGCCCTCTTCACTGCTGGTTCCGCCCAGCTCAAAGCCCTCTTCATCGCTGGTCCCATCCAGCTCAGAGCCCTCTTCACCGCTGGTCCCGTCCAGCCCAGAGCCTTCACCGCTGGTCCCGTCCAGCCCAGAGCCTTCACCGCTGGTCCCGTCCAGCCCAGAGCCTTCACCACTGGTTCCGCACAGCTCAAAGCCCTCTTCGCCGCTGGTCCCGCCCAGCCCAGTATTCTCCAAGAGGCTGTTCCCACCCAGCCTCCCTCTCCCACCTCCTCTGTTTGAGTCATCCTGTTCTCCTGCCCTGCCTCTGCTGAGCCCTGTCAACCCTTCGGCTCATCCACAGCTACTCGCCCGTGTCTCTGTTTATCCGCCTCAGGGTGTCCAGGCCTCAACATCGCCCTGGCCCCTGGATCCTCTGTCTTCGCCTCTGTCCCTTGAACCTCAGACTCCACCTTGCTCCTCCGACCCTTCAGCTCATCCTCAGCCCATAGTGTCCTCCTCTCCGCCGTGTCCTGTCAGCCCTCTAGCTCCGCCAGGCTCTCTCGTCCTTCCATCTCCGCATTGGTCAGCCGTCACCCTGGCTCCACCATAGGACTCCGAGCTGCCGGCTGCGCTTCTGCCCTTCGTCCCTTCAGATCCGCCTTGGCCCTCTGGACCTGTGGTGTCGCCTCTGCTCCGGGTCCTTCCGGCTCGATGGGGGATCCTTGAAGCCCCGGATCTGCCGTCATCACCGTGGCCCCCGGATCTGCCGTCATCACCGTGGCCCCGGATCTGCCGTCATCACCGTGGCCCCCGGATCTGCCGTCATCACCGTGGCCATCTCCTCATCCTGCTCCTCCTTGGCTTCTCTCTCCATCATCTCCTCTCTGGACCTTCTTCGGCGCGGGACGCGCCTAGCGGGAGGGGGGAGTTCTGTCACGTTCATCTGCCTTCACCTGTGTGTGTGCACTACACTCCCCAGAATCCTCCGTGGCGCACACCTGCACTCACTCTCTCATCATCAATCATCAGCATCACCTGCACTCCCTCATCAGTCTCACCCTTTATATTCAGCACTCACCCTTCAGTCATCGTCTGGTTTCGTTGATTCATGACACTCAGACCTTCTACATTACCTACCTGCATACTCATCGTCGATCCCGATCTTCTTCAGCCTGTCTTCATTCCGTCTTCAGAGAAACTTCATCATCTTCATCTGCAAAAGAGAGATAGACTTGGTTATCATTCAGTTAAGCTTCATCTGATTATCTACTTCCTGTTTACTCACCTTTCACGCTGTGTCCAATCCATTCTGCTATTAACCCTCTGGGGTCTGGGCTGTTTTTGGGGCCCTTGAGATGTTCTGACATGCCCTGACATTTGTGCTTTTTTCAGTTGCTTATAAACATATTAATGGCAAAGGTGTAAATTCACTCTATAAAGCACAAACATGGCTACAATAATATGTGAGCCATGTGTATGTACATGTTTTCATTTTTGAGAGAATAATGTTTATGCATGGATATTGAAAAAACTAAAAACTAAAATTTCTGAAATAAGGCCACAAAACACATAGTAAATATGTGTCAATAAGACTTTTGACTAATGGATGTCCTCACCTAGAGTTTTTTCTTCAAAATTATGTGAAAATAGTCTTGCTTTATCGTTCACATAAAACCATACATTGATTTAAATTGATGTAAAACAGGTTTTGCTTGGAAAGCCAATATGCGAGGGGGGCGTGAACGAGGAGTGGTTTACACCTGAGAAATACAATGTCCCACCCACTCTGCATAATGATGAGCCATTCACTCAGGTGTGAAACTGACTGAGCCACAATGCAAGGACAAAAGATATATTTAGAAGAAGACTTATATTGACCATTTAAGATTTTGCTTACATCTATCTTGTAAATATGTTTTGCTATTTTATTAAAAAGGTTACAATTACAACAATAATTACAATTTCAACAATATTTCAAGTGTACTCTTTCTTTGTAAAAAAAAAAAAAGATTATAGGCCTACATTTTATCTATGTATTCATTAGTTTGAATTTAGTCAACATTGGAACAGCTAACATCTTAGTTGATGACTTTATTTTTGACAAAAATAGAATTTTATATATAGAAATTGCTAAACAAAAGCTTATTTGACGTGGCAGTATATTCTACAGTAAAAACTGTACCCAAATCTAGTCAACAAGATGTTGTCTTTCATATTTCGCCTGACTGTAAGGTTGTTTTCATGAAATATTAGGGCATATTGTTAATTTGCAGTTTAATACGTTGCTTATACAAATAGCCTACATTTTATTTCAACATATTTCAGTCGATTTTTACTCATCTCAGTATAGCAATACAGTTTGCTAAAACATCATCATTCATTCACACACGCGAAGGTAAAGATGAAGATAGGCTATTGACTCGCGATCTTCGCAGTAGGCTAGTGAATGCACGGAGAAATGCACATTTATTAGGCTACATAGTTTTTTGTTTTGGATGGTTTTGTTTAGAACCAGCTTTCTGTAAATATATTTCACATTTTTTAGACATGTGAGGCGAGTAGGCTATGGTCTGGTTCATGATGATCTCCAGTTCAAGCACCTTATGTTGTGATTGCTAGCCTATAGGCCTATTTACTTTAAATCCAGGAAATTTGTTAATGAAAAAATTATTAAAATTAAGATACAATTGATACAAAACGAAATTCGTTTTAAAGAAAGGATTTGTACTTTCTGTTTTGAGGTCTCTGTGAAAGTTTGAAAGTCTTTTAGTGCTTTTTTTTAGAGCGCTCGCGTCCATAATGGAGAACTGTCACGTAATATTGTTTTTTTGCCAGCTGTGGTAAACAGCGGGCATCTATGCCGTTCATTCATTCATAAACAGAAACCCGAGAAGGAAAAAAAACTTACTAGTATTCCTCAGCTCGTATTCCTCGTATTCCTCATTATTCCTCACAGCGCTGCGAGACGGTGTAAACAAGTAATGATCTGAATAAACTTGTGTTTTGGTTTTCTCAGCTGATATGGGGGCGTTCACAGGATTGCGCGGATTACCTCAGCCATTTGCGTTTGAATAGCGCGCGCTCTCCGTGGGCGGAGTCACATTACATTTGAATTAGCTCTAATGAGGTCGACTGGAATCGCTCTCTTTTAATACAGATTTCACAAGATGAGAATATTTGATTTTTATATAAATTACTTCATTTAAAAGAAGATAATTCAAGCTTCATGCCTGTGTGTCTGTATGCCTGTTTGACTGAGTATTCACTGAGTTATTGCTCATTTTCGGACGCGTTTCAGAATGGACTACACTGGCAGAGAGAAGGCAGAACTCGCCTCGTATTTATTTTTCTTTATTTGGCAAAAAGCACAACACTTTGTTTTTATTGTGAGTATACACAAAAATAATACACATTTAACAGAATCGATTGATGTATGAAACTCCTATGGAAAATCAAATCGAGTATTTATGAGTTTCTTTTACACTGATAAAAAAAAAGCGAGCTGGTATCGCCGGCGATACCGTCGACCTCTGGGGGTTAAAATATCAAACCTACCATCTTGTCTGCTTCGTGTGTGTGCAAACCTGACAATACCTAATATATTTATATCTACATACAATAGGTACCTTATTTTGAACACAAGAGGTCAGTATGTATGACTTGATTTTTTTTTTTTTTTTTGACTAAATAGTACTATTACTGTTTTTAAACTTATAAATAATTCTTGAAAAAAAAATATAAAATGGGTTTAGTTCTGATATTTGTATAATTTTATATAGAAATAAATGGTGTATAATTACATTTTTAAAAGATATGAGGCTTTTAGTGTTTCCTTTTTGGACATTAATTTAATCCCTCACTATAGCAAAATCGTTTGAGATATTTAATATCTGTTCACCAGTTATCATCTTCAATGTATTTTTATCATGTTGAAAAATTTAATTGTGGATAAAATAAACCACTTAGGAGGAGTAGCTAAAAACTCAAGAGTCTGAAATTGTCATGATAGAAACAAGACTGGAAGCAAACGCAGGTTTCTTAATATTTAATAAACTCAGAACAACACAAACACAGTCTCAGATCCACTGGTGGGCGGCGACTCAGGCTCGTGCAGGGACTAGATGGTCTGTGGTGCGCTGGTGCAGTAAGGTGAAGAATCCAAATCCCGGTGCTGGAGTGCGGTGAAACCGAATGACGAAAAACACGAACAGCAGGAAGACACGGCGAGGCGAACACTGACACGGCAAACTCCACGGGACCTCAAACAAACAATCCGACACTGGAACAGAGAATGGTGTGAGTATATGAAGGGAACGGGAATGAATTGCAGCTGTGAACAGTGATGGTGATGATAATGATTATCAGCTGGAGCGCTGACAGACACGTGAGCGGGACAACGCCCACTCACACATAAACAAACACAGACACGAGATGAAAAGGAAACAATGCATTCAACAACCGTGACAGAAATATAAAAAAATCCACATTCAAACCAAAATATCTGACTTCCTGTTGGTTGGAGCTAATGACTGTAAATTTGACAGTTGTCCGGCTTGATGAGAACAATATAAGTACCGAGTTTTGTTACAGTAGATAAAACTAACCCCCCCACTTTTGTCAAAAGCACTTTGAAAGTGACACACTTCTTGCTGCCAGTTGGTGGCGCTATAACTTTGACTCACAATAGTTACATCCATGTGATTGGCCTCTTACAACGAACATACTGCTGAAGTTTCATCAAGATCAGTTAATGTATGCAGAAGTTATAATACACTTCTTGTTTTCCTTTTTCACCATAAATTTGTTTACTCGCCACGGCCAAACCATTCGAGATTTCAAAAATCATCCTCAATGTCTTGACTTCATGCACACCAAGTTTGATGGCTATCAGATGAATTCCCAAACAACCCATAATAGCCAACTTCCTGTTGGGCTGGCGTATAACTTAAGGGTGCAAAAGTTGTTTAGCCCGATGAGATCTATATGTATACTGAGTTTCATATTAATTCATGCAAGCGTGTTTGATATATGGACCAAGTTTTCGGACTCCGTTCAAGGGGGCTCTGTTGAGCCCCCCTGCCACGCCCGGGTACCAGTTTCAGCCATGATGGCCGCGGGTTTTGACCTGTGTGCAAAGTTTCAAGAGTTTTCGAGCATGTTAATACAATGGAGCGATTTCTGAGACCCCCCCGATTCAAAGCCTTCAGAATCTGAACTTAATCTGGACTTAAACCCAAAAGACGACAATATGATGATCAGTATTTGAGTTTAGGATTTAGGTGGACGGGACCAGTTGATGAACCACAACCTTTATGTATGGTTTGTCAGGAGATTTTGGCTAATGACAGCATGAAACCTGCAAAACTTCGGTGAAACCTTGAAATCAAGCATGTCGAGGTAGCAGGAAAACCTCCAGAATTTTTCCACAGAAAACTTCACAGCTTTCAAGGTCAGAAAAAAATTGTGGGAGATTTTTGTAAAATTAAATGGAAAGGCCACTGAAGCTTCATATTGCACTGCATTGCGTACAGCCAAGGCAGGCAAAGCACATACCATTGGAGAGACGTTAATTCTGCCGGCAGCGAAATAAATGTTGAGAGGGGGTTCAGCGAAAAATCGGCAGCTGGCAGCAGGAAGTAGCTGCCACTGGCAGCATGAAGTTGCTGCCGTTGACAGCCGGAAGTCCTGCCATATTAGGAGGGACCTGCTATTTCGTGGCAGCCAATCAGTATCGTCCAACGTAGTAGCAACCAATCACAATTATAGAATCACCCCAATTATGGCGCCGGTGAATCTTCAGTAATGGCGGCGGTATTTGGCTCGGTAAGTTCGTATATTAATTATCAGATTAATAAATAATTGTTGCTCTGTAAGTTGGATTTGAACTTTTATGTTATACAGTGTATCTGTGACTACTTTAGTTGAATTGGTTAAATAACATTGCCAAGTTATAACATCTTTATACCAGGTGTAAACAGGGCTTATAGGTGAATTGTGGTGATTCAATCAGAAAAACTTTCCTTGGAAGATTGGGTAATGAATCCAGAATAACTGGGTCAGATAGGCTTTGATGATTGCATAATAGTCCTCTGTGAATGATCTAGGCCATTTAGAGAGTCCTTGCCCGTCATAGCACTTCAGTGCCCAGAGAGTAAGGGCGTGTTCACACTTAGCATGTTTGGTTCGATTAAAATGATCCCTGGTGCTATTGCTCTGTTAGTGCTGTTCATTTGAATAAGTGTGATAGCTGCCATCCGAACCCTGGTGCGCACCAAACAAGCAGGCCGAGACCGATGAAAAGATGGGTCTCGGTCCGCTTCCAAACAAACTCGATTCGAATGGAATATGAATGCAACATGGACCAAAGACATGTAAACGAACCAAAAACGGGACATCATGTCACAAGATGCGAACTTAAAAAGGACAGAATGCTCAAGCATACCTGTTTTTTCTCACCATAGTCGTGATGTTGCCCATCACAGTTCGGTACAGTCATCAGAACCACGTCTCCTCGCATCTTTGTTTGATTCCTGCCACTGTTTTGACTCCTTAACACATTTTATAAGCTCTTCGCAAGTTCTCAGCTGGTCAAAATACCATCATATGTAGGCTACGCACATACAATGAGCACATTTAACCCAGCACACCGCATTGTTTTGGATGACCGGTAAGTTCTATCATGAAATATATGTAATAAAAGCTGACCAATCAGGTTGTGAACATATCCCTATGCCTTTAGGTTCGGTGTTAAAATGCAAATGTGAACACTAAGCGGACCAGGACTAAATGTTGTTGTTTTTTTTTGGTCTGGACCAAATAAACCAAGTGAACTGAACTACAAGTGTGAACACACCTTAAATGACCAGTTCACAATGGTCTGCCCTAAAACAAGATCCATATCATTGAGAAGGTATCTCCTCTCTAAGTGGTTAGTTCAGAATAGGCAGCAATGGACCAGACCTTATGTCAGTAGCCAATAATCTAACTCTAGAAAAATAGAAGTGGAATAAGTGATACTGACATACAGTTATGTCTGTATTCCCTAACCTGAGGACAAATTGCAGGCCTCTTCTTTTTTTTTTTCATGTCAAACACAGGTTTTTATGTTATTTGTCCACAAAGTCCCAAATGAAATACATGACATATATACAGGCTGTATTTTAATAGCATTTTGCAACAGCAGGATAGCAGTTTTAAATGGGCACTTTTAAATGTATATATTCCACTGCATTACATAAAAATATATGTCATCTGCAAGGAAATCATGCTAGATCTTTTCTTTATTGTTTAATGAGTCATTTTTGCTGTTATATTACCTAGTGTCACAATGTATTTTATTGCATTTTATTGCATGTGCAAATCAGTTAATCTTTCAACTGTCTATTATTTAGTCATTCTAAACAAACAATTGTGAAAAGTGTGTTTATGTTATCTTTTAGAACAAACATCACATGGTTTATTTTTTTTGTTTTAAGTATCAGTAAAATGATCAAGTACTTTTGAAAGCATTATATTATTAAAGACACTTTTATGTGAGAACTGAACTGAACTGAGCTGGACGATGACATTACGATGACATAGATGATGACATTTTCTCCAGAGCGGCTCTATGTATAAATTAACTAAATTAATAACTTTTTTACAACTAAAATGAACCATCACTGAACTTACTTAACCTGGACTTTAACGCTATTTTCTTCTAGATCTGCTGTACAGCCGAAACAAACTTTGTTGCATTATTTTCCTGTTCTCTCTCTCTGTAAAGCTACTTTGAAACAATCTGTATTGCAAAAAGCACTATATAAATAAAGCTGACTTGACTTGACTTAAAGAAAATATTTTTTTAAAGACGTCTACATGCATTTTGTAAATATGTTATTTATTGTAAAAAACATATATATTAACATTTAAAATATCATAAATGTATAATCTAATTTATTATTGTAATATTAAAATATTGCAGATATAATTTGGTTTTCACAGTTATTTATAGCTATAATGTCCTTAATATATCTTCTTGAAATCTGTTGTATTACAGATGTTGTCACAAAAAATGTATCCATACAATAAGACAAAATGGTTTTATTTTGTAACTTTTCCCATTAAATGTTGCTTAGTGTTCTTTTCAGGCTTTAATAAAATAATGTAACATTTGGGGGCAAATAAGCAGAGGAGCAGGCCAAAACTAGAAGCTAAAATAGCAAAAATTTCCACAGCAGTTGTAAATTTACCAGGTGAACTGACATATGCAGGTACAAATGCCAGCCACACTGCACAAAATATAAGCATGCTGAAGGTTATGTATTTGGCCTCATTAAAATTGCCTGGTAACTTCCGTGCTAAAAATGCCAGAAAAAAGCAGACACAAGCCAAAAGGCCTATGTATCCCAACACACACCAGAATGCCAGATCAGAGCCCACACTGCAATCCAAGATGATCTTGGACTGTTGATATTTAGTGTTTCTATAGGGGAAAGGTGGGGACGCTACAAGCCAGACAGTACATATGACCACCTGAACTAGAGTGCAGCAGAAGATGATGATTCTCTGCTGTATTGGGCCCAACCATTTCATTATATTGTTTCCTGGTCGGGTAGCTGTAAAAGCTGCCAGCACAACTAAAGTCTTGCCCAGGATGCAGGATATGCAGAGGGAGAAGGTGATGCTGAAGGCAGTGTGTCGTAGCATGCAGGACCAGGATGTGGGTTCCCCAATAAACACCAAAGCGCATAGAAAACATAGAGTCAGTGATAACAAGATGAAGAAACTGAGCTCTGAGTTATTCACACGGACTATAGGGGTTCCTCTGTTGTACAGAAATATCCCCAGCACTGTGACAGTCAGAAAGGCTCCCACTATAGCTATCACAGTCAGGCTGATTCCCATTGCATCATGGGAGAGAAACTCAACTACCTTCAGGACACACACTGTTCCATTTTCATTGGACCAATAATCTTCAGGGCATGACAGACAATCTATTGAATCTATATATATAAAAAGAAGAAATAAAATAACTAAATCAAATGATGGAGGCTTTATATTTTATTGTCAATAGGAAAACATACATCACCTGTCTGATTACTGATCTTGCCAATATCACATGGGACACAATCAAAGCAGCACAGAGGTTGCCCACGACGGACAGCCTTTCTGAATCCTGGAGTACAGCCGTTACTGCATACAGACACCGGTACCTACAGTATATCACAATTATTTAAGTAAAAAAAAAGTGCATTGACTCATTTAAATTGCACTGAAGCATAAACAAGTTTAAAAATAAATCCCTTATCATACTCAATGTTTTTATATTAATAGGGGCTCAAGGATCACATAGTGACTTTTTTTTTTTTTAAAGAACAACAGATGGCAGTGCAGTGCACAGTCAACACCTTGCCTTGTTCTGTTGTTTAGACCACATAATGGCCTGTTCCTCAATCACCAGTTCTCTCCCAGAATGCTGAGCACCATCATACAGGCCCACTTTCACAAACTGAATATCTCCACTTGAGTGTCTTTGCCAGTTTATCAAGTCATATGATGGGATTGAATCTCCCTTGATATCAAAGTTAACTTCCTCTCCAGAAACAGAAAAGGAGATTTCCTGTAAATAATCCTGAAGCTTTGGAGTATAACAAAGCAACAAGAAGAGGGGGTCAGTTTAGTAAGAAGAAATACACTTCATCTCATACAATATAATTGCTATTCTGTCTGAAAACCAGTTCTAATCAAACCCTAAGGTACTTTTACCTGCGATGGAAACACATTGCTGAGGTTTGCACATGATAAATTCTCAAACGGTCCATTTCCAGGCCTGCAGTGAATGAGGTTATGTAGAGAATGAGCAAAGGCATACACTGCTTTATACACATTGTAGGTCACACGAGGGCTGGAAGTGTTCATGTAGGCAGAGTGTTCTTGTCTGAGAGTTTCTTTCCCAGTGCAGGAGGGCAAATGACTGTTCAAGTTGGATGTGGAGGGGGAACAACCATACAGAGCCTCCCACAACTCCTGAACTTGGGGGTTTGAAGGGTACCTTTCTGGGGTCACCGTTTTGAGGTAATCCTGGAGACCTGGGATGTGTCCTTGACGTATTGCAAACCCAATTGTGCCATCTAAGAATGGATAAGTTTCTGCTAAAATTGAAGCTGTAATCCAAGCCTCACTTGCAATCCACTGAATTCCTGTGATATTTTGAGCAACAAACTCTCTTAAGAAAGGGTAAAATTCACCCTCTCCTGCAAAAACAATGACCACATTAGCTGTGGATTCCTTCATTACTTTAAGAATCTTCAGGACTTGTTCCTGGGTATAGTCTTTAGGTATCATTTCATGATAGGCCAGACAAATGTTAGTATTTTCAATTTCTCGCTTTAAGCCTTGTAAAGCAAACCTGCCATAGTCATGGTCTTCAGTTACCACACCAATCCATGTCCAGCCAAACCTTTCTAGCAGCTGTGCAATAGCTTTGACCTGGTAATCATCATTGGGAACCACTCTGAAAAATGTTGGGAACTGCTTCCGATCACTTAGACAAGAGCAGGTTGAGAAATAACTTATCTATAAATTTAACAAAAAATAGAAAAAGAAAGAAAAAGAAAAAGCAACAACTCTTAGTCAAGTTTGTACATATATAACAGAAAAATGTATAGACAATATAAAAATCTCTCAAGAGTAGTTAACATACTTTCATTATAAGACATCATTATAAGTCATATATATATTTACCATGGGAATTCTGAAAGGCTCCAGAGTTCTGGAGACAACGATGGATTGTGAGGATCCAGATTCCCCTACAATTCCTAATAAAGGACTAGCTCCAGAACACATAAAACTTTGAACAACATCCTGCCCATTCAGTACTGCCAGAACTGCTTTCTGAGCCGTTACAGGAGTGGCACAAGAGTCAAAGATACTATAAGCCAGAGTATGGTTTAGTAAAAGGTCTTTTCTGTTGTTAATTTCCTCCACAGCAAGCTTCATAGTGAGAGCCCATCGGAAAGCTCTTGGATCAAACCTGCATAAAAAATAAATAAAAACATCTTAGTTGAAAATCTTGTAAGACAATGGATTGGTTTCTCAGAATTATTTATTGGAGAAATAATAAAGTAAACAGTAAACAATAGATTTTTTTTTTTTTTTTAATTACAGGTTAGGAAAGACGTAAAAAAAAAGAAAGAAAAAAAAGACCTAAGACATGTCCTTACCCTCGACACTGTGCTGCCAAAGGTCTCTTTATGTAGTCTGTTGGTGGAAGCTCTACTCTATAATGCAAAGGAAAAATTCCTCCTATTGTGAAGTCTCCACTAGTCATGAACACTGGCAGATTAAAGTCACCCTGTGGGTTGCAGCTTGAAGTCACAGCTGCACTGGAAAGGTAAAATACAGATACAAAAATATGAATCATTATCCTGTTAACCTCCATGAGAAGAAAAAAAAAAAGCAAAGTGATGCTTCTCTTACCTTCGGTTTTATATGTTAGTCATGCATATGATTATGCATGACGTCTTCCTGAACTATATTGAATCAGAATTATGCATAAAATCATAAAACGCAACTGCCAAATGCTTAACCTAGAAGTTTGTATAAATGTTATTATATTATGTTGCGTTTTCAGATAATTGATGGTATATAATTACTGTACCATGTAAATCAAGGCTGTAACCATGTCTTGAACATTGGGGGGAGGGGGTGTTATTGGTCTTTTTATTTAAAGAAATTAAAGGGATTTAAGGGAATAAAGAAAAATAAATAAGAACATTGAAAGGTTCAGGTATATTGTAGCTTTGAAGGAATCAAAAACTATTTCCAAAGAACATTTTATTGCAATATTTTGCGCAATTCACTCTTATTTGTATATTTCTAATGTGTTAAAAATGCTAATCATTTATTGTCACATTCCGTACTGCATTGCATGAATCATGTAAATTATAGCATATTTTCAATTCAAAACTGTGAAATTTCATGAAAAAAAGTTGAGTAGTTTGCATCACACTGTCGGTCGTTTAACATTTATATCGTAAATTTATCGTAACAATTGTCAAAAATGTACCTATACTTACATCTTACCACACTCTCTTTCAATGCAAAAAATAAAGCGTTCACACTCGTCTTCTGTAAGTAACAGTAAGTCCCACCTTCTTTGATGTGATTGGCCATCTCAAACATTTTGACATTGACATGCGGACTGGAGTGCAACAGAGCAGCATCAAGAATATCACATATTGGGGGAGACAATTTGGCCTTTTCTAATTATTGCGGGGGACTTAAATGCATTTATATATATATATATACATATATATATATATATATATATATATATATATATATATAGAAAATAACACATTTAAAGTTGTTATGCGACCACTTTATTAAACCAGAATTGCATTAAAGTTTACAAACGTTCTAATCCTTTTTAATTGAATGTTTAAAGGTTGTCTCGTGGTTGAATGTGTATCAGGCGTGCATTATAATTGGTTAAAAGAAGTGATTAAATTCACAAGGGCTTGGTACATTAAAGATTTACAGCAGGAGGGGCCTATGCTTTTGGTTTGCTTGTCTTCAGGTGAAAAGTTAAATCCATCCCTCAATCGCAGATTATCTATATATGCTGTACCCATTAGATTAATTTCTCTTTGTCAGTTATGGCATGGCTTTATGCAATGTTGCTTACATTTTGGCCTCTGTGTATTGGTTTGCAGAGTCAGCTTAAAAGCAAGGACAACTGTGTCTTTCAGGGAGACGAGGATAAATACAGCTTTTACCAGGGGGGAGATGTGGTTTTGGGAGGGATTTTTCCTTTGCATTCCAGCCCTATATCATCATTATTTTCTTTCAGGACCAAACCTAAACCAACCAAGTATAAATTGTGTGTCATGCTTTCATTGTGTAAATTGTGTAAAGCAATCTAAATGTTTAGAAATTGTTTTAATTTTCTTTGTCGTATTGCAATTATGCAATGCATTCAATACATGTGTTTGTGAAATCTGCTGCAGCTTTACCCCTCGAGCACTGAGGTGGATGCAGACGATGATCTTTGCTGTAAGAGAAATAAACCAGTGGCAAGACCTTTTGCCAAACCTATCTCTGGGCTACCACATCAGAGACAGCGGTGATGACATACCTGTATCTGTCAAGAGGTCTCTTCTCCTGGTCAATGGACAGCCAGAGAGGGACAGTGGACAAAGCTGTGAAGACACACAAAAGCAGCCTAGCCCTGTAATTGTGGGAGATGCTGCATCAGGAGTCTCCATGGCTGTTCTGAGAACTCTAGGCTCATTCAAAATACCCTTGGTAAAACATTTAACATTATTCATTTTTGCATTTCTTTCTTCGTTATGAAGGCTGAAATGTTGTATTGATTTAATGCTATCATATAGTGTTTGACAGATAGATTAATATTACTTAATTGATTTCAAGAAGATTAAAATTAGACTTCTAATCTTACTGAAATGTGTTTTTATATTTTAGGTGAGCTACTTTGCATCCTGTTCCTGTCTCAGTAACAAGAGAGAGTTTCCAGCATTCATGCGGACTATGCCGAGTGATCTATTTCAGATTAAAGCTTTGGTAAAACTTGTATATTATTTTCAATGGACATGGGTCGGGGTGATCGGTGTGGATTCAGACTATGCTCGGTTTGCCATCCAGCTCTTCCTGAAAGAATCAGAAAGATTTAACGTTTGTCTTGCTTATGTCCACTTTTATCCTGTTGCACTGACACAAGATGCAGTGGAGGAGCTTGTGAACATTTTAAAAACCTCATCTGCTATAGTAACAGTAAACTTCTCTGGGGAATCAGAACTACATAGTATACTAAAAGAGTGCAGACGCCAAAATGTTACTCATCTTCAGTGGATTGCCAGTGAGGCCTGGGCCACATCAAAAGTCCTCTGGGAGGATTTTGGTGATCTGTTAAAGGGAACATTGGGGTTTGCCATACGGAGAGCTGATATTCCACATCTTGGCAGTTACCTCAGAAGAATAAATTTTTCTGTTGCTGAGACGTCCCATTTTCTCTCTGAGTTTTGGGAAGAGACTTTCCGTTGTCGGCTGAATGGGTCCTTAAACACCCATGTACATGGAGAAGCAGCACAGAACTGGCCACCTTGCAATGGCAGTGAGAGTTTGGATGATGTGTACACTCCTTATTCAGATGTGTCACAACTCAGAGTGTCCTACAATGTTTATAAGGCTGTGTATCTCATAGCACATGCACTACATGACATGAGCACATGTGTCCCAGGAAAGGGCCCCTTTCAGAATGGGACATGTGGGAGTCTGTATAAAATTCTGCCATGGCAGGTGTGTGTTACTCACCATTTTACATTCTCTGCATTTATAGCACTGATAAGGAATTATCAAGCAGTGTACAAGTTTTAAAGCAACGTTTAAATATAACATCTATGTATCTAAATATTTCCATCCATGCATTTGAATGTTTTTGCTCTGCATCATCCTTTCTCCCAACCTTCATCTAAGCTCCTGCACTACATGAAACGAACACATTTCACAACATTAGGGGAAGAGGTCAGATTTGATGACAGTGGTGATCCAATTGCATCCTACGATCTGATAAACTGGCAAAGAGGGTCTGATGGCTTCCTTCAGCTAGTGAGGGTGGGATTCTATGATGCCTCCCTTGAAGAAGACAAGGACCTAATAATAGATGAGCCAGTAATTATGTGGCACAGAGGAGAGAAGGTGTGTGCCATCCCACTCATCACCAGATATTGTTTACTATGTTTGTTTTGCCTTCAAATCTTCCCAATGATTATGGCTGAACTTAATAAAATCCAGTTTTGTAACTTTACATGGAAATGCACTATTGATTTCATTTTGCACTAAACATTTGTACATACAATTTGGTTCACACTGTAATTTAGGGTCCAATTCTCACGATTAACTTACTATTAACTATGACTTTTGCCTCAATAAACTCCTAATTACTGCTTATTAATAGTTAGTAAGGTAGTTGTTAAGTTTAGGTATTGGGTAGGATTAAGGGATGTAGAATATGGTCATTCAGAATAAGGCATTCATATGTGCTTTATAAGTACTAAATTACAGCTACTAACTTAAATTAAAATTAAAAATTAAATTACAGCAACTAACTAGTTGACAGTGAGAATTGTACCCTAAACTAAAGTGTTACCAAAATATGTTAAATGTAAATAATCCGGCTACATTTTTTATTTATTAGGTTGCATAAGTTGCAGGTTTTAAGTTGCATATTTCTTTATGCAATGAAAGTATGTGGTGAAACTCTCATTGAGTTCAGACTACATTTCTACTGCTTGTTCTGTTGTGGTTATTAGGAACCAGAATCATTGTGCAGTCAAAGCTGTCTGCCAGGCTCCAGGAAGGCCAGGCAAAAAGGAAAGCCAGTTTGCTGCTTTGACTGCATACCGTGTGCTGAAGGAGAGATCAGTAATGAAACAGGTGTGAATTTCTTCACAGCTCCTCACTTAATGGAATTTTGAAAAATAATAATAATAAATAAATATACAAAACATAGACGTCAATCAATCAATAAATGTAAAACAATTATATAAATACATTTTATGCTCCCCCTTTTCACAAATTTTTCCACAGACTCAAATGATTGCCTGACATGTTCAAAGGAAACATGGCCAAACCAAGCTCGAGACAAGTGCATTCCAAAAACATTAGAGTTTTTGTCCTTTCAGGAGCCCTTGGGAATAATCCTGTGGGCATTTTCAGCATTCGGGGCCTGTGCAGCATTAGCAGTGCTTGGTGTGTTTATAATGTACAGGAAAACACCAATCATACGAGGAAACAATATGGAGTTAAGCTTCCTTCTCCTCCTGTTCCTCTGCGCATGCTTTCTGATTGGCCTGACATTTATAGGGAAGCCCACTGACTGGTTATGCCGGACTCGGTATCCAGCCTTTGGAATCAGCTTTACTCTCTGTATTTCATGCATCTTGGCAAAAACTGTAGTAGTTTTAATGGCATTCAGAGCCACCCTCCCTGGCAGTAATGTCATGAAGTGGTTTGGCCCTGCTAAACAAAGATCAAGTGTAATCGTGTGCACTTTTGTGCAAGCACTTATTTGTATCATATGGTTAACAACTAAGCCTCCTGTTGCTGCATATAACACCGAGTTCATGAGTGCAACAATAATTGTTGAATGTGCTGTAGGATCTGAAATTGGTTTTTGGTGTGTGTTAGGATATATTGGCCTCCTTGCTTCTTTGTGTTTCTTATTAGCATTTTTGGCCAGAAAACTACCAGACAACTTTAATGAGGCTAAATTTATCACATTCAGCATGCTTATATTTTTTGCTGTGTGGATAACATTCATTCCAGTTTATGTGAGCTCTCGTGGAAAGTATATGGTTGCTGTCCATGTCTTTGCTATTCTAGCTTCTGCCTTTGGTCTCTTGTTGTGTATATTTGCTCCTAAATGTTATATTGTACTTCTGAAACCTGAGAAAAATGACAAAAAACATATGATGAAAAAATAAAATAAAATTTTAAAAAGTGTTACAAAGTTGTAATAATACGGTACAGTAAAAAATGCATGAATAGCCAAAATTTTTCCTCAGCAGAAATTACCTATACAAGTTATCCAGTAAATAAAATTACATTTAAATCCATTTTGTTGTTGGTATCATTTATATTTGACTTTTGACATTCAATTTCATTTAGACTTGCCATTATGTTCACCAACAAATGCACTGAGCACAGATGGAAGAAAATTCAGAATTTTTTAAATTCTGATAATTATTATTATTATTATTATTATTATTTTACTGTGCACATACTAAACACTGTAAATGTAGACTTTTTTTTGGTAATAAAAAAAATATTTGTATGTTATATCATTGACACTGTAGCTATTATGTATTTACAGTGCAATTATGTAAATTTCATATTATACAGAAATTATAAGTCTGCTTATTAGCCATACAACCATGACTCAAAATCCCATAGTGCCTCTTACTTTCACAGTACAATAGATCACAGTGCAGAGCTTTCCTTGTTGTTATGGCTTACACTAGTGGCATGGACAAACCTTTTCATAGGAAGGGTCAGAAATATATAAAAAGTAAACTAAATTAATCTGTAATTTAAAATAGTGAGTAGTAGTTTCATCAACATAATATTTGCTAACTCATTGTTTCTTTATATTTTTATATATGGTTTGTTTGCCTTCTTTTTAAATGTATTTGTTTAGCATCAAACAAACAATATAATAGGCCTACTTGTTCACAGTAATAAAACATCAAGTTTTGCATCAAGTAAGGGGTTTGTGATATACCGGTAGACACATTTAAACATTAGAAATGTGTCAACTGGTAGATATTTTGGAATGTCGCCTCTATTGTGGTTATGCTCACGTGACGTTTCTATGCTGCCCTGTTATGAAAGCTTATCATTTGCATGCATTTTTTTTAACCACTGCGGTTTAAAAACAAGTGATTTTAAACCGTTGAAGCGCAATAAGCAGCAAAAGAGAACTCCTTTCGCAATATGCATGCGCTGTCTGAGGGGCCGTTTACACAACATCGTTTTCAACTGCATTTGGCCATTCATTTACATTTCATTTTGGGAGCCTGAAAATGCAAACTTTTGAAAACGGGATTCAAAGTGCAAGTTTTGAAAACGTTACTGTTATCGTCTCCATGTAAACTACAAAAACTTCATTGATTTCAGATTTCATTGTCTGACCTTGGCTTTCACCTTTTTTTAGGGTGCCATCAGCTGACTTTGTCCTATTAGCAGTGGCGGTTCTAGGATTTTTCTGTAACGGGCCATTAAGGGGCCACTTGTTACATTCAGGGGCCAAATACAGGGTACATTCAAGCACACAAAATCATTTATTCAGTACGGTGCAAATACATTTCGGCAGTCATTCCTTTTTCAAACGCTCTAATAAAAAATTATGAGCCAGTAAAGTTTGTAATGATTTTTTTCATTTATTTATACTGTGCATAAAGGACACAATGCACTTCTTTTTGAATTCCACCTTTCAAGTTTCATAATCATGTCGTCGCTTATAAAAAGTAAATTATTTGTAATTGTTTGGGGGTGGAATTGCATCTGTGGAAATCATCTCTTCTCGTCGACGATTGATGGGTGGGAATCTCTAGGCACCTCACGATTCGATTCGATTACGATTACGATTCAGAGGGTAGCGATTATAGATTATTAACGATTTTTTTTTTTTTTTTACTACTTGGTACTTTAAAAGCCAAGTATTTATGATGACCCATAACGAACTTACTTCCAATACTTCCTATATAAATTTTATTAATAAAACAAATGGAAGTGATTTGGCAAGTCAACTGTAAGGTTACATTTGCCAGCATATGTCCCAACCAAAGAACCAACAGGAAAATAAAGGTGTGCCTGTACTAGCAGCATACTTGTAGTAAATTAATACACACTTCAGCATATTCTGAATCTCTAGCATTTAATAATAGACTTCTAACCAACATCCTCCTGTTATTTCCAATGAGCAATATAATCCTTCAGACAAAAAAAAACAAAAAACATTTTGCTGTAGCAAATTCACAAACCGTTTTCGTTCAAAAATATAGAATTATGTAGGCTACCAGCAGCTCTCATATAATGCTTGTGGACTTACACATTTTCTGAATATACAAAGCCGCTCTTTAATATACACAACTAAATAATAAAGAGTTATGACTTGAAATGTTTGCTGTATACCACAATCAAAAACAGCTTATACAGTGAATGAACATCTGCAGAGAGCACAGTCAAAATGTAACTTTGTGTGACTGGCATTGCACTGATACACACTGTGAGTGTTGAGGGCAGTAACGTGCGTATAACAGATCGGTTTACAGCATATTGAGGTGAAAACTAAACAATACAGAAAGCAGCTCTCATACAAAAAAATACTAAATAGGTCACAATGAAATTGCCAGTTTTACATACGTTAGCTTTTAATGAAGAGGGTGCCGTTCGGATTTGGCGCTCAGCCATCATGCGTCTGTTATGTGCGCGCCACAGACTGTCCGCGCACTGCACGTCCACTTTAGAGTTCCGCCTTTTGCATTCCGTCAATATTACGTTATTAGGAAAAAATATATATATTTTTTTTTAGAAATCGATTTTTGACATTTGTGAATTGATTCAGAATCGTCCACGTCCGCATCGCGATGCATCTAAGAATCGATTTTCCCCCCCTCCCCTAGGAACGGGGGCCAATCAGGGGCCAATCAGATTTTAGCAGGGGCCAGGGCCCCTGTGGCCCCGCCTCTAGAACCGCCCCTGCCTATTAGGGTAAATTATTTTTGGCAAATTGTCTGAAACCTCATACACATTCAGGTGCATTGTCACTATCTGAAATGTAGTGAAAAGCTCTTAGAGTTAAAAAAAATAATAATAATATTTTATTCCATATTGACAGAAAAACACAGAATTGTTGACATTTTTGCACATTTATTAAAAAAGAAAAACTGAAATATCACATGGTCCTAAGTATTCAGACCCTTTGCTGTGACACTCATATATTTAACTCAGGTGCTGTCCATTTCTTTTGATCATCCTTGAGATGGTTCTACACCTTCATTTGAGTCCAGCTGTGTTTGATTATACTGATTGGACTTGATTAGGAAAGCCACACACCTGTCTATATAAGACCTTACAGCTCACAAGTGCATGTCAGAGCAAATGAGAATCATGAGGTCAAAGGAACTGCCTGAAGAGCTCAGAGACAGAATTGTGGCAAGGCACAGATCTGGCCAAGGTTACAAAAAAATTTCTGCTGCACTTAAGGTTCCTAAGAGCACAGTGGCCTCCATAATCCTTAAATGGAAGACGTTTGGGCCGACCAGAACCCTTCCTAGAGCTGGCCGTCCGGCCAAACTGAGCTATCGGGGGAGAAGAGCCTTGGTGAGAGAGGTAAAGAAGAACCCAAAGATCACTGTGGCTGAGCTCCAGAGATGCAGTCGGGAGATGGGAGAAAGTTGTAGTAAGTCAACCATCACTGCAGCCATCCACCAGTCGGGGCTTTATGGCAGAGTGGCCCGACGGAAGCCTCTCCTCAGTGCAAGACACATGAAGGCACACCTGAAGGACTCCAAGATGGTGATAAATAAGATTCTCTGGTCTGATGAGGCCAAGATATAACTTTTTGGCCTTAATTCTAAGCGGTATGTGTGGAGAAAACCAGGCACTGCTCATCACCTGTCCAATACAGTCTCAACAGTGAAGCATGGTGGTGGCAGCATCATGCTGTGGGGGTGTTTTTCAGCTGCAGGGACAGGACGACTGGTTGCAATCGAGGGAAAGATGAATGCGGCCAAGTACAGGGATATCCTGGACGAAAACCTTCTCCAGAGTGCTCTGGACCTCAGACTGGGCCGAAGGTTCACCTTCCAACAAGACAATGACCCTAAGCACACAGCTAAAATAACGAAGGAGTGGCTTCACAACAACTCCGTGACTGTTCTTGAATGGCCCAGCCAGAGCCCTGACTTAAACCCAATTGAGCATCTCTAGAGAGACCTGAAAATGGCTGTCCACCAACGTTTACCATCCAACCTGACAGAACTGGAGAGGATCTGCAAGGAGGAATGGCAGAGGATACCCAAATCCAGGTGTGAAAAACTTGTTGCATCTTTCCCAAAAAGACTCATGGCTGTATTAGATCAAAAGGGTGCTTCTACTAAATACTGAGCAAAGGGTCTGAATATTTAGGACCATGTGATATTTCAGTTTTTCTTTTTTAATAAATGTGCAAAAATGTCAACAATTCTGTGTTTTTCTGTCAATATGGGGTGCTGTGTGTACAATAATGAGGAAAAAAAATGAACTTAAATGATTTTAGCAAATGGCTGCAATATAGCAAAGAGTGAAAAATGTAAGGGGGTCTGAATACTTTACGTACCCACTGTATTTGTTTGTTTGGGAGTGAAGGCTAACACAATTTAATCCACAGCATGCATATCTCAACATTATCCTACTTAATGATATAGAATAGCAAATACTTCGGTAACACTTTAGAATAATGGTCCGTAGTTAACAAGTAGCTATGCAGGAAGTAATAGGTAGTACTGCATTAACACCGAACTTAATACTATTAACTAATATGGAAGCAATATTAACTAAGCAGTAAGTAATATCTAATTTAGTACAAAGGTAGTTCCTTGGTAGGTATTTGATTATTACTAAAGAAATGTATCCTCACTGAGAACTACTTGTGAACTAAGAAAGAATAACCAATTAATTACTAATCACAAAAGTAACATGTCTAAAAAGTGAACAATTGTGGGGTTTTTTTTTTACTCTTAACATGGTCATAACATTTCAGAAGCTTGTGCCTCAAATGGGTTCTTAGTGGAAACCAGTTTATGAATATTATTTTCCCCCAAATACATTAGCTACAGGTTGAGATTGTGACTACTACTCTTGCCAAAGGATGGACGCATGTTCTCTGTTTATTTCAAACTTAAACATAGAATAATACTAATAATGATAATTTGTTTAAAATTTTAAACAATTAGGAAGTGATGCTGACACTCATGATTGGATTAGTTCACTATTATGAGCTCTTGAGTGTCAGTTCAATATGTCTCAGACTCCAAAGACCTACCTTTATGTTACAGTAGCTGCCAGAGGAGGACTTCTCTTTAGGATATGAATATAAACATTGATGTTCTCTTGTCAAAAACAATTTGCATCCTTAATGAAGAAATTGGCTGCATTTATGTTGCGATAATCGCAAAACCACATCTTCCAGATTACAATGTTTGTTAGAATATTACTAGTGCCTGTACAGTATGTGTTAAATATAAAATGAAATAACTTGTATTACTTGTGAAAAACATGCTAACTCCTCACTAATTACGCAAGCGTTACCTTGTTATCCCGCAGGAACTACTAGTGATGTGGCCCATTATTTTAAAGTGAAAAACATGCTAACTCCTCACTAATTACTCAAGCATTACCTTGTTATCCCGCAGGAACTACTAGTGATGTGGCCCATTATTTTAAAGTGAAAAACATGCTAACTCCTCACTAATTACTCAAGCGTTACCTTGGTATCCCTTGTTAACTACTAGTGCAGCCTGGTCTCATTGTAATACGTAGGTATTAATACGTAATTTTCTCAAAGATAGAAAACACTTTTTTGTACGTTTCGATGCTGAAACGTATAACGTTAATATGGACGTATCTGCAATGTTTAAACGTAACATTATTACGATTTTACAGCTAAAAAATGTAAACTATTTACTAATATTTCATATCATAACGATATCTGTATAATTTCCCTTTTACCATTTTATAGATTATAAATGTAAGATCTCTTAACCCTACTCCCACACCTAAACATACCCATTTTATTGACAAAATTAAAAGGATAAAACTTAATGGACAGATATGTGTAGGGAAATGGCAGTTTTATTAACAATATAGCATTAAAACATAGTAAAACTAATCCTACCCCTACCCCTAACAATTTCTGTAAACTAAGTTACGTAGGCTAGAATTATAAAGAAAAACAACAGACAGGTATAATCACAATCATTTATTTATTGAGAAAATATCAAAACCGGTACCAAAAGTTGTTCACATGATGATGTGTCGCAGTCCTCTCTGGCAGTATTGTATGAGGTAAAGTTACAGAGCAGAATATAAGTTATTAATCCATGAAAATGTTAATCCGGTTTCGGTTCGCTGTTCGCTCTGTGAAGGCGCGCGCGCTTCTCCAATTCAAATATAGTACACCAATTTAAACACGGCATGTCGTAATCTGTGACGAAGCATGCAAGAGCCAATAAGCGTCTGATATCACTGCCGTAAAACATGTCCTAACGTTTCGGGAGAAGCGGAAATGGAGATGAAGATCACTGGATAAAGGGCTGAATTTGGATCTGTTTCTTGCAAACAACGTATGGATTCTAAAGATTTGGATTACATCAACCTAATAAAATTTATATATTTTGTGAATTTATGTTGTGTTTTAGTGTATTATGGGTCTATAGGAGAAAATACCTTTTGTGTCTCACAGTAACTAAAACACAAAATGGTTAAACGATTAAAGAAGGTATTTTTAAGGTTTTAAAGTGTATTCTTGTTTAACACCATATAGGCTAATCATCCGAAACGAATTTGCAGCAGAAGGCATGAACAGAGCGAAATGTTATTATTTATGAGTAACGTTAAACTGTATTAATAAATGTGACTGAAAATTTAATTGATAAAACAATTGAATGCAATAGAGTCAAAACATTAATTTTGAGTAATTAGTGAGGAGTTGGCATGTTTTTCACTTTAAAATAATGGGCCACATCACTAGTAGTTCCTGCGGGATAACAAGGTAACGCTTGAGTAATTAGTGAGGAGTTAGCATGTTTTTCACTTTAAAATAATGGGCCACATCACTAGTAGTTCCTGCGGGATAACAAGGTAACGCTTGAGTAATTAGTGAGGAGTTGGCATGTTTTTCACTTTAAAATAATGGGCCACATCACTAGTAGTTCCTGCGGGATAACAAGGTAACGCTTGAGTAATTAGTGAGGAGTTAGCATGTTTTTCACAAGTAATACAAGTTATTTAATTTTATATTTAACACATACTGTACAGGCACTAGTAATATTCTAACAAACATTGTAATCTGGAAGATGTGGTTTTGCGATTATCGCAACATAAATGCAGCCAATTTCTTCATTAAGGATGCAAATTGTTTTTGACAAGAGAACATCAATGTTTATATTCATATCCTAAAGAGAAGTCCTCCTCTGGCGGCTACTGTAACATAAAGGTAGGTCTTTGGAGTCTGAGACATATTGAACTGACACTCAATAGAGCTCATAATAGTGAACTAATCCAATCATGAGTGTCAGCATCACTTCCTAATTGTTTAAAATTTTAAACAAATTATCATTATTAGTATTATTCTATGTTTAAGTTTGAAATAAACAGAGAACATGCGTCCATCCTTTGGCAAGAGTAGTAGTCACAATCTCAACCTGTAGCTAATGTATTTGGGGAAATATAATATTCATAAACTGGTTTCCACTAAGAACCCATTTGAGGCACAAGCTTCTGAAATGTTATGACCATGTTAAGAGTGAAAAAAAAAACCCACAATTGTTCACTTTTTAGACATGTTACTTTTGTGATTAGTAATTAATTGGTTATTCTTTCTTAGTTCACAAGTAGTTCTCAGTGAGGATACATTTCTTTAGTAATAATCAAATACCTACCAAGGAACTACCTTTGTACTAATTTAGATATTACTTACTGCTTAGTTAATATTGCTTCCATATTAGTTAATAGTATTAAGTTCGGTGTTAATGCAGTACTACCTATTACTGCCTGCATAGTTACTTGTTAACTACGGACCATTATTCTAAAGTGTTACCAATACTTCCAGTGTCCTCTCTGCATATATGGTATTTTTACATGTGCCCCATGCAGCATTTTTTTTTTATTTTCATGTTTTAATTACTTATGTATAAAGCAGTTTAAAATGACCCAAACCCATACAGGACCTTTATTATACAATTTTTAGACAAAATGCCAGATGATAACAGTTTCCAAGATAGGATTGGTTAATAAAATGTTTAAGGTGGGGCTTAGCAAAAGTGTATTTGCATGCATGTTGCATGCATTAGAGAGTCGAACTTGTAACCCGAAGGTCGCAGGTTTGAGTCTCAGTACCGGCAGGAAATGTAGGTGAGGGGAGTGAATGTTGAATGTAACTCTCATAATCCCGGGTGCCGCAGCAAAAAAGGCTGCCCTTTGCTCTGGGTGTGTGTTCACTGTGAGAGTGTCCAGTACTCAGTGCTGTGTGTGTGTGCACTTGGATGGGTGAAATGCAGAGCACAAATTCTAAAAATGGTGTCTATGGACACCATACTTGGCTACAGTCACATCGTTTTTTTTTTTTGTTGTTGTTGTTGTCACTTTCATGTTTCATGCAAGAAATTGACCAGCAAGAATGTTAATTCCAGATATCTACATTGAATTTCTTCCCAGTCACAAAGTTAAATGCAGATATCTCCAGAGAAAGGTCTTTCTAGTCAAAAATCAGATTGAGATATCCAAAAGTTAATTTGACTAGGAAGAATTCCAATTCAGAATATCTCTTATTAAGTTGTGCCTAGTCTAAACTCCAATTTAAGATATCTACAATTGTAACTTAAGTAGTAATAAATTACTTTCAGATCTAAACATGTATTTTGGATCTTTAAAGAAGATAAATTTAAGATATCTTTGAGTTATGATCTTTGATATTTGAGTTATGACTAGTCAATCACCAGTTAGCGCTATTTTGAATTATATTTTTGCTATTGGTAATTCAATTACAGATATCTTTAATAGAATGATGCCTAGTACAAAATCAATTATAGATATTAATTTAAATTAAAAGTTGAAAATTGTCAAAATATAAATGCTTATGTGTAATGCATTACGCATATATAACTTATATAAAATAAATATAATAAATAATTAGCAGCAAAAGCTGGGCAATTTTGTTACTAAAATGCTTTCACTGTGAACTGCTTTAATTTTGAGCAAGAAATAAAGGGAAAGTGGCTTTATTGCATCAGATATATGTAACATTTCCTTATTTCTGAGGTTTAGTTTAGGTTTGTGATTCTTCCCAAGAATAAAACCTACTCCGGAGCATGTTAGTACAATTCTTAGCACAATTCTTAGGTTTAATAACTGGTCAACTTATATGGGTTATATTAATATTTTTGCTAAGGAACAACTGTGGACTATCCCTGTAAGTAAGAGCATGGCGTGAGTGAATTTTGCACACATACATTCAGCCCTGTAAGCATTAATCCTGTAACCTGATGAACTAGACTTGAATAAAAAAGTACTATTTTTTCATCATATGCTTTTTGTCATTTCTCTCAGGTTTCAGAAGTACAATATAACATTTAGGAGCAAATATACACAGCAAGAGACCAAAGGCAGAAGCTAGAATAGCAAAGACATGGACAGCAACCATATACTTTCCACGGGAGCTCACATAAACTGGAATGAATGTTATCCACACAGCAAAAAATATAAGCATGCTAAATGTGATGAATTTAGCCTCATTAAAGTTGTCTGGTAGTTTTCTGGCCAAAAATGCTAATAAGAAACACAAAGAAGCAAGGAGGCCAATATATCCTAACACACACCAAAAACCAATTTCAGATCCTACAGCACATTCAACAATTATTGTTGCACTCATGAACTCGGTGTTATATGCAGCAACAGGAGACTTAGTTGTTAACCATACGATGCAAATAAGTACTTGCACAAAAGTGCACAAGATTACACTTGATCTTTGTTTAGCAGGGCCAAACCACTTCATGACATTACTACCAGGGAGGGTGGCCCTGAATGCCATTAAAACTACTACAGTTTTTGCCAAGATGCATGAAATACAGAGAGTAAAGCTGATTCCAAAGGCTGGATACCGAGTCCGGCATAACCAGTCAGTGGGCTTCCCTATAAATGTCAGGCCAATCAGAAAGCATGCACAGAGGAACAGGAGGAGAAGGAAACTTAACTCCATATTGTTTCCTCGTATGACTGGTGTTTTACTGTACATTATAAACACACCAAGCACTGCTAATGCTGCACAGGCCCCGAATGCTGAAAATGCCCACAGGATTATTCCCAAGGGCTCCTGAAAGGACAAAAACTCTAATGTTTTGGGAATGCACTGGTCTTGGGCTTGGTTTGGCCATGTTTCCTTTGAACATGTCAGGCAATCATTTGAGTCTGTGGAAAATTTGGAGGAAAGGGGAAGCATAAAACACAGATTTTTCCTTCTTCTCAGAAAACCATTAAGTGAGGAACTGTGAAAAACTTCACACCTGTTTCATTACTGATCTCTCCTTCAGCACACGGTATGCAGTCAAAGCAGCAAACTGGCTTTCCTTTTTGCCTGGCCTTCCTGGAGCCTGGCAGACAGCTTTGACTGCACAATGATTCTGGTTCCTAATAACCACAACAGAACAAGCAGTAGACAACGCTACATTTACTTAACTCTTTGTGTAGGGACATTTTGACAGATAACCATAATTTATGCACAATTTTCTAAATAACTTAAAATGTTGCAGGATAATCTAAATCAGTGGTGTCAAATTATGCTGCTGGAGGTTTCTAGCGAGTCAGAAGTCCTTGGGCCTGCCCCAATACCTATACTTGCAGTCTTTGCAGTTGAGCACTTGTCTACTTTCATAATACTATTTCCTGTATTTGGCCCAGTTGTTCAAGTGACATGAAGACTGCAGTGTTGCAAAAATACAAGCTTTTTTAAAAGAGCTTAATTTACACATTTTTATTTTAAATGGGTCCTTTTATGCTTTATCACTTTTTCAACTTTAGTTAGTGTGTAATGTTGCTGTTTGAGCATAAAAAAGATTTGCAAGCTCAAAGTTCACTCCAAAGGGAGATATTTTATTTAAAAACAAACCTGTGGTGAAAATCAAGTTTTTAATGCTGTTTATATGACTAGTGGTGTTTTTAATATGGTTTAAGACAAACTATGTGTAAATTCATAAGTCAACACCATTGATGAGTATTTTCTCCTTAAAACTGCAGTGAACCAAAGACAGTCTCAAAAACGCGGTTTGAAATCGCTGGTGTTTCTGACGTCACAAACTACCTTGTAACCAATTACGTCAATGTGTGGTCCTCAACGGGTGGATCTGTGAGCTGGTGTGAGTGAGTGGAGGCGGGGCTAATATTTAAATAATCTCTGCCCATCTCCAATTTTAAGAGCATACAAGTTCTTGAACATGATGCATGATGTGATATGCTTAGCATCAAAGCGGTATTAGAGATACTGTGGATTTAGTGTACATCAAGGGCACTGATCTTTGGCATTTACCAGACATTGGACAGTCTTGCACACTTACTTATTGTTATTGGCCAAAACTGCAAGTGTGGGTATTGGGCTAGATCCCTTGATTAGCTGGTTCAGGTGTGTTTAATTAGATGAGACTAAACTCTGCAGGACAGTGAGCCTCAATGATCAGGATTGAACACCCCTGATCTACATAAAACAATGAAAATGTACTCATGTATAATATATTAAAATGTGTATGTGTTTAGTATGAAAAAAAAATCAACAGTGCATTTCCATTTAAAATTATGAAACTGGATGCTTCTTAGTTCAGCAATAAACATTAAGTAGAGATGAAGAAAAAGCAAACATAGTAAACAATATCTGGTGATGAGTGGGATGGCACACACCTTCTCTCCTCTGTGCCACATAATTACTGGCTCATCTATTATTAGGTCCTTGTCTTCTTCAAGGGAGGCATCATAGAATCCCACCCTCACTAGCTGAAGGGAGCCGTCAGACCCTCTTTGCCAGTTCATCAGATCGTAGGATGCAACTGGATCACCGCTGTCATCAAATCTGACCTCTTCCCCTAATGTTGTGAAATGTGTTCGTTTCATGTAGTGCAGGAGCTAAGGTGAAGGTTGGGAGAAAGGATAATGCAAAGTAATGAACACATTAAAATACATATACATATATATATATATATATATATGTATATATTAGAGTTTTTTCCCTTATTTTTGTATAATTTAGCCATTGCTTAAATACTTGCACAATAATAATTAATTAGTAACACATTATAGGAGGAGAATGTAAAATATAAAGTAACATACACACACGCACACACACACACCTGCCATGGCAGAATTTGATACAGACTCCCACATGTCCCATTTTGAAAGGGGCCCTTTCCTGGGACACATGTGCTCATGTCATGTAATGCATGTGCTATGAGATACACAGCCTTATAAACATTGTAGGACACTCTGAGTTGTGACACATCTGAATAAGGAGTGTACACATCATCCAAACTCTCATTGCCATTGCAGGGTGGCCAGTTCTGTGCTGCTTCTTCATGTACATGGGTTTTTAAGGATCCATTCATCCGACAACGGAAAGTCTCTTCCCAAAACTCAGATAGGAAATGGGACGTCTCAGCAACAGAAACACTTACTCTTCTGAGGTAACTGCCAAAATGTGGGATATCAGCTCTCCGTATGGCAAACCCCAATGTTCCCTTTAACAGATCACCAAAATCCTCCCAGAGGGCTTTTGATGTGGCCCAGGCCTCACTGGCAATCCACTGTAGATGAGTAACATTTTGCCGTCTGCACTCTTTCAGGATACCATGCAGATATGAATCCACAGAGAAGCTTATTATGACAGTGGCAGAAGAAGATTTTAAAATGTTCACGAGTTCCTCTGCTGCATCTTGCGTCAGTGCAACAGGATAAAGGTTGACATAAGCAGGACAAATATTAAATTTTTCTGACTCTTTCAGGAAGAGCTGAATGGCAAACCGAGCATAGTCTGTATCCACACCGATCAACCCGACCCATGTCCACTGAAAATAATGAACAAGTTTTACCAAAGCTTTAATTTGAAATAAATCACTTGGCATTGTTCGCATGAATGCTGGAAACTCTCTCTTGTTACTGAGACAGGAACAGGATGCAAAGTAGCTCACCTAAAATATGAAAACATTAAGATTAGCAGTGCAGTAGCAGTACAAGGCAACATCTTTATCAACATAACATTGTATATGGACCAAAATGATCAATATTTACATATAATAAATTATAAAAACATGCAAATGTATGCACGTTAATCTAAATGATACAGCATCATGCATCAATACATCATCACAATTTTCATTACCAAGACAAATAAATTATATTATTGTTAATAAAATAATATTTTAAATATTAATATATTTTGTATATTCTGTAAATTTAATATATTTTGTTTTACTAAAGGTATTTTGAAGGAGCTTAGACTTCTCAGAACAGCCATGGATATTCCTGATGATGCCTCTCCCACAATTACAGGGCTAGGCTGCTTTTGTGTGTCTTCACAGCTTTGTCCACTGTCCCTCTCTGGCTGTCCATTGACCAGGAGAAGAGACCTCTTGACAGATACAGGTATGTCATCACCGCTGTCTCTGATGTGGTAGCCCAGAGATAGGTTCGGCAAAAGGTCTTGCCGCTGGTTTATTTCTCTCACAGCAAAGATCATTGTCTGCATCCACCTCAGTGCTCGAGGGGTAAAGCTGCAACAGATTTCAAAAACACTGAATGAATTAAACAACTGCAATTCAGCAAACAAAAATGCATTTTCTTTTAGTTCAGAGAGACTAAGAACAATTTTTAACAACTGTATTCTTTCACAGATCATCTATAAGAAGAAATATAAAACACAACACACAATTTATACTTAGTAGGTTTAGGTTTGGTCCTAAAAGAAGAAACCAATGATACAGGACTGAAATGCAAAGGAAATAGCCCTCCCAAAACCGCATCCCCCCCCTGGTAAAATGTGTATGTATCGTCATCTCCCTGATAGATGCACCTATCTTTATTTTTATACTGACTCTGCACACCAATACACAACATAAACCAAAGTGTGAGGAGGGTGACATAAAATAGTGCCATAACTGAATTATAATCTAGTGTTTACAGAATTTATAAACAATCTGTGATTGAGGGATGGCCTTAAGCTTGGTATTTTGTATTTTCGTTAATTTCATTGTAGCTACTGCTCATGTATAAAACATTTTGCAGGGGATACAGTGTAATATAAGATTCAATTGTAACTGTGCGAGGAGCATACTATAAGTAACAGCAATGACCAACTTATATAATTATTATATCTACCATATGTTATTGATAATGCAATTATTTTTGAATAATATCTGATATGTGTAACTTGTCACTAATAAGTGTTTCCATCTGGGATTTTTTATTTATTTATTTTCTCACCTCTCTAATGCAGTGGTTTCTTCAGACCACTAAGGTACAAGGTGACTTTGAGCTGCTAGTATCAATCAACCGGAGACTTCATAATATGAGTTGTTAGGACATGACATTTATACTCCTTTAACCCTCTGGGGACCACAAACGCGCCCGCGCGTTTTGCTCGTTTTTTTTTTTTAGCAATGAAAATAAACACTAAATGCTCTGTTAATTTTGATCTTTCATTTTCGTGTAATACATCAATCGATCCTGTTCAGTTTCTATTTTTTTTCTGTATACTCACAATAAAAATAAAGTGTTTTGCTTTTTGACAAATAAAGAAAAATTAACATGATGCGATTTCTGCCTTCTCTCTGTCAGTAAACTCCCATTTGAAACGCGTTCGAAAATGATCTATAACTCCGCGAAAATTCAGTCAAACAGGCAAACAGACCCACGGGCATAAAGCTTGAGATCGCATCTTTTAAATGAAGTCATTTATATAAAAAACAAATATTCTCAGCTTCTGTAATCTGTATAAAAAGAGAGCGACTCCTGTCGAGCTCATTACGACCTAATTCACAGTAATGTGACCACTCCCCGGAGAGCGCGTGCTATTCAAACGCAAATTCTGAGAACTATTTCATAGCTGTGAAACGCCCACATCAGCTGTAAACAAAGCGCGTCGCGACTCCTCGCGAGTGAGACATTATAGCCTACCTTATGGAGAAAAGATTCCTCAGAACAGTGCTGATGAGGAGCAATATCTCCTGAAATGAGGAGCAGATTCCGCTGAGGAGTGAGGTAGGCTGTTTTCTTTTCTCACGTGTGGAATAACGTTATGGAATAACGTTAGTGTAGGCCTATGTTAACCGCAAAAAGATGAATCGCATTTCTATAATATGACTCGCCTTTCTGTGAGATGAATGAAGGGGACATATTTGTAAAGACTGTTTAGCCTAAATATGAATTGCGCGTCTGTGTGTGAAAGAATAAACTGCTTTGCTATAGCCTACTGAGATGAGTAAAAATCGACTGGAATATGTTGAAATAAAATGTATTTGTATAAGCAATGTATTAAACTGCAAAAAAAAAATACTATTTTTGTCAAAAATAAATTCATAGACTAAGATGTTAGATGTTCCAATGTTGGCTATATTCAAACTAATGAATACATATGATAAAATGTAGGCCTATAATCTTTTTTTTTTCTTTTTTTTTTACAAAGAAAGAGTACACTTGAAATATTGTTGAAATTGTAATTATTGTTGTAATTGTAACCTTTTTAATAAAATAGCAAAACATATTTACAAGAGAGATGTAAGCGAAATCTTAAATGGTCAATATAAGTCTTCTTCTAAATACATCTTTTGTCCTTGCATTGTGGCTCAGTCAGTTTCACACCTGAGTGAATGGCTAATTATGCAAAGTGGGTGGGACATTCATAATCTAAGGTGTAAACTACTCCTCCCCCTCGCATATTGGCTTTCCAAGCAAAACCTGTTTTACACCATTTAAATCAATGTATTTTTTTTTGTGAACGATAAAGCAAGACTATTTTTACATAATTTTGAAGCTAGAACTCAAAGGGACAACATCCATTTGTCAAAAGTCTTGTGGACACATATTTAATATGTGTTTTGTGGTCTTAATTCAGCAACTTTCATTTAAATTTTTTCCAATAACCACGCATAAACATTATTCTCTTAAAAATACAAACATCTACATACACGTTGCTCGCATATTATGGTAGCCCTGTTTGTGCTATATAGAGTGAATTTACACCTTTGCCATTAACATGTTTATAAATAACTGAAAAAAGCACAAATGTCAAGGCATGTCAGAACATCTCAAGGACCCCAAAAACAGCTTGGTCCCCAGAGGGTTAAAGTAACTCCTAGTTGTTTGATTTGATGTAATATTGGAGCCTGTTCTTTGAATTGTCATCTACTGTGTCACAGCAACTGCCTTATTTGATGTAAACAGAATTAGATTGTAGATTTACAAGTCGAGGTGTTACTGGTATTTCCCAGGTGATGCTCCTTTCTTACAAGAACACAGAGTTTAATATGGGAAAAAAATAAAATAATAATTGACTGTATATTTTTTATAAAGTGAACTCTTCCTAACATTTCTACAAACAAATTAACTAAGATCTTGACAACACTTTAGTTGCTATCACCACAGTGACCATCAAGAAATAAATGAAATTATATTAGGTTAATACCTTATGCAAAGCAAATGTAGGTGCCTGTATTTGCGGTTATAAATGTTCATTGTAAACATCCATGATAAGGACTCACCTAGCTATCATCACATAAAGACTGTGTCTGTTCCCCGAATTTGGAAATCCAAAAAAACGTTTCAACCCATCTAAGGTTAAAAATGTAATTAATGTTCAACAAATAAAAAACAGCTATAATACAGATGAGCAAATTATAAAGCTTGGGTTGCTGAATATTCAATCCCTTATTACTTCAAAAGCACTTATTGTTAATGATATGATTACTGACTATAATCTAGATGTACTGTGTTTGACAGAAACCTGGCTAAAACCAAACGATTACATTACTTTAAATGAGTCCACCCACAAGATTACTGTTATAAACATGAACCTCGTCTGAAAGAACATGAAGCTCCTTCTACGAGGAGGCTTTATGCCCTAAAATGGAGAGTTTTCGTTGCTTGGTGTAGAGGCCAGTCGGTGAATTCAGTTGACTGCCCAGTTGGTTCAGTGCTAGATTTTCTTCAAGAAAAGTTTTCTTCGGGGTTGTCCCCCTCCACCTTAAAAGTATACATGTCAGCTATATCCGTCTATCACGTTCCTCTAGAGGGTGCATCAGTGGGGAGACACCCATGGGTAACTCGCTTCCTCCATGGTAATTTGAGGTTAAGGCCTGCGGCACGCTCAAGGGTGCCGACATGGGATTTGGCCATTGTATTAGAAGGCCTAGCCATGGCCCCCTCTGAGCCCATTGAAGAGGTGCCAAAGAAATTTCTCTCATTAAAAACTTTGTTCCTTCTTGTCTATCTCTTCTCTTAAAAGAATCGGGGATTTACAAACATTGTCGGTTGCTCCCTCGTGTCTTGTGTTTGCGCCTGGTATGGTGAAAGCGTTCCTGTTTCCAAAAGAAGGATATGTGCCTAAGGTCCCCACTAATGTGGCAGGTCCAATAATGTTGCAGGCTTTTTCTCCGCCTCCATTCCAAAACCAGGACCAGGAGAAATTAAACTTACTTTGCCCAGTTAGGGCTTTAGATGCGTATGTCCACAGAGCTGCCCTGTGGCGCAAGTCTGATCAACTGTTTGTGTGCTTTGGGTCCCCGAGTAAAGGGAAGCCCACATCTAAGCAGACTTTGAGTAAGTGGATAGTCGAGGCTATCTCACTTGCATATGAGTCGGCCGGTCATCCCTCACCACTAAAGGTCCGAGCCCACTCGACTAGGAGTATGGCTGCTTCTATAGCCCTATTGTCAGGGGTTTCGCTTCAAGAGGTATGTGATGCGGCAGGGTGGTCCTCTCCGCACACTTTTGTAAGGTTTTATAACCTGGATGTGGTTTCTACTCCGGGTTCTGGGGTGTTTCTAGTATAATGTGCATTACGATTTCACATATACAGGCACTTGAGGACTATGGCGACGTGGGTATTCAGTTCCCGCAGCGCTTGACGCAGCGCGAGTTCCCTTAAAAGGGAACGTCTCAGGTTACGTATGTAACCATGGTTCCCTGAGAGGGAACGAGACGCTGCGTCGCTTTGCCATACTCCCGGCATGCCTGTGACCAACTTGTTCGACCTATCAGAAGCTGACATTGTTTGGTTTAGGGGTGCTTTATAGTTTCCTGGTCAATGACGTCACCCGCCTATGACGTCTCGTCACGCCATTGGACTGATTTCACGAGTGCTTCATGACGCGATCACGCAGGGGCGTTCCCGCAGCGCTTGACGCAGCGTCTCGTTCCCTCTCAGGGAACCATGGTTACATACGTAACCTGAGACGTTTTACCCACTGCACCTATGATCTCATCTGGTGATTGGGTCCCATCCAAAACATGATCAAACTAAGAAAATAAAACAGACACTGAAATGTCAAATTTTCGATACAATCTAGAATTTGTATTAAAAATAAAAAATAAAAAAAATAAAACAGTATGCCTTTTGCCTGCTTTGATCAAGACAGGATATAATACATTTGAACATTATATTCCTTATGTGAAAACATACCAGTGGGTTTGGTTGGTTTTGTAACTGGAAATCTGGGGTTTCCTTCCTGGCACGTATGTTTGTCTGTCCCCAGCAATCTGTGTCAGGCTCTGGTGAACTTTGTGAAACTACAAAAAACAGAAGTTTAGAATATGGTGAAGTAATGTTGATTAAAATGGTGTTTTGTATTAAAACATGGCACATTTGGGATATTGGCTACCAAATAATGATTTGTATAAAAACCTAAACCTTGATGTTTACAATTACTTCAGTGATTCAAGTCAACTTTACCTTCTTGAAGTTCTGTGAAACTACCTTGTAGAGCACACAAAAAACATGTATATGTCTATGGCTAATTGAAACAATCTAAAGGGTATTACAGGCAATATTGAAAATTAGTACTCACTAAAACAACTACCTTCACTCCTGAATGTCAATTTCCCATGTAGGCCAATGTGGATGGAATGCTTTGCCTGTTCCTCCAAAGTTTTCGTGTATTTTTCATTAACTCTTTTGTTGTGAAGATGAAAGTACAGTTGTAGGGAGAACATATAATGTTCATCCCTCATTTGACACAAAGAATATCTGCTGGAAGACAACTCCCGGTTTAGCTGTTTAGCTACAGAGAAGTTAACAAGAGCAGCTAAGTGTGGTGCCAATTTTAAACTTGTCAAAACCTCCTCTTGTCTCCTTAGATTTTTTTTTGATGGAACCGATCATACAAAGAGAATCTTGCATTGGTTCCTGTCACAGGATGCAGTGAGGACAAAGTGTCAGAAGAATAGGTGGCCTCATTTTCAGAGACTTTTCTAGATGAGAAGCCAACATTTGTCACCCATGGGAACCGGACTTCAAGTCGTTTTTCCGCTGCTGCCTGGATGTGTGCAGCAGTGTTTTCACAAAGTCGTCCATCATATGGCTGGAAAAAACATTGGTTGGTGCAATTATTAACGTGTCTTGCAACAACGTCCAGCAATGTCTGACACATACACTGTGGGAGGGTGTTTAAAGCTCAACAGAGCATCTCCATGATCACGTGCTGACTCTTGCCACCACAGTGGTGACTCTTGCCACCACAGTGCTGACTGGTAGTACACCATAGAGTGTGGGCAGGTCATGTGCACAAAGTATTCTTGTCGCTTCATAACATTAAGGTTGATCTAGTGGAGACACAGACTTTTTACTACCTTTATGGGCCTTGAAAGTGGTTATTTCGTTGCATTCTATGGAGGGGTCAGAAACCTCTTGGATTTCATCAAATATCTTAATTTGTGTTCCAAAGATGAACAAAGGTCTTTATGGGTTTGGAATGACATGAGGGTGAGTAATGACAACAATTTCCTAAATGGGTGAACTTAATCCTTTAACATATGATAATGTCTTACCACCAGCCTTCTGAAGCTTAATTTAATCATTTGTAGAAACGCAGTTTGTGCACCGTGTGGTCCTGGTTTGTGAGGGGCTATCATTAACTTAAAATACTAACTTACGTTGCCATTACCATTAAATATTAGCATTTGTTAACATGTTAACTTAATCTATTGATTAGAATAAAGCTCATGCTGATTTAATGGAATTATTGACAAGCTCAGCCTTGATGATACACGTGCAACACTAACCATATCATTTTTTGTGTATTTCATTTTTCAGGGGATTGTCTGATATCCAACCATTTATTGATTTTATTTTATTGCTATTGCATTTTTTTGACAAAACAGTTCTTTTAAGAACTACCTTTCTTTCTCTAACTCTGTGTACACTCTGTTCTCAGGGCTGTCGCTAGTGGGGTGAAAGGTGGTGACAATTATAGGGGCCCCCGCTGCCCAGAGGGCCCCACAAAATCCAGCAGTTATACTATATAGGCCCCTGTTGTATGAACAATTCTAATATTTATATTAGTTGTATGCCTGAGATTTAAATGAAAACCACAAAAACATGCAATTTGGTTAAATATTTTTTCCAAATATCTGCTTCTCTTACCTCCCTAAAAATGGTTTAGTCCGATCTAAAGTATTTATTAATTATTCAGTAAGTGACAAACATCAGATGGACCCAATAAGATTTTAAGTCCCACCCCAGCTCATGAACAGAACCAATCAGAGTTGAGGCGGCAGTGCCTGAAGTTAACGATGAACTTGGTGGAAGAGCAGGCGACTAACTGACTGAAAATTTCGGGGAAAAGAAAACATAAATCAGGGCACCAGAAGCGCCATGAAAAGAAGGAGAGGGAGGCCAGGAGAGTTGTCGTATCCCAGTCGATCAAGACGTTAAAGACAGGTTGTTTTGTTATTTCGCTGGGAATAAGAAAACTACCGTCTACAGTCTGCCGGGTAGGCTATTGTCACTTTTCATTATCGGCGCGCACCGCAATTGACCGAATGATTACATGGTCAAAATTCCTGTCTTTTTTACACTATTGTAAAAAGAGTTTAAATTTTTTTACACCAGTCACGACGCATTTCATTATGCACCTGACGTGCCGGCTGATGATGTATTTATTACATCAATAAAACACGAATACAACACACTGCACTTGGATGAATACATTTATTAGCTTTATTTAATAATATTACCAGTTCCATATGATCTTTATTAAAAAATAAGACAATAAATTATTTTATTTGTAAAATTTGACTGCATTCTTGTCAATTTCTAAATGTTTACTTTTTGATTTATGAATTATAACAGACTGATTGAAAGAAAAAACATTATTTTGCTGTTACTTTTTAAAAAAATTGGTTTTATTATTATTTAACAATTTCTTACTTTTTGTTAAGTTTTTATTAGTTGTAATTTTTATATAAACATTTAACTTTTAAAATAAAGGTTTTACAACAACATCACCATCTTCTGTTATATGTGGGCCTCCATGCTCATCTATTTACAGTATATGATATTGGTGGAGGGTGGTGGGGGCCCACATCAATAATTTTTCAGGGGGCCCCGAAACCTCTAGCTACGGCCCTGTCTGTTCTACACCTCTTGTGTAGCTGCCTATCAATTATGGCAGGTAAGAAGCCATTTTTTTCCCAAAATCTTACTAACTGAAGTTAATTTGAGCAGAACATGCAAACACCTGTCCATGGTAAAAATGTAATTAGACTTCTAAAATGTTCTACCTTTTATATATACAAGTATGTTATTTTCTTGTATACACTGCATGTGTAGGAATACCCTTTGCTTTTGGAAAAGATGACGTCTTTTCTGGGACAGGCAGCTGTCCCTACTGTACAACTGGGGTGATGTCAAGTCCTGAGCACGTTCAGGCAAAGCATGTAAAGCATGCCATATATTTTGAGGACAATGGCATCCGTAAGCATTGTACAAAGCACACATGCATTTTACATGTTTGTTGTAAGTTAAAATGTATTAACTTTCTCTTGTCTTTCTAGAAAAAATATTGTGTTCCTTGCTTTTGTTTGAATGCCCAACAACAAAAGAGGTGCCATTGGCATTGCCCTAAGTGTCAGCACATCTTGTGTCGTGCCCCTGACTTTAAAAAGCACCTACATAATCATGGTATGTGCAATGTTATTAAGTTGGCTTGAGAAAGCCAACTTACTGAAATCCTATTTAAACTTATTATTATTCTTCTGAGACTAAAAAATCTGACTCTAACTCCTCCTAAAGCTTTAACTCTACATACTCCAAACTCGGGTCAGACCTTCAGACTGTTCTGACTTAGTGTGCTATATCTTTTCAGACTGATTTGACTTTCAGTTTTCTTAAAAATTAATATTAAAAACCATAAAAATCCCATAGACTTTCATTGCAGACTGCTCAAAATGAGCCAAGACTACGGTGGCCCATTAGTGCACAAACACAAAAACTCAAATCTAAAATCCCTGAAGCCCTAGACTCAATTAAACTACTATTCTATGTACTAATTCACTTTACTATCTATCTATCTATCTATCTATCTATCTATCTATCTATCTATCTATCTATCTATCTATCTATCTATCTATCTATCTATCTTCAAACCATATCTATCTATCTATCTATCTATCTATCTATCTATCTATCTATCTATCTATCTTCAAACCTTATCTATCTATCTATCTATCTATCTATCTATCTATCTATCTATCTATATATCTATATATCTATCTATCTATCTATCTATCTTCAAACCTTATCTATCTATCTATCTATCTATCTATCTATCTATCTTCAAACCTTATCTATCTATCTATCTATCTATCTATCTATCTATCTATCTATCTATCTATATATCTATATATCTATCTATCTATCTATCTATCTTCAAACCTTATCTATCTATCTATCTATCTATCTATCTTCAAACCTTATCTATCTATCTATCTATCTATCTATCTATCTATCTATCTATCTATCTATCTATCTATCTATCTATCTTCAAACCATATCTATCTATCTATCTATCTATCTATCTATCTATCTATCTTCAAACCTTATCTATCTATCTATCTATCTATCTATCTATCTATCTATCTATCTATATATCTATATATCTATCTATCTATCTATCTATCTTCAAACCTTATCTATCTATCTATCTATCTATCTATCTTCAAACCTTATCTATCTATCTATCTATCTATCTATCTATCTATCTATCTATCTATCTATATATCTATATATCTATCTATCTATCTATCTATCTTCAAACCTTATCTATCTATCTATCTATCTATCTATCTTCAAACCTTATCTATCTATCTATCTATCTATCTATCTATCTATCTATCTATCTATCTATCTATCTATCTATCTATCTATCTATCTATCTATCTATCTTCAAACCATATCTATCTATCTATCTATCTATCTATCTATCTATCTATCTATCTATCTATCTTCAAACCTTATCTATCTATCTATCTATCTATCTATCTATCTATCTATTTAATCTATATTTTGTTCTAACTAATCTATCTTTCTTTTTAACTAACTAATATATCTTTCTTTCTTTCATTCTAACTAATCTATCTTTCTAGCTAATCTATCTTTCTTTCTTTCTAACTAATATGTCTTTCTTTCATTCATTCTAATTAATCTATCTTTCTTTCTTTCTTTCTTTCTTTCTAACTAATCTATATTTCTATCTAATCTATCTTTCTTTCTAACTAATCCATCTTTCTTTCTTTTTAACTAACTAATCCATCTTTCTTTCTTTCGAAACTAATATATCTTTCTTTCTTTCATTCTAACTAATCTTTCTTTCTTTCTTTTTCTTTCTTTCTTTCTTTCTTTCTAACTATTCTTTCTATCTAATCTATCTTTCTATCTAATCCATCTTTCTTTCTTTCTTTCTATCTTTTTTCTAACTAATCTTTCTTTCTTTCTAAATAATGAATTGTTCTTTCTTTCTAACTAATCTATTTTCTTTCTTTTTAACTAATCCATCTTTCTTTCTTTCTTTCTTTCTTTCTTTCTTTCTAACTAAGAAGACAAGGAAATATTGTTGCGCTCAGATGAAGGCTAGTTGTAAGTCCAGGTGCGTGAAAACCAATAAAATGGAGAAGAGACTGTAGATGGTTCGCACTCTGAAAAACTAGACAAAGTCTTTAACAAAAAGAATCAATTATTTTAATAGAGCAAGAGCAGACGTTTCAGCCATCCAGCTATTCTCAATGCTCATAATGGATCAACACCAGACATGCAGTCAATTAATACCCAATAGGTAATCAGGAAACAAGTAACAGGTGCACAGGGAGGGGCTTCAGCCCAGACCCAGAGAACAAATAGAAACACAATTCTTTTAATAAAAAAGTTAACAATATTTATCTCTAAAAAAGAATAAAAGCATTTACAGAAAACATGAATAGTTTATCTCTTCATTCATCCCTTTCGGGAAAAGGCTGTTGAGTTCAAAAATCCAAAAAGATTCTCTCTGTAGCAGTTTTTTATCTACATCACCACCTCTCCTTTTAGGCAAAACTCTTTCAATGCCCAGAAATTTCAGGTCAGAAATTGCATGCTTAGCTAGTTGAAAATGTTGAGAAACAGACGAAGTTGCATCACATCTCCTGATTGCACTCAAATGTTCCAAAATTCTCGTTCGTGAAGCCCTGATAGTTTTGCCTACATACAGCAATGGGCAAGGGCAGATCAAAATGTACACCCAAGGGGGGAAAATACATGTAATCAATTGCTTGATTTTATATATCTTACGTGTGCGGATGTGTGAAAGACTGGAGTTTAAGGTAATGTGAACAGGAAGTGCAACTTTTGCATGGAAAATTACCCTGGGCATTAGAAAGAGTACTAGAAGGAGGCGTGGCAATATCAGCATGGACCAGCCTATCTCTAAGGTTTGAGCTTCTAGAAAAGACACAAAGAGGCAAATTTTGAGTAAAGGTTGAGTAAAGCTACTATGGATGTAACCTCTTTATATACAAACATTCCCCATACTGATGGTTTGACTGCCTTGAAGTATTTCCTTGATCTTCGGACTAATGATGATGGTCTACCTACTAAATTCATTGTAGATATGTCTGAATTAGTGCTCATTAAAAACTATTTCTTGTTTGAACATCAATATTACCTTCAGATCAGTGGCACAGCTATGGGTGCCACTATGGCCCCTGACTATGCCAATTTATATCTTGGTTTTTTGGAAGAACAGTATGTGTTCAATAACAATCCTTTTTTGGAGAAGATAATATTGTTCAAGAGATACATTGACGACTGTTTTGTGATTTTTCATGGCTCATTATCTGAATTTGAACTGTTTGTCTTATACATGAATTGCTTAAGATCTTCTATTAAGTACACCTATACAGCGAGTGCCACTAGTGTGAACTTTTTAGACACCTGTATTTCTGTTATTGATGGACATATTGTTTCTTCTTTATATAGGAAAGACACAGAGAAAAATAGCTTACTTCATGCCACAAGTGCTCACCCAACATCCCTGAAACGTGGTCTGCCTTTCAGTCAGTTCACCAGATTGCATCGTATCTGCACTGACAAAAATGACTTTGAGGTAAAAGCAAGACTTCTATACAGAGATTTTAACTCTAGGGGATATCCCAACAGTTGGCTTGATACAGCACTAAACAAAGTACGTGCCTCTGGTACACATTCGTCTAATTTGGTCTCCAAACAAAATGAGAACCGCTGCATTCTAAAACTGACCCATAGTCCTTTGAGCAGAGAAATTAGAAACATTGTTAATTCTCATTGGCATATAATTAAAAGTGATTATCAACTGAATGGACTTTTTTAAAATTTGCCTCTTTGTGTCTTTTCTAGTAGCTCAAACCTTAGAGATAGGCTGGTCCATGCTGATATTGCCACGCCTCCTTCTAGTACTCTTTCTAATGCCAAGGGTAATTTTCCATGCAAAAGTTGCACTTCCTGTTCACATTACCTTAAACTCCAGTCTTTCACACATCCGCACACACGTAAGATATATAAAATCAAGCAATTGATTACATGTAAATCTACCCACGTGGTATACATTTTGATCTGCCCTTGCCCATTGGTGTATGTAGGCAAAACTATCAGGGCTTTACGAACGAGAATTTTGGAACATTTGAGTGCAATCAGGAGATGTGATGCAACTTCGTCTGTTTCTCAACATTTTCAACTAGCTAAGCATGCAATTTCTGACCTGAAATTTCTGGGCATTGAAAGAGTTTTGCCTAAAAGGAGAGGTGGTGATGTAGATAAAAAACTGCTACAGAGAGAATCTTTTTGGATTTTTGAACTCAACAGCCTTTTCCTGAAAGGGATGAATGAAGAGATAAACTATTCATGTTTTCTGTAAATGCTTTTATTCTTTTTTAGAGATAAATATTGTTAACTTTTTTATTAAAAGAATTGTGTTTCTATTTGTTCTCTGGGTCTGGGCTGAAGCCCCTCCCTGTGCACCTGTTACTTGTTTCCTGATTACCTATTGGGTATTAATTGACTGCATGTCTGGTGTTGATCCATTATGAGCATTGAGAATAGCTGGATGGCTGAAACGTCTGCTCTTGCTCTATTAAAATAATTGATTCTTTTTGTTAAAGACTTTGTCTAGTTTTTCAGAGTGCGAACCATCTACAGTCTTTTCTTTCTAACTAATACATCTTTCTTTCTTACTAATCCATCTTTCTTTATTTCTAACCAACTAATCCACTGTTCATTCTTTCTTTCATTCTAGCTAATCTATCTTTCTTTCTAACTAATCCATCTTCCTTTCTTTCTTTCTTTCTTTCATTCTAGCTAATCTATCTTTCTTTCTAACTAATCCATCTTTCTTTCTTTCTTTCTTTCTTTCTTTCTTTCTTTCTTTCTATCTTTTTTCTAACTAATCTTTCTTTCTTTCTTTCTTTCTTTCTTTCTTTATAACTAATCAATTGTTATTTCTTTCTTTCTAACTAATCTATTTTTCTTTCTTTTTAACTAATCCATCTTTCTTTCTTTCTGACTAATCCATCTTTCTTTCTTTCTAAATAACTAATCCACCTTTCTTTCTTCCTAATCTTTTCTTTCTTTCTTTCTTTTCTTTCTTTCTTTTTCTTTCTTTCTTTCTTTCTTTCTTTCTTTCTTTCTTTCTTTCTTTCTTTCTTTCTACCTAATCTTTCTTTCTTTCTTTTTAAACTAATCTTTCTTTCTTTCTTTCTTTCTTTCTTTCTTTCTTTCTTTCTTTCTTTCGAACTAATCTGTCTTTCTTTCTTCCTTTCATTCTTTCTAACTAATCTTTCTTTCTAATCCATCTTTCTAACTAATGTTTCTTTTAACTTATCTTTCTTTCTAACGAATCTATTTTTCTTTCTCTTTCTAACTAATCTTTCTTTCTTTCTAATATTTCTTTCTTTCTAACTAATATTTCTTTCTTTTTCTTTCTAACTAATCTTTTTTCTTTCTTTCTAAGTATTACTAATTTATCAATCAAAATTTAAACTACTTTAAACTTCAAACTACTTAAAACTTCTAACTTTCTTTTAACTTCTTCAAACTCTCTGGTCTGGCTTTCTCAAGGCAACTTAAAGTTTGTCTCAACAAACTTTTTTTTCTAGTTAGTTATTGTCTTGTTTCACTTTGATGTCATTCATGTTATGATTAGCTCACCTCATCTTTTGTCATTTTTGCAGATCTTTCAGTTACATGCAAAATTACCAACAAGGCAGACAGTATGTACCTTTGATACTGGTATTTAAGAATGTTTAATATTTATTGATCTTTGTCTACTTTAACATGTTTATATATTGTCCCTCAGAAGGGCCATCTTCAGAAAAAACACAGGCAGGGCAGCAGGTCAGGGAACAGCCACCTGTCTTTTGTATTGATGAACGAAATGGGATTTTTGTCACCCCAAAAGATGCCCATGGACCTAGAGTCCCTGTTCACGTAAAGAAACAAATCGTCTCGGGGTCTATTGCCTGTGAGTCCCCTCTGTGTCGAGATTTTATGAGGATTGGAGTTGAAAGTGGCAATCCAGGCATTGAATGCGATCACCTTCAGAGGACAAATAGAGCAGTGTGCTATTCTTCACCAGCAGGACTTAGGGAGGACTCTTTGCAGTCAATGGTTGACAGTGGCCTGCTGTCGAAAACCCGACAAGATGAATGTGTGCAGCTAAGAAACCAAAGTATTTCTGGTGGTGTGGATTGTGTATTTCCCATTATTTGGCAAGAGAAAACCTCTGTCAGGTTTGTTTATTTTTCAGTGTTTACTGGGATAAGATACAGCTGGTGTCAGTTCGAAAGGACCAGAGTCTCTTTTGATAGCCATCTGGGCAAGTGGCACTGCCAGTGCCGCAATAAAATAAGAAGCTGCGTCCACAGATACCTGTGCATGTGGTGGCTGTTTCAAGAGAAACCCCATCTCCTTTCTTGTCAAACTGACACAAATGCTGAAGACAGTGATGTGGATGAAAGGGTCAGAGATGTTGCAGAGACAGAAGTGGCAACACTGGCTTCTACTGACATACAAGAGTTGACAGATTATTTGTGGAGGCAAAAGAGGGTGCCAGAAAACCTTCCACAGGATTTGGCATTCTTTTGTTGACAAATCCTGTGGAAGGTTTTCTGGCACCCAGACTTCTTTGAACCTCTAGAGGTTGCCCTGGTCCCACTCCACCAGCTTTGGGGGAGATGGTACTAATTACATGGCATGGGACAGTGTATGGAATATCTTCAGTGACTCGAGGTTAATTTCAGAAATGTATAGATCTCTTTTTCATGCATTTTCCACATTGTGTTTAACATTTCATATTTTATACAATTTCTGTGTTCTCCAGATGTGCCAGTGTATGTGAAGAACTGCCTTGTTTGTTGACGTCCAGTGAGGTTTCAAGAATATCAGTCTGGTTTTCACAATTATGAAAACAGGACCTTTTTGACCATTCCCCTCTGTTCTCTTCTGACATCTGGACTGGCAGTGAGTGACTTAATAACATGACATGAATTTCATAAATACTTCTACATGTTAGTAATGTCTGTGTGTGTTTTTATAGAATCATATTGCCCATGGACATTTTTTTGCAAACAATGGAGGATCATGCCAACATCACTTTTCCACACAATTTGATAAGAAAATCATTTTATAATTTCTCTGCTCTGAGGGAGTACTCCTATAACTATTCATGTCTCAGATGTGGCCACAGCCCTCCGGTTTTGGTTGCAGATGGAAACTGGAAAATTGCATTTGATTTACCAGGTAAAACAGAGTGAGGGGGTATTGTGTGAATTGTTAATTGTGAGTGCATATAATGACTGGTCTTGATATATATTTGCTTCTTTGCTCATTGTCTTGGTTGTGTATTAGCACATCTGTTTAGATGGCCAAATTTGGACAAAATCAGCCAAGAGGATACTCAAGTTAATGTGAGGACAAGATGGGAGACACTTGAGAAGGAAATGACTGCTTCTGGGTTATGTGATGGTGAGTGCTATTTTGGGGGTGGAGTGGTGGTACCCATAGCTTAAATCCTGAAATGAAAGTTATATTTTCCTTTTTGAATTTTAGGCAACAAATGTGCCAATCCTTATTCACGTCCCTTGACATACACTGCCTTTACTCCTTGGCTGGGTAACTGCTCCTAGGGTAAGCGATATTGTTCCAAAGACAGAAGTGTACAAAGGTCTGTCTCAGAAAGATGTGCTTTCACCTCTAGCTGTGGCTTGGAGATAGATGAAGAAGCCATTTTGCAAGTGCTGGAGTCCAACACTGTATGTAGTGTACTTTATTCTGCTAATGATGTTTTCTTCTACCATTTTTTTTTTCTTTATTAACCATGACTTTTATATTTAGCCAACGAAAGAATCCTTGGTCAAAGCCTGCAATGCCATTGGAGTATCACACGTGGGTAGTACCACGGACTTAATAAACAGACTTGAGGAGCTACTCCTTTACAAGGACTTGTACCCCAAAATGTTTGTTAAAGGCAAATGCAAAAAAAAGGCAAAAGGGCAAAATGGCAAAATGCAAAAAGGCAAAAAGTAGTAACTGGTTTAGGGACTGGCATTGTTACCAACATAAACATTGGTTTGTGAACCTAGTGAATGCACAGCAAGTGTGATGCTATGCAAATTATGTTGATTTGTGTTTTATTACGAGTATGTCTCTTTCCCTTTTTGCCTGCAAAACCTTTTCGGTCTGAGGTTCCATTGTTGTGGCTAAGCTACTTCCACTGCAATGTAGTAGTAGCCTGACCTTTTTTCCTTTACGGATATGGCATAGACCAGGGGTCACCAAACTTTTTTCTCTGGGGGCCACATTATCGTTCCTGACTGTGATGGGGGGCCGGAGCCGGGTCAGCTATATAACAGAATTGTATGACCCAGACCAAAATGACCACCAGCAGGCCTCATTGTGTAGTAGAGATTACTAGCCTGGCACAGCCATCCCCACTACTATATCCACACTATCAACACTTGATTCCTGGCACATATTTGTTTCTTTACTAGTGGTTTGCAAAAGTAGTAATCGAGTCTTCACACTTTGTTTTAATTTGAAATACCACAGATATTCCATTTATTTATTTTCTAATAAAAATAACATCAAAGCTGAAAGAAGAAAGAAACATCTGCCTAGTTGAGGTGATTGACACTGGCAAAGGTGAGTGAAAAATGATAAATTATAGGTAGGCCTGTTGATATTAATAATAATATTAATAATAATTATGTGCAGCCCTTAATAAATGTCAAATAAATAGGCCTATAAAATAAATAAATAAAAAACATTGAAATTATAATAACATGAGTAATAACATGAGTAATAGAACAACTAGCCAGCTCTTATGCCTATCCAGGTGAGCATGTTCAGTAAACATTTTTTAGGTCAAGGTGAAAATTAAATGAGCAGTAGGCTCAAAACTAAAGCACAACAATAATACAGAATTATGGGAATCAAAATCAGTAGTATATGTAGGTGAGCTGGATTTGTACTTTGATGAATTGTGCTGTCTTTGGAATGGGGTCAGCAACAGCAATCTCCTCTCCTCACTTCAGGGTGCCTTCTGGAGCCCTGGCATGGAGGGATGACAGATTGAACACAAGAAGCACCATAAATTCAGTAAATGGCAAGACGTGCTGCTGTCTGCTTTTCTCTGTGACATAATTGTACAAAATATGTAGCAAATTAAAAGAGCCTTAATGTTATATTTTAATTTTCTAAACTGTTTTAATTATTCTTATTTCTTTTTATTATTTTAATTTATTCTATGTAAAGCACTTTGAATTGCCATTGTGTATGAAATGTGCTATATAAATAAACTTGCCTTGCTTATTTCATTAAAATCAGTGTGCTTACCGTATCAGTGTGAACTGTGTGCTTGCTTCTGGCTGGTGAGAAGTTCAATGTCTGGTTGCAGGCTAGTGGTAGCCAGTCTCAAGGTCTGATGCAACTGTTTATCTGTGAGTCTGTTCCTTGTTGGATTCTTGGTTTGCTTCATGCGGGAAAAGGTTTGCTCACAGATGTAGGTGCTGCCAAAAACTGTGGACATCTTCATTGCATGCTGTTTGATGTGTGGGTAGGTTTCCTCTGGGAGCGCAGCATAGAACTCAATGAGACTATCAGGTTTGAACGCGTCTTTAAGGATATCGCACAATTCTGCAACTCGGCTAGTTCAAACTGAAGAGAGGGAGGGGCATCATTTATGTCGGCAGCAAAGGGGTTCTGGAACAAGTGTATTCCTTTACCGTTGACATGAAGCTCACGGAACTGCGCACTGAACTCTCCCTGCAGCATTTCCAGTGCATCCTTGCACTTTTCGACTGGGAACGGGACAGCTGGTTTCTCAGCGCTGTAGCTTTGGGTGGCAGGGAGATGCGTGAAGTCCAGCTGTTGGACCTGTCGCACAAGCAGCACTAGTTTGACCTCGAACGCTTTGATGTGGGAATACATGTCACTGATTAGCTTCCCTTTGCCTTGGAGCTGCACGTTAAGGTGGTTCAAAATTTCAGTCACATCAGTTAAAAACGCGAGGTCCCACTTCCATTCTGGCTCGGTCAGCTCTCGTACCGTTTCACCTTTAGACTGCAGGAAGGTGTTGATTTCGGGTAGCAGGTCATAGAAACGGCGCAACACTCTGCCTCGGCTTAACCATCGAACTTCTGTGTAGTACAGCACATCCCCGTAGTCAGACTCAAGCTCGGAGAGAAAGGCCTGGAACTGTCTGTGTTTCAGCCAATGTTTTCGGATGTAGTTGACACAGTGCACAACCACCTTCATGACAGACGCCCACTTCAGAACTTTGCAGCATAGTGCTTGCTGGTGAATCAGACAGTGGACTTGTAGTGGGGGGGTGAGACCTCGTTCCTCGAATTCGCTGTTCAAGCGCCATACTAGCCCCCTCGTTGTGCCAACCATACTAGGTGCGCCATCCGTAGTGATGCTGGCCAATTTAGACCAGTGTAGATTCAACTCTTCCATTGTTTTGCACACTTGGACAAAAATATCCTCTCCTGTCGTAGTACCTGTGAGACATTTTAGAGCTGCCAGCTCCTCAGACACTTCAAAGCTTGCGCTAACTCCACGAATAAAAATGAGCAGTTGTGCTGTGTCCTGCACGTCATTACTCTCATCCATGGCCAAAGCAAAAAACTCGAATTCTGACGCTTTCTCATTCAGCTGGTCATACACATTGTCCCCCAAATCTTCGATTCGCCTGGTCATAGTAGTTGTGGAAAGACTCACCGCGTTGAGCGCATCCTTCTTGTCGGGACACACCTCCTCGGCCACAGCAAGTATGCATTCTTTAACAAAGTCCCCATCAGTAAACGGCTTTCCATGGGTAGCTAGTAGGTGAGCTACCTTATAGCTAGCTCGGACAGCAGCCTGGTTGACCTGAGTTTGGCGAAGGAATAAATTCTGTTGTGCAGCCAGTCCGCCTTTCATCCTCCGAATCCTGTCTTCTCTTGCTTGCCCTCGCAAGCTAGCATACTCTTTGTGGCGGGTTTCGTGGTGACGACGCAGATTATATTCTTTGAAAACCGCCACACTTTCTTTACATATAATAAACGGCACGGTCCTTACACTGAACAAAAAAATAATCGTTGGTCCACTGTTCTTTGACAACTCTGCACTCTCTATCAACTTTTCGTTTAACGCTAACCATTTTGCTGTCCTGAACACTGACCGTTATCTGACAGTTCTCTGCGCGTGCATTGTCTGTCACTGCTTGATCTCGAGCATGTCGGGTGACGAAAATTTCGGAAAATTCAAACATTTTTAACTGAAAAAAAATCAACAAAATACCAGATGCAGACATGTTATTATTTTCCAAAAAGCAATTAAAAAAAATATGCCATGACGACTTTTGGGGATTGCCTCACTGGGCCGGTTCAAGTAGTGGGGGGAAGAGGGGCTGGGGGGCCAGTCAAAGGGGGGTGGCGGGCCTGAGTCGGCCCGCGGGCCTTAGTTTGGTGACCCCTGGCATAGACGAATGATGAAGTGCAGTTTCCTGAAATCTGTCCTGACAACTCTAAAATATAAATAATTATCATAGGCTTATGGAGATTTAGGGTAAGGCAAACACATGATTTGGAAAATGGTTTTATGATATTCACTATTTAAATTTTACTCAAAAAGTTCCATAATATAGCTTTAATTTTTGATGAGGCGTCATATTTAAATTAGATTTGACATATTCATTTGTTATTTGCTGCATGGTTGCTATTACACGCCACCTAATTTAGCAAATTCTGTAACAACCCATGGAGACATCATACATAATGATATGCAAGGTAGCTAACCATATAAAATCTTTTGGACATAGAAACATCTCTTAGCTCTCTTAGTTTTTTTGGAGCTTGATAGAACAATGATTTACATTTTTGTCTCTGTATTTCACCTTTCTAGAGCAGCTGTGACTTCAACCTGCTCTCCACAGGATGACTTTGATCTTCCAGTGTTCTTGTCTAGTGGAGACCTCACAATAGGAGGAATTTTTCCTTTACATTATAGAGTAGAACTTCCATCAACAGACTACATAAAGAGACCTTTATCAGCACAGTGTCAAGGGTAAGGATATTTGCTATTTTCCAATAATTTCTGGGCAATTCAGTATTTTGCCTGCTGTTTAATTTGTATTCCGTTTCCCAAAATCAAAAAATAAGATGGTAAACCAATATTCTAAAAGCAATTTTACAAAGTTATTTTTGTGGCTTTAAATGTAGGTTTGATCCAAGAGCTTTCCGCTGGGCTCTTTCTATGAAGCTTGCTGTGGAGGAGATAAACAGTAGAAAAGATCTCCTTTCAAATCATACACTGGCTTACAGGATTTTTGACTCTTGCTCTACTCCTGTAACGGCTCAGAAAGCAGTCCTAGCAGTACTGAATGGGCAGGATGTTGTTCAGAGTTCAATGTGCTCTGGGGCTGGCCCTTTATTAGGATTAATAGGGGAATCTGGATCTTCACAATCCATTGTTCTCTCCAGAACTGTGCAACCCTTCCAAATACCCATGGTAATAAGTTATTTCTGTTCTGTTTATGTTCTGTATCTTGGAAACATAAGCTCAATATGCATATATTATTTTAATGTATTTTATGGTAATTCATTTTTTTTCTTCTGTTTTATAGATAAGCTATTTCTCAACCTGCTCTTGTCTAAGTAATCGGAAACAGTTCCCAACATTTTTCAGAGTGGTTCCCAATGATGATTATCAAGTCAAAGCTATTGCACAGCTGTTAAAAAGGTTTGGCTGGACATGGATTGGTGTGGTCACTGAAGACCATGACTATGGCAGATTTGCTTTACAAGGCTTAAAGCGAGAAATTGAAAATACTAACATTTGTTTGGCCTATCATGAAATGATCCCAAAAGACTACACCCAAGAAAAAGTCCTAAAGATTCTTAAAGTAATGAAGGAATCCACAGCTAAGGTAGTTGTTGTTTTTTCAGTAGAAGGGGAATTTTACCCTTTCTTGAGAGAGTTTGTGACTCAAAATATCACAGGAATTCAGTGGATTGCAAGTGAGGCTTGGGTAACAGCTTCACTGTTAGCAGAAACATACCCATTCTTAGATGGCACAATTGGGTTTGCAATACGTCAAGGACACATTCCAGGTCTTCAGGATTACCTCAAAACAGTGACCCCAGAAAGGTACCCTTCAAACCCCCAAGTTCAGGAGTTGTGGGAGGCTCTGTATGGTTGTTCCCCCTCCACATCCAACTTGAACAGTCATTTGCCCTCCTGCACTGGGAAAGAAACTCTCAGACAAGAACACTCTGCCTACATGAACACGTCCAGCCCTCGTGTGACCTACAATGTGTATAAAGCAGTGTATGCCTTTGCTCATTCTCTACATAACCTCATTCACTGCAGGCCTGGAAATGGTCCATTTGAGAATTTCTCATGTGCAAACCTCAGCAATGTGTTCCCATTGCAGGTAAAACTGTTTTAGGCTTTATACTTGGAACATTTTCAATTTCGGTGACTTTTTTCATAGCAAATTTAATTGTGTAATTTATCTGGTCTTTTCTGGTCCTTTAAACAATATTATTATTATTATTATTATTTATTTTTTTTGTACTCTAAAGCTTCAGCATTATCTTGAGGATGTTTCCTTCTCAGTATCCGGAGAAAATGTTAACTTTGATAATAAAGGAGACTCAATTCCATATTATGATTTGATAAACTGGCAAAGACACTCAAGTGGGGATATTCAGTTTGTGAAAGTGGGCCTGTATGATGGTGCTCAGCATTCTGGGAGAGAACTGGTGATTGAGGAACATGCCATTATGTGGTTTAAACAACAGAACAAGGCAAGGTGTTAACTGTGCACTGCAATCTGTTGTTCTTTTAAATATCTCACTATGGTGTCCTTGAGCTGCTTTCAATCAAAAACATTTGCTAATGTATGCTGCGTATAACAGAGGAAAACATACAGAAAATACATTGAAATTTGTGATTATATTTACTTTTTTTTCATAGGTACCCGTCTCTGTGTGCAGTAATAGCTGTGTCCCAGGGTTCAGGACGGCTGCCCGTCGTGGGCAACCTCTGTGCTGCTTTGACTGTGTTCCATGTGAGAGTGGCAAGATCAGTAATCAAACAGGTAGATGCACCTTACTGCATGTTGAGTGATAAATATTTATAATTGTGTATTATGTATAAATATTTACTTGCATTTATTTATACTGTCATTCATGTAGTTGTTTAAATTCTAAATCTCTCACATGCACTGTGAATATTATTATTATTATTATTATTATTATTATTATTATTTATTTTTTAGATTCAGTAGATTGTCTGTCATGCCCTGAAGACTACTGGTCCAATGCAAACGGAACAGTGTGTGTCCCGAAAGTAGTTGAGTTTCTCTCCCATGATGCAATGGGAATCACGCTGACTGTGATAGCTATAGTGGGAGCCTTTCTGACTGTCACAGTGCTGGGGATATTTCTGTACAACAGAGGAACCCCTATAGTCCGTGTGAATAACTCAGAACTCAGTTTCTTCATCCTGTTGTCCTTGACTCTGTGTTTTCTATGTGCTTTGGTGTTCATTGGGGAACCCACATCCTGGTCCTGCATGCTACGACACACTGCCTTCAGCATCACCTTCTCCCTCTGCATATCCTGCATCCTGGGCAAGACTTTAGTGGTGCTGGCAGCTTTTACAGCTACCCGACCAGGAAACAATATAATGAAATGGTTGGGCCCAATACAGCAGAGAATCATAATCTTCTGCTGCACTCTAGTTCAAGTGGTCATATGTACTGTCTGGCTTGTAGCGTCCCCACCTTTCCCCTATAGAAACACTAAATATCAACAGTCCAAGATCATCTTGGATTGCAGTGTGGGCTCTGATCTGGCATTCTGGTGTGTGTTGGGATACATAGGCCTTTTGGCTTGTGTCTGCTTTTTTCTGGCATTTTTAGCACGGAAGTTGCCAGGCAATTTTAATGAGGCCAAATACATCACCTTCAGCATGCTTATATTTTGTGCAGTGTGGCTGGCATTTGTACCTGCATATGTCAGCCAGCCTGGTAAATTTACAACTGCTGTGGAAATTTTTGCTATTTTAGCTTCTAGTTTTGGCCTGCTCCTCTGCTTATTTGCCCCCAAATGTTACATTATTTTACTGAAGCCTGAAAAGAACACCAAGCAACATCTCATGGGAAAAGTTATTAAATGATGCAATGGGATGTTGAATGTGGAATAAGTATCCAAAAAATATTGAATTTAAATTAAAATATAATTTTACCATAAATTAATATAATAATATATAATTATTATCTAATATGATATGTTAAGAATGTTATTATTCTAATCTGATATCTTCATATAGGTATATAGGAAACAGACTGTGTAAATACTTGTATATACTTAAAATGAGACTACATACACCACAAAATTGTATCATGTCCTAAAACAAATTTACTCTTTCTAATGAATACAATGTATATGGTCATGGGTTGCGCTACTGTTGTAAAAAGGAATCATATTAATAAAGCATATTTATGAATATCAGTATTTTGAATCCTTCTGATGGCATATGACCATGACACATAATGAGATGCATGAAGATCTGTGTCTGATATATATAACAGGGTGTCCTGCCCACTGTAGTCATGCTGAGGGATGCAGCCATTAGAGAGCATGACTGTCCTTCGCCTGTGGCTTCTGGTTTACCATCTCAGTGCATTCACTCCTGGAGATGCTTCTAAATGTGTCCTGCAAAGTGACTTTGAGCCAGGCCTCATGGCTAATGGAGATTTTCAAATAGGTGGCATTTTTCCTTTGCACTACAATCAGGAAATGCCAGATCTCAACTGTACTTACAAACCGGGGCCAATCAAATGTAATGGGTGAGTAACAAAAATGTTGTTTGTTTTTTTTTTAAACTGCCTAGAGAATATAATATTTGTAGGGTATAAATATCTTAAATGAGTGTTTTGATATAAATATTTAAACGTGTACAACTTAAGTTTAGATGCCTTTTATTTCATTCTTTCTGTTTACTTCATCTGCAGATTTGATCCGAGAGCTTTCCGCTGGGCCCTTACAATGAAACTTGCTGTGGAGGAAATAAACAAGCGAGCCGATCTTCTACCTGAATACACTCTGGGTTACAAAATCTTTGACTCTTGTGCATACCCTCTGACTGGGCAAAGATCAGCAGTAGCTGTTCTAAATGGGCCAAATGAGCAATTAAGCCCCATGTGTGCAGGTCCTGGTCCACTGCTTGCTATCATAGGAGAATCCGGGTCAGCTCAGTCTATTGTAGTTTCAAGACTTTTGCAGCCTTTCGGGATACCAATGGTGAGTCTAAAAATAAACATTTTCAATTATTTTTGTGTTAATTTAAAGTGTGTTGTGGTTTGTGTATGCTTTTTTTGTGAGAAAATAATTAAATAGAGAATAAATTGCGAAAAAATAAATGTTCAGTAATGGAGAGTTAACCATGTACACAGTCTTAGCTGTGTAAATTAAAACCATGCAGTGCAACCTAAGATCTAATAATATTCTTGTTACAGAATTATTATTTTTTCTCTTGACAGATCAGTTATTTTTCATCATGTGCATGTCTTAGTGATAGGAGAGAATTCCCTACATTCTTCAGAGTAATCCCTAGTGATGCCTATCAAGTAAAGGCCATTGCAAAACTCCTGCTGCATTTTAACTGGACCTGGGTGGGAGTGGTACGAGGAGATCACGAGTATGGTCGCTTTGCCCTTCAGGGCTTACTGAAGGAGTTAGAGGATACAGGCATATGTGTTGCTTATCAGGAGATGATTCCTCTGTTATACGAGCATCAGAGGGCGCTGGAAATCATTCGAGTCATGAGCCACTCCACTGCTCGGGTTGTAGTGGTATTCTCAGCTGAAGGGGAGCTCACACCATTCTTAAGAGACTACATGGAACAGAATGTCACTGGGATACAGTGGATTGCTAGTGAGGCATGGGTTACAGCCTCTGTGTTCACAGGAAGTGAATATTACCCTTTCCTTGGAGGGACCATGGGATTTGGCATACGACAGGGCCAAATTCCTGGGTTAAGTGAGTATCTCACAACAGTGAACCCACAAACGTACCCCTCAAATCCTCTGGTTTACGAGCTGTGGGGGGCTTTATATGACTGTTCGCCCAACAGTTCCAGCTTAAATAATCATCTGCCCTCCTGTACAGGGCAGGAGACTGTTAGGGTGCAGCACTCTGCCTATTTTAATACTTCTAGCCCCCGCATTTCCTATAATGTTTATAAAGGAGTGTATGCCATTGCTCATTCCCTGCACAACCTTCTTCACTGTACACCTGGGAAAGGGCCGTTCAAAAACTCCACATGTGCAAGTGAACATAATGTCTACCCATGGCAGGTACTCAAAATAATGAGTGCTTAAATGATTAATGCTAAATTAACTCTGCACAAAGTTATGACTTGAACTAATGCAAACAGTCTTTTATCTCCTAAACGCAGTTACAGCAGTATCTCCAAGAAGTGTCATTCACTATTTCAAGAGAGACAGTGAACTTTGACATGAAAGGCGATTCTATCCCATCTTATGACCTCATAAACTGGCAGCAGGGCTCAGCAGGAAATATTGAGTTTGTTAATGTGGGGATGTTCGATGGTGCACAAGAATCTGGCCAAGAACTGGTTATCCAAGAGAAGGCTATCATGTGGCCCGGACATCAGACTGAGGCAAGCTGTTCTCACAGTGTATTTCAGTACATGAGATTCCATGTTCTGAAGTTCTGTAGGGTAAAATGGAGGTAAGTATCAATTTGAAACATGAAAGAATTGTTATTCTGAAGATGGAAGATCTGTCTGTGGGAAGGAAATGCAAAAGGCAAAATTAACTATACTAAATATACTATTATCATTATATATCCAGGTTAGTTAGTAGCAAATTAGTTTCTTTTCAAATAATTAATAATGCTATTGACCTATAGGAACATTATTAATATACACTTGTATACATTAATATATGTGTGGCTGTGTTGTTAAGCAGGTGCTGGTGTCTGTGTGCAGCAACAGCTGCACTCCGGGATTCAGGCAGGCTGTCCGTCGTGGCCAGCCACTGTGTTGCTTTGATTGTGTACCTTGTGACAGTGGCAAAATCAGTAATAAGACAGGTTGGAGAACTTCAATAATTCAGGGGAAAAAAACAAAACAAAAACTGTGACCTTTATCCTCATTTTTATAGTCTTTCCCTCTCTTTAGATTCATTAGAATGTATGGCCTGTTCTGAAGATTACTGGTCAAATGCTGATGGAACAATGTGTATTCCAAAAGTGGTTGAATTCCTATCCCATGATGCAATGGGAATGACCCTAACAGTAATAGCTGTAGTGGGGGCCTGCCTCACTTTAGCTGTGTTTGCTGTATTTCTCTATTACAGAAACACTCCTGTTGTACGCATAAATAACTCAGAGCTCAGTTTCTTCATCTTGTTATCACTGACTCTATGTTTTCTATGCGCTTTGGTGTTTATTGGGGAACCCACATCCTGGTCCTGCATGCTACGACACACTGCCTTCAGCATCACCTTCTCCCTCTGCATATCCTGCATCCTGGGCAAGACTTTAGTGGTGCTGGCAGCTTTTACAGCTACCCGACCAGGAAACAATATAATGAAATGGTTGGGCCCAATACAGCAGAGAATCATCATCTTCTGCTGCACTCTAGTTCAAGTGGTCATATGTACTGTCTGGCTTGTAGCGTCCCCACCTTTCCCCTATAGAAACACTAAATATCAACAGTCCAAGATCATCTTGGATTGCAGTGTGGGCTCTGATCTGGCATTCTGGTGTGTGTTGGGATACATAGGCCTTTTGGCTTGTGTCTGCTTTTTTCTGGCATTTTTAGCGCGAAAGTTACCAGGCAATTTTAATGAGGCCAAATACATAACCTTCAGCATGCTTATATTTTGTGCAGTGTGGCTGGCATTTGTACCTGCATATGTCAGTTCACCTGGTAAATTTACAACTGCTGTGGAAATTTTTGCCATTTTAGCATCTAGTTTTGGCCTGCTCCTCTGCTTATTCACCCCCAAGGTTTATATTATTTTACTAAAGCCTGAGAAAAACACCAAGCAACATCTAATGGGAAAAGACAAATAATACAACTGATCATGTTTTGAGTCCAGTACAAAGTGAAAAAAAAATAGAAATAATATGAAATAAATAACCAAAAATAGCAAATTAACAGTAATTGAATAAACACTTTTTATATATATATAATTTTTGCTTTATTAATATGAATACTACTGCATTTTTTTTTTTAGATTGTACTATGAGTGGTACTTGATGTCTTATTGTTAACAAGTGTACACATTGAGGCATGTAAATCAACCATACAGTAATAACACAATGCTTCAACAATGGGTATTTGTAAGAGTATATCAATTTACTGGACACTACAAACAACAAACTATAAAGGACTATTATGTAACAATCAAACTCAGACCTACACTTCTACAGGGATACTACAGCCATGCCCTTTACAAATAATAATACTAATAATAATAATAACTAAAAGACAAGAAGTTCAGGCTAGAGACTGAGAATGTGAGACAAATGACCCCTTGCCTGGCAGGGATCACTGGTGATCCCAAATCATAGTTGTTCAAAATGCATTACTCTTTAAAACATCACACTCTTACTTGATCTGGACAAAATCAGCATCATAAGGAAGGTTTAAGACTCCAGCTTCGATATTTGACCACTGTTTATGATTAAACTGGTTTGCAGTGACATTAATTTCTTAATTTATGACAGGAGTGCAAAATATTTAATCTGTAACGTTCGTTATTTTGAATAGAATTAATCACTCACACAACATCCATTCTCATCTTCTCCGGTTTATTTGTGCTCAAATACATAACAGAATCCGCCAGGGCAATTATTACAAACGTGCGCATATTTGGAGAAATATTGATTAATTATCATATGTTAGTAAAATATTTCGCCAATACAGAATACAATTTCTATTCATTTTCCACTGAATAATGCAATCTGAACAGCTGAAACAGCGCACGGAGCTTGTTGTGTGTCTCCCCTTCCTGGTTTGCGTCAGAGCTGACCTCGGAGAAATATGATTCGGCTGTCCAGCCGTCAATCATCTCACGTGAGTCAACGTGACCTCTTCTGCATGACGCGTCCTGTGTATACTTCCTGATTCTGCACATTCATGATAAACAAAGCGAACGTGACATTTCTTCACCGAAACAGGTTCTAATAAATGCACGATTTAAGTATGTGTGTTTTGTGTGTTATTTTCGTGCGATTTGGGGTATTTTTATATGAATAAAAAATAAAGGTAAGGATAAGCATATAGCCCATAGCTTCATATAAAATGCTAAAAATAACATATTTCAAAATCGTTTTCTGACTTGAAACCATTATAAACCGCGACCGGAATATGATACAAACACTCGATGGTGTTTTAAAGTGAGCTTTAAATAAAAGTGTAATATTAATAAATTGAATTGTGTCATGTAGCTTGAGGCTAACTGTTGTGCTAATGCACCTGCTGCAGGAGCTGTCTATTCCATACAATCATTTTTTTTTTTTTTTTATAATTCGCAATTAAAAGTTCCAAGAATATTTTTTAGTTGTTTGTTTTCTAACAACAAGGCTTAAGTTAATAGGTGGATTATTCGTATATGGGGGTTACACATTATGTGTCAATGGCTAAGCATTATGCCAGAAGAAAAGCTATAATGGCTGCATTCAAACAAAAGAATAAGGATAAAAGAATGATGAAGACCATCACAGGTGTGAAAGCTTGGTCGATTTAAATGAAAAGAACATGAATGTGCCATTTCTTTTCGCCAGACATTATTCAGAGACAGTAAATAGGTGTTTAGAGGGCAATAAACTATTTGGTGAGAAACTTGTTTGCCTTCTCTGAGAATTCTCCAAATTCTCCCCTGACATGGTCTCACAATAGGCTTCATAAAATGCATAATTTTAGAGATATCATCCTCAGACTTGAAATGAAGCATGACCACAGTTGTGGCTACACTTTAGTTGTGGTTATAAGTTGCTATCCTAAATTCACATAATATTTTTATACATTTAATAAATATATTCTTAATATTTGTTGTTTTTGTTTTTATGTTTGAGCTTATATATCTCAATATTAATAACAGTCTGGTTAATTTTGAGTCTTGAACTATAAACTCTCAAGGGTTGGCTTTCTAAATATATGTTGGTTATGTGTCTATTCAGAATGACTTATGAGCAGCAACCTTTTTATTTTGGGTATGTCATGTATGCAGCTCTTGCCAAAATTGGGGGTGACGGGTAAGGGTAACTGTAACCTTAACTGTAACCTTAACTGGTAACCTTAACTGTCACCCCCTTTTTGAGAATAGTCGTGAAAATGCACTTGTGAATGGTTGTAATTCAAGAATGCTTTGGAATATAGACCTACATTTGGTCTTGTTTTAAAGAAGACACTCAGCAGATTATTGCACTTCAAATAATGAAAGTATAAAACAATTATGTAAGTTTAAATATACTGTAAACCAAATGTTCTGTACTAAATATTTGTATTTTATATAAATAAATATTTTGCTAAATAATTTTTACTCTAGAATTACTAAAAAATCAAATCCATATGTCTATCCAAGTTGTGTTCCAAATTTGAAGTTGATATCACAAAAATTGCACAAAAAAGTTCCAATGAGATTTTGTTTAGGCACTGTCCCAAAAATAGCCACCGGGTGTCACCCACATCCCATTGATTTTTTTTTTTCTTTCCTTTTTTTTTTTTCTCCTGTAACAAATTAATACATTTCTGTCCAAATATCACTTCTATCACAAAATATGGAAACTTGAGACTCAGACCTTTCTGAAAGCATGTGTTTTGTCAAGATTAGAAAAGGTTTTGATTATAAAGTAGTTAAAATACATTTTGTAATATGAAACTTGACACCGCCCACTAGGGGATGTACCCAAGAATTTAGAGTACCGTTTCCATGGTAACGCAATGTCATCCAATTTCAAAACAGTTTTCACAGGATGAACTTTGTGTTCATAAGCTTTCGAATGACTGATTCCTAATTTATGATGATTACTAAAATATGTGATATGAAATGAAAAAAAGTTAAGGACAGATCTCATTGTAAACTTGTCAAAATAAGTAGGATGGTGAGAGAACAAAATATAGGGGGAGACCGGGGACAGTTGCAACATGGGGATGGTTGCAACATGTCATTTTTCTCCAATCAGAAACAAGCTAGAGTGATGACACTCATACTGTACATGCACAGTTAGACCCTCCCCCCACTAAGAAGACAGTAGACATATTCAACATCTGCTGCTGCATTTATTGAACAAAACTTGTTTTGGAGGTATGAAAGTAAATTTTTTCATGAGATATATTTTTTGTCATACTGTCCACACATTTTGTATGAATTAATCAAAACTTACTTAGTTTGAATTATTGTTTTGTTGACTTCTAAGTGACATGGTTAGCATGTGTCAAAGTCAGTGTGTCTAGCAGACACATGATGTTCTGTCATGGCTGATAGGGTTTGGGACAGTTGCAACAAGTTATAAATTGCATGTGTAATAAAGGTTTGTTGCATTGCAAAATGTTCAATTCTTCCTGTCTGACACTGAAATATGGAGAGATTGAATAGCATCTGTAACACCTACACACTGAATCTATGTAGGCCTATGTTCTATACATAAACAAAAAAAAAAACCCGCAATAACTGTTATTTGATAAATATGACTAAATAAATAAATTATAGGCTACAATAATATTATTTAAATAAATAATACTATAATATTATAGTAGGCCTAAAACAGTTAATATTTTCAGAATTATATGCTCATTGAGACAAAAAGCTAAAATAAAAAAATAGGTATTTTTAACGTGTTGCAACCGTCCCTGGGTTGTGTTGCAACCGTCCCCTGGGTCGGGGTCAGTTGCAACATCTGACTTCTTCCATTCAAATAAATACTGTGAACGATATGTTATATATAATCATCTTTAAATGGTATGGGTAATTAGCAGACAGATGCAAGTTTAATATATACAAATTTGGTTGGTCTAGTCCAAATAGTCTCTGACTGAGAGTCTAGTCTCTCTCTAACTGAGAGAAATGCAAAAAGTGTTGCAACTGTCCCTGGTCTCCCCTAACAATTAATTTTGAATGTAAAACATTCATCATGGGATTGACAGGGGGTGGGGGGACTTTAAAGACTTTAAAGAAACTTTATGAACACCCACAGCACATAATGACATTATGTATGACACAGCATTCAAATATATTAACCACACCCTCTTACATTTCCCCTTGCAAATTCATTGCCACAGAGAACAATCTTGGCTATTTAAACATGGTGCAATGCTCACCCGATATTTGGAGAGCTCACTGTCCTAAACAAGAGAATGAATGTTTTATTAATTGTTACAGTACTTTGCATTGGCAGACTTTGTCCTGCTGTGTTTGGGGTTAATTTAGGCATCTGCATCCTGCAAAGTGACCCTCAGCCACCTGCCCTCTTAAAGGATGGAGACTTTGTTATTGGAGGGGTTTTCTCTATTCATGACTATCTGAGGACAGAGAAGCACCTCTATACTAGATGGCCACAACCACTAGAGTGCAGTGGGAGGTTAGCATATATAGTATGGAATATCACTCGTAATATAACATGTTGATATTGAAATTGTTCAAATTATAATTTTATATCAATAAAATATGAATGTTCATATATTCATAAAAAATATTATCTGATGTTTATAATCATGTGATAAAGTTATGAGAATTCATATGTGTAACTGTTTTCATGTAAAAGTATATTTATTTTTCTATTGTATTTTTATTTATTTATTGTGTTTATCTCAACAGCGTGGGTTTTAGAGAGATGCGCTTTGTTCGTGCCTTTGAGTTCGCCATCAATGAGATCAACAACAGCTCTGATCTCTTGCCAGGCATAACTTTAGGGTATCATATATATGACTCTTGTGCTTCTGTGCCAATGGCAATCAAAGTAGCCTTTCAGCTTGCCAACGGACTAGATCTCATATTTAACGACACTGATTCCTGTGTAAAATCTGCAGCTGTTACAGCAGTAGTCGCAGAATCTGGCTCCACGCCGTCTATAAGCATTTCAAGACTTCTCGGTCCATTTGGAATTCCACAGGTGCGGGTTCAATATGATTACTTCATGTCATTTTAAAAATAAATGCAAATGTAGTTTAGATATAGATCTTTTACTCCATTTATACAAAGAACGACCAATAGAATGTATGTAATTGATTTTTTGTTCGGTTGCTTACTTTTTCACTTTCCCTTAACGGTAAACTAGGTGAGTCATTACGCAACATGCGCGTGTCTCAGTGACAAGCGGCAGTATCCTACTTTCTTCAGGACCATCCCCAGCGATCACCATCAAGCGGCCGCACTGGCACGGATGGTCAATCACTTCGGATGGACGTGGATCGGGGCTGTGCGCAGTGATTCAGACTACGGGAACAATGGCATGGCATCATTCCTGAAAGCTGCGGAGGAGGAGGGAATCTGTGTGGAGTATTCTGAGGCCTACTACAGGACCCAGCCACGCAGTAAACTGAAAAGAGTTGCTGATGTCATTCGCAGATCAACGGCTCGTGTAATAGTTGCCTTCCTGGCCTCAGGTGACATGAGAATCCTCTTAGAAGAGCTGAGTCAGCAGCCTCCTCCTCCGATGCAGTGGATTGGCAGCGAGGCGTGGGTTACAGACCCAGAAATGCTGCGGTTTAATTTGTGTATCGGTGCTGTAGGCTTTGGAATCCCGCGGTCTGTTATCCCGGGATTTCGTAACTTTTTACTTGACCTGTCTCCAGAGCAGGCGCTGAAATTTCCCCTGCTGACAGAATTCTGGGAAAACTCATTTAGCTGTAGTCTAAAACGGCAGACAGGTTATTCTACTGGTATGCCAGCATGTGATGGCACAGAGGACCTGCGCGCATTACAGAACCCGTACACAGACACGTCCCAGTTGAGGATCACTAACATGGTGTATAAAGCCACATATGCTATAGCTCATGCCCTGCATGGCATTGTATGTAAGGAAAAGCATTGTGACAAAAACATAAAAGCTGAGCCCCAGCAGGTACGTTTTCAAATAAAAAAATCTAACTGATTTTAAATGAGAGAAAGAAAAAACAACAACAACACACACATATATATATATATATACTGTATATATTCAGAATCTTACCCAGTATTTCTGCATTGATAATTTATCAAATTATATTTCAATCAACACAATGTCATAAATACATCTGAATTTTGAATGTCCACCCTGCAGGTTTTTGATCAGCTCAAGCGAGTAAACTTCACCAAAAATAATTATTCTGTTTCATTTGACACCAATGGAGACCCCGTGGCCACCTATGAACTTGTGAATTGGCAGCTTCAGGGAGACGGTTCAATTGATTTTGTTACAGTTGGTCAATATGATGCATCGCAGCCTAAAGGACAAGAATTCAGGTTGAGCACAGCTATCATTTGGAACGATGGCAGGGAAATGGTATACATTGTTTTATTCTGTTCATGTGTAAGTTAACTGTGAATATCTGTGAATATCTGTGAGTGCTGTGTTCTTGTCTTCCTGCAGGTGCCTGTGTCTGTGTGCAGTGAGAGCTGTCCTCCAGGCACTAGGAAGGCTGTGCAAAAAGGAAGACCTGTCTGTTGTTATGACTGCATTGACTGTGCTGAAGGAGCGATCAGCAATGAGACAGGTACTTTGTTTAGGCTTATTCTGCTAAATAAAGAATCCATTTTCTTTGCATCTTGTATGCCCCCAAAAGAAAAGCAATCTTGCTTTTCTGTTCAAGGCCGGTCATTCTAACCCACAGTAAATTATGGTATTCTCTATCATCTTTTGTGTGTGTGTGTCCATCGCATTGCCAACACATCTGTGTGTAATTTAACTATTAATTCATTTTCCAGATTCTATAGATTGTTATCCATGCCCTCCGGAGTCCTGGCCCAACAATGAGAATGACAAGTGTCTTCCTAAACCAGTGGAGTTTCTGTCTTGGGATGAGATCCTTGGTATCATCCTCACTGTTTTTTCTATGGCCGGGGCTTTAGTGGCTTTGAGCATGGCTTTAGTGTTTTATAAAAACAGGACATCTCCAATAGTAAAAGCCAACAACTCAGAGCTGAGCTTTCTGCTGCTCTTCTCATTGGCTCTGTGTTTTCTCTGTTCACTTACTTTCATTGGTCAGCCCACTGAGTGGTCCTGTATGTTGCGTCACACAGCGTTCGGGATCATTTTCGTCCTCTGTATCTCTTGTGTTCTGGGGAAAACAATAGTGGTGTTAATGGCCTTCAGGGCTACACTTCCAGGAAGTAATGTCATGAAATGGTTTGGGCCTGCACAACAGAGACTCAGTGTTTTTGGTTTTACTCTTGTACAGATCCTTATATGTGTGCTTTGGTTAACAATATCTCCACCTTTTCCTTACAACAATATGCAACACTACAAAGAAAAGATCATTCTTGAATGCAGTTTAGGATCAGCTATTGGTTTCTGGGCTGTACTGGGTTATATTGGCCTCCTAGCTTTCCTTTGCTTTATTTTAGCTTTTCTGGCCCGCAAGCTGCCTGATAACTTTAATGAAGCTAAATTCATCACATTCAGTATGCTCATATTCTGTGCTGTTTGGATCACATTTGTTCCAGCTTATGTCAGCTCTCCAGGGAAATTTACTGTAGCTGTGGAAATATTTGCAATTTTAGCTTCTAGCTTTGGTCTGATTCTCTGTATTTTTGCCCCTAAGTGTTTCATTATAATTTTTAGACCAGAGCAGAATACCAAAAAACATTTAATGGGAAAAGTACCATCAAAAGCCCTCTGAGACACACACAACTCTAGTGCCAACTGTTTAATATAAGATATAATACATTCTGATTTTAATGCGTAAGCTTTGACATCAACTGACATCACTGTTACACATGTTTGTGCTATACTGTATGATTGTTACAAAAACAGTTTAGAACAGCAAACTTATCAAAATGAATTTCAAGGTAAATTTGCACTGATATAGTTTTATAATTACACTTGTTGTCTGAACAGATGTATAATCTTGTGTACTTGATTCAGCATGTTTCTGAGTTATACAATATACAGATATACAAATAAAAAGTATTTTATAAAACATTGCTTTATAATATTCTAATATTTGTGATGTTATACGTGTAACCTAAAAATGTATTAATATGAAATATCAGCCAATAAATTATTACAGAAATGGAAACAGGCTTTTGTGCCATATACCATAAGCTTTCATAAAATGTAAATACAAGCTTTTTTTTCCTTTTCTTTTTTTTTTTAATAAAAGAAAAATAGAAAGGAGTCAATGAGGTCATGCATTATTTTTTCAATGGTCTCTTGTCGTGATCACAAGTTAATTTTCAGTAAAATTTGTTTTTTCAACTTTTTTTGATATCTTTTTTTTTTGTGAACTAACCTTTTAAGATTTTCAGTTAGGTCTAACAGGTAAAGTAATTGAATAATCAAACAGTCATCACTGCATAAATTATAAATTGAATACAGATTTATTAAAGTTAAATTTAATTAAATATTAAAGTTGCAAAAGTTATTCAGTCAAGAGCAGAGAGTGATTTTCTCTTTGTCTTGTGTTCTTTGATTAACGTTAATGATATGGACAGCAGCAGGATTAGGCTGCTATCACCTTAACCCTCTGAGGTCTGAGCTGTTTTCTGGGCCCTGGAGGTGTTCTGACATGCTCTGACATTTCTGGTTATTTCTGTTACTTGTGACATTTTCATGGCTAAATTACACTGTATTCAGCACAAACTCTGCTACGATAATATATCAGCAGCATGTATGTAAAAGTTTGTAGTTTTGAGATAATGACATTTATGCGTGGTTTGTGAAAATACAAAAAAAAATTCTCACTGAAATAAGGCCATGAAACCCATACTGATTATTTCTTCACAAGACTTTTGAAAATTGTATCACGTAGCCTAGAATATTTGCTCTAAAACTATGTGAAAATCACCCTGACTGCTCATTCAGATAAGACAATGTATTGATTTAAAAAATTTACGACGTGTTTTGTGTGAAAAAGCTTTATGCAGAGGTCATTAATATGTATTGTTTTCACACCTGAGAAAGACAAAGACCCTCCCCTAACGGCCCTATTAGGAGCTATCAGGCCCTGTCATTCTGAGCAACCTTGCACAATACTGTAAATGAGGAGATTTAAAAAAGAATGGCTTTTAAATTGTTTGGATTTATTTACAACACAACATAGTCCAAAGATACACACAACAAATGCCAAAAAAGCACTTATTGAAAACAATGATCCAAAGACAGAGACCTTTGTGCCATTCCTAAAAACATTGTACATACCTTTCATTTCCAAGGTGTTTGATTTTCACTTTACCATGTTCATGTTCACTGAAGTCCTCAGTGGCATCTGGGCCCTGAAAAAAAAAGTGAACATACTGATATCAAGAGAAAGGCCTGCACGATTTTGGGAATACATTTTAGATTTTTCTGGTTAAAATTGCTTTTTAAAATTCACAGAATACACACACACAAATGTTTCCAACAATATATAATATAATGAACACCAGGTTTGTTGTGCCATGTAGGCATAAGCTATGCGCAGTGCTGTGTAACATCTGCATCTGCCATTCAGTCCTTCAACCGCCAGAGGGAGCCATTCCCTGAATACTGAATACTGCCACATCACTTCCTGTTCCTATCAGTTATAAGCAATGTTGTTTGTACATCATGTTGCGAAGTATTGCCAATTTACCCTGTCTCTTTCGAGTGTTTTGCTTATCCCTGTTTTGGTTTTGTGATATTGCCTGTTTGTGACCACAATTCTTGGATTATCGGATTTGGACTTGTTTGCTATTTTGGACTGCTTCTACTGTTATCGACCATGCATTTGTTGACTACGATACTCACCTTGATTATCTATTTGTTTGTACTGCTGTGTGAAATAAAGCACTGCATATGGATTCAAACATTCAACCGAGTCAGTCATCGTCACAGAATACTTCGCCTGATCAGAATCCAGCAGAGATAACGCAACTACAGGCTGCGTTTGCCTATCAAAATGAAAGGATCACAGATTTTCAAGGCCAACTTTCATCTCTACGGGCTGCAAACGAACATCTCACACGGTACATTCAATCTCTTCCACCGATCAGGCATGATACGGTAAGATTTTCTTTACCTGACAAGTTTGATGGCACAGCTGAAAGATGCAGAGGGTTTTTGCGTCAATGCACTATCTATTTTGAGAATCAGCCGGAGGCTTTTTTCAGAGATTCAATCAAGTGCTCATTCATGATGTCACTGTTAACTGGAAAAGCCCTCGATTGGGCATCTGCTGTTTGGGATCATAACGACCAACTGAGAACCTTGTTTGATTATTTCTCCAAACAAATACGAGAAGTCTTTGAATATCCCGCGGGAGGAAGAGATGTTTCTTTACAATTGCTACAGTTACGTCAAGGAAATCGCTCAGCAGCCGATTATGCCGTTGAGTTTCGTACGCTTGCAGCACAAAGTGGCTGGAATGAGGTTGCGTTGAAACCAGTGTTCAAGCAGGGTCTGAGTCATACATTACAGGCTGAGCTGGCATGCAAGGATGTGGGTTCAGATCTCAGTCAACTCATCTCAATGGCTATTAAGGTTGGTAATCTTCAACGTAATAATCCACCAAGTTCATTGGTAACTTCAAATGTTATCCCAGCTACCAATATTCAGGAACCAGTTGAACCCATGCAGATCGGATTCACCAAGGTATCTGTGGAAGAACGGGAACAACGCAGAGTGAACAGGCTATGCTTCTACTGTGGTCAGCCGGGTCATCAGTGTCGTTCATGCCCTAGTAAACCAGTCCAAACCAAAGTTAGTACCCCATTGCCTATGATGTTGACTAAATGTTTTTCTCTTCTTATCACGCTCACATATGCTAATTCTTCTCAATGTGTTCCAGCGTTAATTGACTCTGGCTCAGCATTAAATCTGATTCATCATGAACTGGTCCATGAACTCAAATTACCTGTTATCCCTTGCATACCACCGATTAACATTACAGCCATTAATAGTCAACCTATTGGAAAAGGAATTACTCATCAAACTGTTCCAGTTACCATCAAGATAGGCCTGTTTCACTCAGAAACCATCTCCTTGTATGTGACATCAACGCCCCAGCATCCGATAATCCTAGGAAATCCATGGCTGACCATTCACGACCCACAGATTTCATGGAGTTCCAAGGAGCTCACAAAATGGTCACCACATTGTTTCTCACGTTGCCTCCAAATTCGGACACAACACCCTTGTCTAACCACAAGTATTGAGAGTCCTGTAACTAATGATCATGTGTATATTCCCCCAGAGTATTCTGACTACAGCGAGGCCTTCAGCAAGACCAAAGCCACCCAACTACCTCCTCATCGCCCATGGGATTGTGCAATTGAAATGTTACCCAACACTGCACCCCCTAAGAGCAAGGTCTATCCACTAACCATTCCTGAAACACAAGCCATGGAGAATTATATCAAGGAGGCTTTGGAATCTGGCTTCATCCGTCCTTCCACCTCACCCGCTGCTTCCGGTTTTTTCTTTGTGGAAAGTTTTATGGAACCATTACCGTGGTCTCAATTCAGTCACCATTAAGAACAGGTACACACTCCCATTAGTTCCTTCTGCATTAGAACAGTTACGAGAAGCCACCATCTTCACTAAATTAGATCTACGCAGTGCCTATAAATTAATCCGAATCAGAGAAGGTGATGAATGGAAGACAGCTTTTATCACCACCAGGGGGCACTATGAATATTCTGTTATGCCTTATGGCCTGTCTAATGCTCCTTCCGTGTTTCAATCATTTATAAATGAGATTTTCCGTGATGTTCTGAACCACTACGTCATTGCCTACATTAATGACATTTTGATCTATTCTAAGACACGTGAGCAACATATCCATCATGTAAGAAATGTCCTGTCTCGACTGCTGGCTAACCATCTATACGTCAAAGCCGAGAAATGTGAATTTCACGTTTCTAACACCACCTTCCTTGGATACAAGATCAGTCATAAAGGAGTGGAGATGGATACAGCAAAGGTCAGAGCTGTCACGGAGTGGCCACATCCTACCACGGTCAAGGAATTGCAGAGATTTTTGGGATTTGCAAATTTTTATAGGAGGTTTATCCGCAATTACAGTACCATCGCAAGCCCCCTTACATCGCTACTTAAGGGAAAACCAAAGAAATTGTTATGGACTCAGCATGCACAGTTGGCCTTTGAAGCCCTAAGGACCAGCTTTACTACAGCCCCAATCCTGAAACATCCAGATCCGGACTTACCATTCATTGTGGAAGTAGATGCTTCTGACTTTGGCATTGGAGCAGTATTATCTCAGAGACATGGTAACCCAGGTAAATTGTTTCCTTGTGCTTTTTTCTCCAGGAAACTGACTACTGCAGAGAGGAACTATGATGTTGGTAATAAGGAACTGTTGTCCATAAAAGCAGCACTGGCAGAATGGAGACACTGGTTGGAGGGAGCTCGCCATTCATTTCAAGTCATTACAGACCACAAGAATCTGGAATATATCAGGTGTGCAAAGCGTCTCAATCCAAGACAGGCCCGGTGGTCATTATTTTTTACAAGATTTCAGTTCACAGTCACTTATCGCCTGGGAAGCAAGAACAGTAAGGCTGATGCCCTTTCACGAAGGTATGACTCAAATGAAACTTCCTGCTGCCAAGGACCAATTCTACCTCCTTCAGTCATTGTGGCACCGATTCGTTGGGATATGATGGAAGAATTACAACGAGAACAACAGACAGAGCCATCTCCTCCTGAATGTCCTTCTGGCCGGCATTTTGTCCCAAGGTCTCTTCGCCAACGAATCACGCAATGGGTGCACACATCGCTGAGTTCCGGGCATCCTGGCATTCAATGGACAATTGAACTGGTGCGTAACTCCTTTTGGTGGCCTAATTTAATTAATGATGTCTCTGAGTATGTCAAGTCTTGCAGTGTGTGTGCTCAGTCCAAGACACCCCGGGAACTACCAGCTGGTCTTCTAGAACCCCTGCCAATCCCTCAGCGCCCCTGGTCTCATCTGGCTGTAGATTTTGTTACAGATCTGCCCTGCTCCAATGGTAACACCACAATTCTAACAATTATAGATCGTTTCTCAAAGGCATGTCGGCTAATTCCACTAAAAGGCTTACCTACAGCAATGGAAACTGCACAAGCGTTATTTCACCATGTTTTTCGTGCTTATGGAATACCGGAGGATATAGTTTCTGACAGGGGTTCACAGTTCACATCCCGTGTATGGCAAGCTTTCTGTAAACAATTGGACCTAAATGTAAGCTTAACTTCTGGCTATCATCCCCAGGCTAATGGACAGGTTGAGAGGTTGAATCAAGAATTGGGGCGGTATCTCAGATCTTACTGCAGTCGAGAGCAGCAACGTTGGAGTGACTTTTTACCTTGGGCGGAATATGCACAGAATTCACTCACCCATTCATCTACAGGACTCACCCCCTTCAAGTGTGTTCTAGGGTATCAGCCTCCCATGTTCCCTTGGTCTGGAGAACCTTCGGAGGTGCCTGCGGTGGACGACTGGGTCAGAAGAAGTGAACAGGTGTGGGACAGTGCCCATGTGAGACTGCAGAGGGCAATCAGAGCCCAGCGAATTAAAGCAGACCGCAGGAGGCGTCCCCATCCAAACTACCAGCCGGGGCAGAAGGTCTGGTTGTCAACCCGAGATCTACGGCTGCGGTTGCCCAGCAGGAAGCTCAGCCCACGGTATGTAGGCCCGTTTCGTATCTTACGACAAATTAATCCAGTTACATACAGGCTAGAGCTTCCTGCTCATTATCGTATATCTCCTTCTTTTCATGCATCTCTGTTAAAACCGGTCCACCCTACTTCCGGCCCCACTACGGAGGAGAGAGAACCCCCCCCACCACTTGAGATTGATGGAGCTCCGGCTTACCTGGTAAAGGAAATCCTGGAGTCCAGGCGTCGTGGGGGCCGGTTGCAATACCTAGTGGACTGGGAGGGCTATGGCCCAGAAGAGAGATCATGGCTGGCTGCCAAGGACATCTTAGACCCATCCTTGATCCAGGATTTTCACCAGGCACACCCTGATCAACTGGCACCCAGACCAAGGGGACGTCCACGAAGAACACCTGGAGGTGTTCATAGGAGGGGGGATTCTGTAACATCTGCATCTGCCATTCAGTCCTTCAACCACCAGAGGGAGCCATCCCCTGAATACTGAATACTGCCACATCACTTCCTGTTCCTATCAGTTATAAGCAATGTTGTTTGTACATCATGTTGCGAAGTATTGCCAATTTACCCTGTCTCTTTCGAATGTTTTGCTTATCCCTATTTTGGTTTTGTGATATTGCCTGTTTGTGACCACGATTCTTGGATTATCGGATTTGGACTTGTTTGCTATTTTGGACTGCTTCTACTGTTATCGACCCTGCATTTGTTGACTACGATACTCACCTTGATTATCTATTTGTTTGTACTGCTGTGTGAAATAAAGCACTGCATATGGATTCAAACATTCAACCGAGTCAGTCATCGTCACATGCTGGATAAAATAACAATAACCTGTAGCAGTATAAATCTTCCAAAAGATTTCAGTAACAACTAAGCTAGAGAAAAATATATTGATTATCATGTTACTTCAAATGTTTCCATTCGTTATGATGATATGAAATGAGATAATAGTAAAAACATGAAGCCGTTTGCTTTTCAAACGCGATCGCGCTGCAAAATATGATACATTCAAACGCGATCGCGCTGCAAAATATGATACATTCAAACGCGATTGCGCTGCAAAATATGATACATTATGGTTACCATATACATATCTACGTTTGAGCAGATATCCACAAACACAGTAACAGTAAACACGGGTCTAAATATTATAATATTCACCATATATCTAGCAACAGTTCAACTGCAATGTGAAATTTATGCAACAATAGCAAACTAATATGTAAGAATTTCTTACCTTACATCTTTCTTGTCCTCAAATCGCGTTCTTCTTCTTCTGATGTAAATCCAATGTAAGCTCAGGCGCGTCTAAAAGCAGAGACTTGTAAAGTGTTTTGGTGTTTTGTTTTTGAGGTAGGCCTAATGAGCGCGAGCGCGTTCCATGTGGAGATTTGCATGTGAATATCTTTTGCGCGAGTGGGCGTGGTAAATTAAAAAAATAATGAGCAAGCGTTTGAGAAGCTGGACATCTTGTTGGTTTTATACAAATTACTTAAACAGAGAATATTTGTTTTCAGTTTGAATCCGATCATTTAAAAGTACACACTTAAATGTTTATAAAGGTATATGGCTCATAAATGTGTGACAAGTATTCGCTGAGTTTTGTTTCAGTTTATAGACGTGCTCAAGAAAAAAAAGTTCACCGCAACGGAGAGGCAGAACGCACACCCTGTTTATTTTCTTTATTTTACAAAAGCACAATGTTTTGATTTGATTGTAAGTGGACACATACAAAAGTAGAAATATCACAGATTCTTTTTTTATATTTCTTTTTTCTGTATGACCATAAATGACGGAGTAATTTAAGTTTATAGTGCTACAATGTGGAGAAAATCCAGCAAAACGCGCCCACGCGTTTGTCGACCTCAGAGGGTTAAGAACTGACACATATGACAATGATCTAACACTTACTATTTTCTCACAACTCTTTGGGCCCTATTTTAACATCTAACATCTAACGCAGGGTGCAAGTACACTTAAGGCTTGTCCAATCCACTTTTGCTAGTTTAACAATGGGAAAATGGTCTGCGTGTCCAGTGCATGGTAAGGGTTGTCCCTATTCTCTTAATGAGTAATGGGTGTGTTTTGGGCGTAACGTGCAATAAACCAACCAGAGTCTCATCTCCCATTCCCTTTAAAAGCCAGATGTGCTCGCGCCATGGCGGATTGCTATTTACATGATGGAATTTGCAAGTGGAAAAACTGAACGCGTCTCCAGAGCGCAAACAGATCTGCTCGTGCGTGAGGTTAAAGCGCTTAAGCAGACCATCTACGGGACAAGCCGGATTCCACCATATCTTTATGTACACAATATTAATATTTTACATTGTAATCCTTTTATTTGTAATATTTGGCTAGTTTGTGTGCTTCTGCACGTCCCTGTGTGTGTAATAAGCAGATAGTACACGCGTTGTGGACACGCCTAGAGGCGCACCCCAGCAAACACATTTACGTTGTGGCAACGCAACGTCTGTGGCACGTTGCATTTCTGCTATGGCAACGTCGCTGTCTACGTGCTCGCAACATTGTAACAACGTCGAATTTTAAGACGCAACAGGGCTGTAGCAATGTTGTTGCGCGACATTCAGCAACTGAGAGACGACGTTCTGACAAATTTTTTTTTTAAATGCTAGATAGGCCTACAGATATCCCCCATTTAGCATTTTATGTTTTGAGGTTAATTTTTAATTAGTCAGATGTTAGATAATTATATACTTTTTAAATATTGTTTATGGGGCAGTACATTAGCCTAATTAAGGTATATATTAACCTTAATATTAGGTTATATTAACTCAACTTTATTAAAACTGCATATGGTACCACTGATTATGGTATAATCAAATTGCACTTCCAAAAGTCATACATTTGTGAAAAAAAGAAAAACTAAATAAACAAATATACACATTTCTTTTAAGTATAATAAATAAAACATAAAAAGCAAAGATCAGAACATTTAATGAACAAAACCGGGTTCTACATGGCAGACAGATAAAGGTTGGTAACCGGAATCAGTCCAGGAAACATTAACAAATCCAGAGGAGCAAAGAAACGAATGAAGACTAAATATCTGACAAATCAAGTGCAAAACTAAACAGTGCGAGCGAGGTCACATTAGAAAATGAAGTTGTAGGTTGTGTTTGAATAATTACGTATCTTATTTAGCTGAGGTAAATCCCAGCAAACACAGAACGTTGGCACAATGTACCCAACCTTCTAACAATGTTTTAACAACATGGCCAGAAGGTTGCTATAACTACGTTGTGTGGTGAAGGTTGTTACAGCGTTGACACAATGTTGTTAAAACGTTGTTAGAAGGTTGGTACATTGTGCCAACGTTCTGTGTTTGCTGGGACATTACTAACGCGCTCTTTAAACAACAACAACAACAACAACAACAAAAAGGTACTTTTCCAGGTTTAGACCACTTTAGACCAGGTTAGTTGGTCAGTCTATTTCAGTTGCCTCAAAATAGCAAGGCGCCAACAATGCGCCCGAACACACCTCGTTTTCAGAGGAGCACGCCGATGGGCGCACAAATAGGTGCAAATGCATTTGCTATTTAAACAATCTGAAAACGATAACTGTGTCAGGCTGAAACTAGCAAAAGCTGCATTGCGCTGGGTGTATGATGGGTCCCTTTATGTTCATTTAATGATTTTTTAAAACTCATTTAAGACTGTGAATAAAAGGATACTCAAAACTGGAATTTTAACATAATGTAGGTCTATATAACTCAGTGCGGCACTCTGAAGTGCCATTCTGTGCTCATTTCGGGTGTTTGTCCACAGAGAGTGCTTTACAGACAGCACCAGATTTTTTTTTTTTGTTCTTTTTTTGTGTGTGAATTGTTTAATATTACTTGAATGAATTACAGCGTAATCATATTGGCCTACTGTAGCGCAGCCAAAGGATGACAGAAAAAAAAAATAACAACAACAACAACAACAAAAAAACGGACACTGTGTTATTTCCGTGAAATATTTGTTTACGCGTTAATCCGAGAATGGAGTAATGCAGCAAATACAGTAATATTGTGAAATATTTTTACAATTTAAAATAACAGTTTTATAGATTTAGATTAATAAATAGATTTTAAAATGCAGTTTATTCCTGTGCAAAAAGGAAGGCCTGTCTGCTGTTATGATGATTGCATTAACTGTGCTGATGGAGAGATCAGCAATGAGACAGGTACTTTGTCTGGACATATTCTTGTGAATTAATGATAAAAAATAAATAAAAAATAATGATAAATAAAAGAAAAATATTTAGATATATATAATATTTTACAATATGTTCAGATTTCTTATACATGTAATATGCGTAATGGTTAAATGTGTTTTTTAAACTTTTTTTAAATTCCAAGAATGTATTTGTTTCAATTTGTTGTTTAAATTGTTGTTGTTTAATTTGTTTTAATTTGTTAAAAGTTAAATGTTTATTATTATTATTATTATTATTATTATTATTTATTATTATTATTTACTTTATCCATCTATATATATATACATATATACACTCACCTAAAGGATTATTAGGAACACCATACTAATACTGTGTTTGACCCCCTTTCGCCTTCAGAACTGCCTTAATTCTACGTGGCACTGATTCAACAAGGTGCTGAAAGCATTCTTTAGAAATGTTGGCCCATATTGATAGGATAGCATCTTGCAGTTGATGGAGATTTGTGGGATGCACATCCAGGGCACGAAGCTCCCGTTCCACCATATCCCAAAGATGCTCTATTGGGTTGAGATCTGGTGACTGTGGGGGCCATTTTAGTACAGTGAACTCATTGTCATGTTCAAGAAACCAATTTGAAATGATTCGAGCTTTGTGACATGGTGCATTATCCTGCTGGAAGTAGCCATCAGAGGATGGGTACATGGTGGTCATAAAGGGATGGACATGGTCAGAAACAATGCTCAGGTAGGCCGTGGCATTTAAACGATGCCCAATTGGCACTAAGGGGCCTAAAGTGTGCCAAGAAAACATCCCCCACACCATTACACCACCACCACCAGCCTGCACAGTGGTAACAAGGCATGATGGATCCATGTTCTCATTCTGTTTATGCCAAATTCTGACTCTACCATCTGAATGTCTCAACAGAAATCGAGACTCGACTCCAGGCAACATTTTTCCAGTCTTCAACTGTCCAATTTTGGTGAGCTCGTGCAAATTGTAGCCTCTTTTTCCTATTTGTAGTGGAGATGAGTGGTACCCGGTGGGGTCTTCTGCTGTTGTAGCCCATCCGCCTCAAGGTTGTGCGTGTTGTGGCTTCAGGACAACAAAATGAGCATTATGCCATTAGATTTCATCCAAGGATTTTTTTTTTTTTTTTGGGGGGGGGGGGGGGGGATCCATAAAAGTGTCGACATAAAAATTAGTTTGGAAATACTTTTTGTTGCGAAAAAGGGCTTTCATGCAAATAAATGTAGCAAATTTACCTACATGTAGCATCCACGTTCGTGCGTGGTGTTGCTCCATTAAAGCACAGTTTCGCTGTTGTTCAAATGTAAATTAAATCTAATATTTTCATATTATTAAATTTTATATAAAATTATTTTATTACTATTGGTATATGCGTTACCTCTCAAATATCATTCCATCTTTTTTTTTGTAATTTTGTCTAATTTCTTTTTCTTGATTTCACATTGACGTTCCTTTTATTTTGTAATGTTGCAAGTTAAAATGTATTCATTTTGTTCTGAAGATGAAAAAGTCTGACTGCAATCTGTACACTGTAGAAAAATGTTGTTTCAACTTAAAGTGTTCATACTGCCTTAATGTTACTTAAAACATTTACATTGGAAAAACGTCCCGGATTTAACTTGTTGAAATATTCAAATATCCAAGTTGTCACTTCACATATTAGGTTGACATTTTAAGTTGGAATTGCAATATCTAAGTGTATATATATATATATATATATATATATATATATATATATATATATATGTATATATATATATATATACACCATGGTCTGTCTGAATACTAGATTCTGATTGTATTTACATAGAAACCCAGGCTTGGTAATTTGCGATACACGAAATTATATATGTAAACGGCTCAAGGGCAGATTTTTTTTGCAATACAACAAAAGTTAAGCAATTAATTTTTTAAGGATGGCGTCATTACGCTCACCATTTTATCGCTAAAAGGTAAATTGAATGGAAACAGGCTACTCTTTTCACGCACATTCACTTTGTCGATGACAAAACAGTGCAAAAACTGGATGTAAACTTGGCTATTGACCATTTTCTCCCCCCAAAAAAGATGTTTGCTGTTTGTTTCTTTATTTAATTAAAACGAGCTAAAGCAACAGAAACCTTGAATTTTATTTAATTGTCATTTGCACTCAATTGTATTATGTCAAATTAAATTACATTTGTAAAATGTTAAGTTAACTTAATCCATTTGTGTTGAGACACAGACAAACAGAAGTGCTAATAAACAATACATGTGAAAAGAAAATTCAAAATGATGTATGTTTTGTTGTAATCGGACAGAAAATTAATGAGCCACACCTTTTTGAAGTCAAAGTTTTCTGAAGGTTGCAAAACAAAATCACCTCAACCATACCTTAAAATACCTGATAATAACACTACATTTGGCACACACCAAGTCAAAACCCATATCTATAGGGAAAATATTTGTTCAACTTTATTTAAAATATTTATATAAAGAATATTTAACATTGTTGCCTAACTGATTTTCTGCATAGAAGGCAGTTTCAGAAGCTTGACACTAGTTAAGGGCTACCTATGTAGCAATCCATGGAGCAAAAACATGCAACAAAATGTCAATAATAACAATAAATAACAAATTGCCCATCTCATGTTAACAAGTTTATAAAAAAAGAATAAAGTCTGTGAAATAATTTTCATGATTTTTCCTGCATGCATATGTCGCCAGATTAGTAGTGATCAACAGCAAAGTTATTAGGATAAATGACCACCTTTTTAGATGATATGGTTATTCTATCTAAAAATGTGGTAATTTATCCTAATAACAAGCCTTGGGTAATGAAGGAACTGAAAAGTGTTTATATGTGTTTAAAGTGTTTATAAAAAAAGACATTATATTTAGGGGACCTGGTAGAGAAAAAAGCTGTCTCAAGAGAAGTTAAAAATGAAATAAGAAAAGCAAAAATCCAGTACAAGAATACAATTGAAAATCAATATAATAGTGGGGATCTAAAGGCAGCCTGGCAAGGTATTAAAACTATGGCAGCCATTAATCAGCCTGTATGCAGAACAGGGTATCCAATAAAATTGAATGGTATAGACGACAGCGATTTACCAGACACTTTTAATAAATTTTTTAATCTTTTAATCAAAGGCTGCTGGTCCTGACGCCATCTGTGGGCGTACACTATTGCGCCGAGCAGCTTAGTGAGGCTTTCACAGTTATCTTTCAAAAATGTGCGGACAGTGGGGATATACCTGACTTATGGAAAACATCAACAGTAATTAATGCCCATCCCCAAAACAAAATCTCCTAAAGACCTCAATGAATTCAGACCGATTGCACTTACTTCCCTGGTAATGAAGTGCTTTGAAAAGATCTTGAAGATCCTCTGACACAATCATCCCCCTAGATAAATTAGATCCACTACAATTTGCTTATCAAGAGGGCAAGGGTGTAGAGGATGCAAAGCTCTTAATTCTTGACAGGGTGTATAAACATCTTGAGAAACCTGCATCACATGCAATAATTTTATTTGCTGACTTTAGTTCAGCTTTTAACAAAATGCAGCCTCACATTCTAATTGAACGATTAGCCAATATTTTAAGTTACCCGAGCAGATCGTATTACTAGTTTAAAAAATTTTTTTTTAACAAACAGAAGGCAGCAGGGTCTATGTAAATGGAAATATGTCCTCTGTCATTGTATCAAACACAGGCTCTCCCCAGGGCTGCGTGCTATCCCCCCTGCTTTTTATATTATACACTGACAACTGCAGGTCATCTTGGGAGAACAGCTACTTGGTGAAGTTTTCAGACGACTCAGCCTTGTCCCTTCTCCAGGGCAACCAATCTGATCATAACAGTGCCCTTACGGAATTTGTCAGATGGTGTGACGACAGCTTTAAATGTGTCCAAAACTAAAGAATTAATCATAGACTTTAAGAAGCATAGTGATGAACCAAAACCGAGTACACAATGGAAATGTTCAAATAGTCCAAACATATAAGTACTTAGGCACAGTATTTGACTCGCAACTGAAATTCAGTGAGAACACTGATAGCATTATTAAGCAAGCAAACCAAAGAATATACCAACTTAACTCTTTTGGGGTCTGTAAAAGAATTCTATACACATTTGATCAAGCCTTCATTGAGAGCCTATTAACATTTTCTTTCTTGTGTTGGTTTAATGGACTGTGATCTGTGAAAGACAAAAAGAACTTGGGCAACATTGTTAAGGTATGCTCAAAAATCACTGGTACCTAGTTAAGAGATCTCTGTTCTCTCTGGAAAACACGAGTTGTCCAGAAAGCAGACAGAATACTGTGCCAACCAGATCATGTACTCAGTAATTGATTTGTTATTATGCAGTCAGGTCGGCGGTATTATGTGCCAATTCAGAAAACTAACCGCTATGCCAACTCATTCATTCCCTCTGCTATAAGACTGTTAAATGAACAACATACAAGACTGTTAAATGAAAACACATAACTACAAAAAAACTGGTTCTTGCATTCCGCTGCTCTATTCCGTCACTGGCAGGTGAATGTGAATGTATGTGTGGGTGTGGGTGTGTGTAATGATTGGGTTATGTGTACATGTGTCGATGTTATGGGAGAAAGAGAATCATCTGTATACAGGGGGATTTATGACAGCTGTAGTACTTATTTATTTATTGTTTATTTTATTTTATTTTATTTTTAACATTACATTATATACATTGTGTGCTAATGCACTTTTTAACTTTAACCCTTAAGGGATGGGTTGGCTGTAAAACTGAATTGCCCCCTTGGGGACTAATAAATGTAAATCTGAATTTTTTAATACAGTCATGACAGTTTCATATTGTGTCCATGCCCAACCATTGTTCAAGATTTGCTATATTAATGTCCACAATCATCTTGTTTTGGTGGTGGCACATTTTCACTGAAGTAGTCATTAAAACTGTAAGTTGAGCAAAATGTCCCATGGCTGCGTTTCCCGATGCTACATCGTTCTTAAGTTATACCTTAAGCTGTACCTTATCGTTAATACGTTTTTCCCGAAACGTATACCAGAACCTTCTGTAAATCATATGATCGGAAGGTTGGTCTGGACCACTCTTAGCTTTACTTATCACTGTTAACAGGTGGGCACCACTGCAAAAAACAAAAAAACAACCTCTTTACATCTCAGTATACAAATATAATTCTGAAGTAAATACACCCAGTGTTTAATAAGGCGAATTCAAGTGTTTTCATGTACAGAATACAATTGTAATTACGCTGATTGTTGTTAGCTTTTTAATTATATTAACCAAAGGTACATTAGCTGGCAAACCATTAGGCAGTAACGCTTTTAGGGGTCTAAAAGGAATGATTGTGAATGATTGCTCAAACTATGGCAGCGATACAGCGAATTGTGTTAAATGAAAGATGGAAAGTCCACTTGCACAGCGCAACGAATCCGGAAAAGATAGGGTTTGCGGATCCAGACCAGGCGTGCGTTTCCTGTACAACGACGTAACTAGTTCACTACCATAGTACGATGCATCGTTGAAGAAATCAACTAGTTTCCTGAAACCGTATTGTCCCAAATTGGTAGTTCAACCAAGTTGGTTAATGATGTCACGCAGGTGGTGGGGTAATAACTTCTTTTAATGAATCTGTTTGAAATCAAATTAAACCTGTTTTGCTATAGCCTAAATTACGAACATGGCATCTGAAAACTATTTATCATTTTTCTCAGTTATTTTGCTTTATTTCCAGATTCAATCATAGGCTCGTTCTTTCGTAGCAGAGCTCTTTCACACATGCCACTCTTCAAAAACGGTGCTTTAAATATCTTGACAAACTAAAAGACGTAAATGACATTTATAGGTAATCTAAATAAAAGATACAGATTGTAATGAATGTCAGCTGCTTGCCTATTTAGCTTAAGACAAGGATTTATTAAGTCCACATGTCATGCAAACAAGAAAATATGCTTCTAACCACAGGTCAAAAGCTGTTGTTCCAACCACACAACTTTCCGATGCTGTTTGCGAATGTTCGTTGGAACGATGGTTTCGGGAAACACTCGTTAAACTATGCTGATAACGACGGAACTTGCGACCATAGTTGACTAACGATGCTTTTGGGAAACGCACCCCAGATCCGAGGTATAGACCCTACCCGTATCCACTGATAAAGCAGCTCACCCGCCGCGGATCCAATCTGGACCTGTTCATTTCGGTCTTGAAACCTTTCAGATTCCTCATTCAAAACTACTAATCTGGCCAAAACTAGCTACAGAAATATTTCAAATCTAATGGTGGACCAACATTAGATAGACTGGATTGCTCTATAAAATCTTGAATAGTTATTAATGTGTCTGCCTTTATAAATATTAATAAAACATGCAATCATTAAACACTTGAAAATCATAATTTTTAGCCAGTAACAATAAAACTATAAAAAATAGGTCATTACAGACTATATGTATTTACTATTTTTTTTACTATTTTTATTTATGTATACATTGAATAGGCATTACAGAAAAATGAAATTCAACCATAAATTGTACCAAGAACATCGTTTTATTTAATGAAAAACATTTCACTAAATGAAAAAGAACATTAAAAAAAAAAAAAAAAAAAAGTCACTACTGTTGGGTCAGGATATTGACAGTGGACGGCTCCTTGAAGCTTCCCCTATCTGTTGCCAGGTTGTTGAACCACCGTATTACATGCTTTGTAATCTCTTCATCGGTGGAGGCAGGGGAGACATCCCAGCAAACACAGAACGTTGGCACAACGTACCCAACCTTCTAACAACGTTTTAACAACATGGCCAAAAGGTTGCTATAACTACGTTGTGTGGTGAAGGTTGTTACAGCATTGTCACAATGTTGACATTGAACCACCGTTCTGGGGTGCGTTTCCCGAACAACGACGTAACTCGCTGCTTAACTACCATAGTACGATGCATCGTTGAAGAAATCAACTAGCTAGTCATGACTGTTTCCAGAAACCGTATTGTTGCAAAGTGGTCGTTCAACCACGTTATTTTTGACGTCATGCACGTAGTGGAGTAATAACTTCTTTTAATTAATCTGTTTGAGATCGAATTAACGCTAGATGTTTTGCTATAAATTACAGACATTGCATCTGAGTACTATTTCTCATTTTTCTCAGTTATTTCGCTTTATTTCCAGATTCAATCATAGGCTCGTTCTTACTTAGTAGAGCACGTTCGCACATGCCCAGTCTTCAAAAACGGTGCTTTAAATCTCTTGACAAACTAAAAGACGTAAATGACTTTTGTATGTATTCTAAACAAAAGACACAGGTTGTACTGAATGTCATCTTGCTTATTTTGCTCAAGATAAGGATTTATTAAGTCCACATGTCATGCAATCTAGAAACTATGCTTCTAACCACAGCTCGAGAGCCGTAGTTTCAACCACACAACTTTGAGATGCTGTTTGCGAATGTTCGTTGGAACGATGGTTTCGGGAAACACCGACTCGTTGAACTATGCTGATAACGACAGAACTTGCGACCATAATTGGCTAACGATGCTTTCGGGAAATGCACCCCAGCCCCGCAAACACATTTGCGTTGTGGCAACGTCTGTGGCACGTTGCATTTCTGCTATGGCAACGTCGCTGTCTGTCTACGTGCTCGCAACATTGTAACAACTTAGAATTGTAAGACGCGCCAGGGCTGTAGAAACGTTGCTGCGTGACATTCAGCAACTGAGAGACGGCGTTCTGGCCATTTTTTATTTTATTTTATGCTAGATATAGATATTCCCCATTTAGCATGTTTTGTGGTTAATTTTTAATTAGTCATATGTTAAAAAAATATATACTTTTTAAATATTGTTTATCCCTATTATTATTTATGGGCCTAACAGTAAATTCATTATAATCAACATCTGCAAGTGTACACTTTGAAGAGTAAAAATTACATAGAAGGTTACCTAATTCAACTTTATTAAAACTGCATATGATAATTGAGTGGATTAACGTTAAGTAGCATGAGCAGACATAAGAAAATTTAGCAAAGAAAAGAATGAGATGACAAATTAAAGGAAAAAATAAACAGTTGTGCGAGCAGTTACAAACATTTTTTTCTCTGTGCGTTTCCAAAAAAAAAGAAAAAAGAAGGAAAAAGCATTAACGTGCAACAAGTAGGCTACGTGCTGAAATCAATTACTCATCATTAAAGTCATTTTGGCTTCATACTTGTGGCATAAAGTTATTAAATATTTGTCATACCTGACCAGAAGATGTTCAAATAAATGTCACATTAGACAAGGAAGTTGTAGGTTGTGTTTGAATAATTACGTATCTTATTTAGCTGAGGTAAATTAAACGCAATTCTCATATATGGATTGCTCGATGAAGAATGAGAGATGGCCCAATGGCCAGTTGAAATTTAAAAGTCTGATTTTCGCGCTTGAGGGCAGTGACGAGTACATATGTCGTCCAGTGGTTGTCCAGACACCCTAGGCACAACCTTAAGCAATGGCCCTGAACGGTGGTTCAATGTCAACATTGTGACAACGCTGTAACAACCTTCACCACACAACGTAGTTATAGCAACCTTTTGGCCATGTTGTTAAAACGTTGTTAGAAGGTTGGGTACGTTATGCCAACGTTCTGTGTTTGCTGGGAGGGCCATTGCTTAAGGTTGTGCCTAGGGTGTCTAATTAAAAATTAACCACAAAACATGCTAAATGGGGGATATCTATATCTAGCATAAAAAAAAAAAAATGGCTAGAATGTCGTCTCTCAGTTGCTGAATGTCGCGCAGCAACGTTGCTACAGCCCTGCCGCGTCTTACAATTCTACGTTGTTACAATGTTGCGAGCACGTAGACAGCGACGTTGCCATAGCAGAAATGCAACGTGCCACAGACGTTGCCACAACGCAAATGTGTTTGCTGGGATGGCTCTTTCTAACAGCACCTGTAATACACAAGCAGATTTTCATTAAATGTCATTAAATCACATTGAAGCTACCAGGGGTGCGTTTCCTGAACAACGACGTAACTCGCTGCATAACTACCATAGTACGATGCATCGTTGAAGAAATCAACTAGCTAGTCACGACTGTTTCCCGAAACTGTATTGTCGCAAAGTGGTCATTCAACCACGTTGGTTTATGACGTCACGCACGTGCAGGAGTAATAACTTCTTTTAATGAATCTGTTTGAGATTGAATTAATGCTAGATGTTTTGCTATAAATTACAGACATGACATCTGAGGACTATTTCTAATTTTTCTCAGTTATTTTGCTTTATTTCCAGATTCAATCATAGGCTCCTTCTTACATAGTAGAGCACGTTCGCACTCTTCAAAAACGGTGCTTTAAATCTCTTGACAAACTAAAAGATGTAAATGATATTTGTATGTATTCTAAATAAAAGACACAGGTTGTACTGAATGTCAGCTTGCTTATTTTGCTCAAGATAAGGATTTATTAAGTCTACATGTCATGCAAACTAGAAACTATGCTTCTAACCACAGGTCGAGAGCTGTCGTTCCAACTACACAACTTTGCGATGCTGTTTGCGAATGTTCGTTAGAACGAAGGTTTCGGAAAACACTGACTCGTTGAACTATGCTGATAACGACAGAACTTGCGAACATAGTTGGCTAACGTGTATGCAGCAGCGTGTATGTAAAAGTTTGTAGTTTTAGATAATGACGTTTATGCGTGGTTTGTGAAAAAACAAAAAAAGTTTTTCAAAAGGGGCGTGGCAAAATACACTCAAAAGCCTATAAATCCCAAAGAAAAACTCAGAACTTCACAAAAATTGATGAGCATATGTGTCAGAACATGGTGAGGAAGCATGCAGAGTTTCATGGAGATCGGACCATAGGTGGCGCTATAACTGGCAAAAAGCCTTCATTCTTATTAGGGGTTCAAGCATGAAATGCTGAAACCCTATTGTAATTGTAAGGATTCGTAAAACGCATCGTGCAGGACAAACCGTAAGGCCTAGAGACTTGAAACCTGACCAGATGGTAGGCCTCTGTTTGGGGACAACCTATCAGAGTATGACCCCGATTGGCCCATAGGTGGCACTACAGCAGCCAAAAGTTGAAAATCGCTCATAACTCTTAGACCGTTTGTCCCAGGATCAAGTGTCTTATATCGTTGGAATCCTTGGCTCAAGGCGGGCGAAATGGCTATCTCCGATTTGCATGTAGGCAGGGAAAATTTTCTGCTATGTCGAATTTTGTCCAAAACCTACTTTTGCGAACTAGTCCCTGGTTTTTCGCCCGATCGGAACCAAACCAGTTTAGGACAATTCTCTGGACTCTCTAGATCAATAATTATCAAAAAAAGTTGAACTTTGGCATTTGGGTGGCTGTAACGGGGTCACTTAGAAAAGGGGCGTGGCAAAATACACTCAAAAGCCTATAAATCCCAAAGAAAAACTCAGAACTTCACAAAAATTGATGAGCATATGTGTCAGAACATGGTGAGGAAGCATGCAGAGTTTCATGGAGATCGGACCATAGGTGGTGCTATAACTGGCAAAAAGCCTTCATTCTTATTAGGGGTTCAAGCATGAAATGCTGAAACCCTATTGTAATTGTAAGGATTCGTAAAACGCATCGTGCAGGACAAACCGTAAGGCCTAGAGACTTGAAACCTGGCCAGATGGTAGGCCTCAGTTTGGGGACAACCTATCAGAGTATGACCCCGATTGGCCCATAGGTGGCGCTACAGCAGCCAAAAGTTGAAAATCGCTCATAACTCTTAGACCGTTTGTCCCAGGATCAAGTGTCTTATATCGTTGGAATCCTTGGCTCAAGGCGGACAAAATGGCCATCTCCGATTTGGATGTAGGCAGGGAACATTTTCTGCTATGTCGAATTTTGTCCAAAACCTACTTTTGCGAACTAGTCCCTGGTTTTTCGCCCGATCGGAACCAGACCAGTCTAGCACAGTTCTCTGGAGTCTCTAGATCAATAATTATCGAAAAAAAGTTGAACTTTTGCATTGGCCTGGCTGTAACAGGGTCATTTAGGAAAGGGGTGGGACAAAAAAACACTCAAAAGCCTACACAACCTAAGGGAAAACCCCAAACTTCACAAAAATCGATGAGCATATGTGTCAGAACATGGTGAAGAAGCATGCCAAGTTTTGTGAAGATCGGACAATAGCTGGCGCTATAACTGTCCAAAACGTCTCTTCTTATTAGGGGTTCAAGCACGAAGTGCTGAAACCCTATTGTAATTGTCCTGATTTTTAGGGGTTCAAGCACGAAGTGCTGAACACCTATTGTAATTGTACTGATTTTTATTATTAGGGGTTCAAGCATGAAATGCTGAAACCCTATTGTAATTGTAAGGATTCGTAAAACGCATCGTGCAGGACAAACCGTAAGGCCTAGAGACTTGAAACCTGGCCAGATGGTAGGCCTCAATTTGGGGACAACCTATCAGAGTATGACCCTGATTAGCCCATAGGTGGCGCTACAGCGACCAAAAGTTCAAAATCGCTCATAACTCTTAGACCGTTTGTCCCGGGATCAAGTGTCTTATATCGTTGGAATCCTTGGCTCAAGGCGGACAAAATGGCCATCTCCGATTTGGATGTAGGCAGGGAACATTTTCTGCTATGTCGAATTTTGTCCAAAACCTACTTTTGCGAACTAGTCCCTGGTTTTTCGCCCGATCGGAACCAAACCAGTGCAGAAATGTTCTCTGGATTCTGCCTATCAATAATTATCGAAAAAAAGTTGAAATTTCGATTCACGGTCGCTAAGGGGTGCCAAAACGTTCGAAGTAGGCGGAGCCATTTTTACTAAAATGGTTATAACTCGTGAACGAAATGAGGTATCTTCACCAAACTCGGTACACATGTGTAAGAGGTCAATCTGAGGTCACAGTAAAAAAAACCGCGGTGATTGGCCACATTGTGGCGCTATAACATGAAATTAACATAAAACAGGCTATAACCACCTGACCGTTAGTCCGATTGACTTGAAAATTGGTATGCAGTGTCTTGGTCCAAGGTGCCATGTATGTCTATGAGGACTTTGGTGTATCTCGAAAAACATGGCCACCATCGGCCAATGAAGTTTGAGCACCTATTAGACAAGGTTAACGGAGGCTGATCGGAACAAAACTCGATAGGTATGTTTAACTCATGGCCCTAGAAGTCTGTAAGAATTTTGAAAAAAATCGGCCACTAGTTGGCGCTAACGAGTTTTATGGCTCTGTAATCACGTGGTCTTGCACATATCCACACAATATGCATATCATTTGATAGCTCTCCTCATACTGAAGAACTTTGCCTCAAGAACCATATCTGTCAATCAAACCATTCATTAATTATTCGCGAATATGTTAAAAACCTACTTTTGCGAACTAGTCCTAGGTTTTTCACCCGATCGGAACCAGACCAGTCTAAAACAATTCTCTGGACTCTCTAGATCAATAATTATTTGAAATTTTGCTTTTGGTTGGCTATAAGAGGATCATTTATAAAATAGGCGTGTCCAAATACACTCAAATGTCTATAAATCCTAAATAAAAACTCAGAACTTGACAAAAATTGATGGGCATATGTGACATAACATGCTAAAGAAGCATGGAATTTTTTATGGAGATCGGACCATAGGTGGCGCTATAACTGTTAAAAAGCTTTGAAAACCATATATTTCCTATGGTAAATTTCCTGTATTGGCTGTAAATGGACGTTTCCATCTATTATTTCAGTGGTTAAAAGCTTTCTAAATAAATCTTAATGTCTTAAATGCTATGTGCTTAAAGGCCTTAAATGCTTGAACCCCGATAAATGCTGCTTGCAGCTTTAATTATTATTAAATACAGAAATATTAAATTTATTAAATTTAAATAAATAAAAAATATATTAATACAGGCAATGTACCATAGGAAATATATGGTTTTCAAGCTTTTTAACAATTATAGCGCCACCTATGGTCCGATAACCATTAAAATTTTGCATGCTTGTTAATGATGTTATGTCACATATTGCCACCAATTTTTGTGAAGTTCTGATTTTTCATTTATGATTTATAGGCTTTTAAGTGCATATTGCCACACCCATTTTCTTTATGACCCTATTATAGCCATGCGCAAAATGCAAAATTGCAACTTTTTTTTGATAATTATTGATCTAGAGAGTCCATAGAATTGTCCTAGACTGCTCAGGTTCCGATCGGGCGAAAAACCTAGGACTAGTTCGCAAAAGTAGGTTTTTAACATATTCGCAAATAATTAATGAACGGTTTGATTGACAGCAATGGTTCTTGAGGCAAAATTGTTTATCATGTGCAGATCTATCAAATGATATGCATTTTGTGACGATAAGTGTAACACCACGTGATTACAGAGCCATAAAACTCGTTAGCGCCAACTAGTGGCCGATTTCTTTCAAAATTCTTACAGACCTCTAGGGCCATGACTCGAACATGCCCATCGAGTTTCGTTCCGATCGGCCTCCGTTAACCTTGTCTAATAGGTGCTCAAACTTCATTGGCCGATGGCGGCCATGTTTTTTGAGATACACCAATGTCCTCATAGACATTCATGACACCTTGGGCCAAGACACTGCATACCAATTTTCAAGTCAATCGGACTAATGGTCAGGTGGTTATAGCCTGTTTTATGTTTTTTTCGTGTTATAGCGCCACCAATTTTTTTACTGTGACCTCAGAGTGACCTTTTACACTTTTGTACCGAGTTTGATGATTATACCTCATTGGGTTCCGGAGTTATAGCCGTTTTAGTAAAATAGGCTCCTCTCACAACATACATTTTGGCGCCCCTTAGCGACCGTGAATCGAAATTTCAACTTTTTTTCGATAATTATTGATATTCAGACTCCAGAGAACATTTCTGCACTGGTTTGGTTCCGATCGGGCGAAAAACCTAGGACTAGTTCGCAAAAGTAAGTTTTTAACAAAATTCAAAATGGCGGAAAAATTTGCATACCGGAAATGAAATCGGAGATATACGTTTTGTTTGGCATGAGGTCCTGATTACATTGATATAAGACACTTGAGTCTATGACATACGGTCTAGGAGTTATGAGCAGTTTCGCGCTTTTGGTCGCTGTAGCGCCACCTATGGGCCGATTTGGCTAAGTGCGTGTATCTGAGTAGCGAGCAATACTACTACCATTTGACCAAGTATCACGTTTCTAGGCCTTACGGTTTTGGCTGCACGATGCGTTTTAGGGAAGAATAATAATAATAATAATTAAAGCTGCAAGCAGCATTTATCGGGGTTCAAGCATTTAAGGCCTTTAAGGCCTTTAAGCTCACAAGCATCAAAAGACATTAAGTTTTATTTAGCAAGCATTTAACAACTGTCATCATAGATGAAAAAGTCAATTTACAGCCAATACAGGCAGTTTACCATAGGAAATATATGGTTTTAAAGCGTTTTTACAGTTATAGCACCTTTTTGCCTGAGTCTTCTTACAGTCTTGCCTGATCTCCACCACTTTTATTAGTAGTACTCAAAGTGTGCCCATATATATGTTTCAAATTTGTTGTAAATATGTAATTTTGATAAGGAGTTTAGACAATTATATTCAGTGGCGTAACGAGCCAACACTTGGGCCCTTAAGTAGGATTATCAAGGCAATTGATGATATTGATGACGCAATGTCTGCAAGTAGGCTACCATGAATAGGGCAGGATATGATCATACACAGCATATAAGAGATGAGATGACTAACAAAATCAGGAGGAGCCTCACCAAAAACAAAAAAAACAAAAAAAACATGGTGTCAGCGCACGATAACACATTGTTAGGCCTAGGTCCAAATACATAAAAAAGATGCTCTCTTACATTATAGCGGGATTTTCCGGGCTTACCTATGTGCAACTGCAAAGTTGTCGATTAGATCAGGATTGTGCGCATGGGCATTCTCAATTGACCCTTCGCAGGGAGTTTGAATGACAGGTGATCTGACTAATCATAATCCGCCATTTTGTCCAACAAAGCAGTCAGGAGAGTTAGTAGATTAACATTGGAGGATTTCAATTTGAAAAACAAAGTGTACTGACGTCTTAGCACTTTAAAACAACATTCCTTATATGTTCATTTATGTTTATTTTAATGCTATAAATTAACTAGAAGGAAGAGATGATCGGTTCACGAGCAGCTTTAACTGAGCCTCGAGTCTACAGCGATCTGTCAGACACATTAAAGAGTCACAAAACGGTATTTATTGTTTAAATGTCTCTAAAAAATTACTACATTTGAAAGGTGAGACTTTGTTTCATATCAAAAGTACTTGTCTGTCAGCGCGCAGTCTCCTCTCTGATCCGCAATGTATTTTTCACTGCGTGAGAACTTGGTGTGGTGTGAGAGTGGCGTCGCTTGTCAGACATAGCAACAGTAACTAAAGTGGGCGGGTCTTTGCAAACGGTCATTGACAGTATAGAGCTGGTAAGTCCCGCCCCTTCCGCTAACCCCACTGGACCTCTAGGTTGAAAAATCGTCAATGCAAGTGAATGTGAGAAAATAATTATTTTCTGGTCTCGTTTGAATTTTGCCATGAATGTGAGCATATGTTGTCTGTGAATTTTTAATATAATTTTTCGTGTGAAGAATGCTACAATTTAGCGGGTAGAAGTTTGATACGGTTAGACTTTGTGTGAGAGCACTTTGTGGACTACAACTAGTTTTTACATCAGACGGGAATCTGAAGAAAGAACAGCCCATTTGGTTTGAATGGTGACATTTGGGTACAAAACACACAGGCATCTCGATCTGTCTCCATAGATTATCGCAGCATTAGCACCGTGATTTGACAAGTGGAAGGAAAAATGTGTTATCGGGTGACGTCACATAGGCGACATGTAGTCTTTCTCATTATGTCTTTTCCACAACTGCTAGCCAAAGAATCATACAATATACTGTCAAACTCGTAACATGAAAAATTATATAAAAAATTCACAGACAACTTATGTTCACATTCATGGCACAATTCAAACTGGACCGGAAAATAATTATTTTCTCACATTCACTTGCATTGACGATTTTTCAACCTAGAGGTCCAGTGGGGTTTTACGGATGGGCGGGACTTACTAGCTCTATGGACAGGGATTCGTCAGTCCCAATTCAAAACAAATTTCATCACAATCCATCAATTGTTCGTTTCAAACATGTGAGAGCGTCAAAATGATCCATGGGTGAAATTGATTGGATTTAATTTTTTTTCAGTCAATAAGCATCCTACTGTTTACTATGGTAATTTATTTATTTTATTATTTTTAAATAAGTGTATAAATAAGAGTTTAAATAAGACCATTTTTGAAGGATGAACAAAAAAAATGTGTTGGTCATCACATTAAAAATAACATTTATATATGATAGTTTTGAAGTGCTGGAAAAAGATGTGTAGCCCAACAGTTAGTACTTGTAAGTGTTTGACTATTTCTGTCACATTATGGTTACAGTTACTACATTAAATCCATGGTGAATGTCGCTGATTTGTGGTCTGAAAGCCCAGTGTTTCTCCTGGTTTCCACATCAGCGCTGTTTGATCTGATATCTATGGTTTATAACAGAGAACTCTGCGCCGAATCGGAATGTTTCTCACTGGATCTCGCAGCGATTATGTTATTAATTCTGAAGCGAATTCAATGGATTTCTTCACTGGATCTCCAGAGTCTGGATCTCCTAGTAACAGTGTCGCGTGATCGAGATCGGCCCGCGACTGGCAAGTTCGGGCTGCTGCGCTCATAGGCTGCGCCATAGATATCATATATAAACGCGTTTATATATTATATCTATGGGCTGCGCTGTCTATTATTGATTCGAACTAATAAACGGTCTGTGAAGCATAAAGGAGTAAGTTAGCGCATTTTCGCTCCGCTTTCATTTTGTTTGGATTCGCTGCTCGGCAACGTTGTGGTCGCGCCAGCGCGACCTAAATAAATATTTGGTCGCACCGGCAGGAAAAATGGTCGCAAAATGCGACCAATTGGTCGCAGTCTGGAGCCCACCATTTACAGTCATAATATAGCATAGTGCCATTGTGAAATCACAAAAGCTGTGATTCAGTTAAATAAATATATCCTCTGTTTTTTGTTTGTTTGTTTTTTTCACAGAGAAGACGCTTCAATCACATGAGTGCAGATTAGCCTACATGTTAAAATTACCTCAGCTCCGTCCACAGTAAACGCTGCTCCAAGCAAACTCAGTCTCTGCAGTGCTGTTTGTTTAGGTTTCCAATAACGTGCAAATATGGGAACGCAAGTCGGACGCAGTTTGTGTTTCATAGTTGCACTGTTATCATTTGTGGAGCACATCTGGGTTTCTCAAACTGCTGTTCATCGCAATTTCAAAATAAAAGTTTAAACATTGCGATTTCAAAATATAAGTTTAAACTCTTGCTCTGAGTTTGCATGTTTTGATGTGCACATGTTCTCGTTCAAGAAATTACAGTGACTGTAACATTTCTATCGTACAGAAGTGGCCAAATATTAAAGGTTAAGTTGACATTTGAATTAATTGTTTGGACAATATTAAACAAGGATTTGATAATGCCAGGCTTAGTGTGACAACAACCAGGCCGCTGGCGCCCTCTGCAGGCATTTGTTATTTATGTACATAAGTTATGTTTATATTAGTTTATTTAATTTATTTTACAAGGGTATATTTTAACAGTGTTCTTCAATAAAACCAATATAATTACTTACTTTGATACTTTACTTGAACCAATTATTGTTGCTTGTTATTATATATTTGTATTTTAAGTCATTTTAAAGGCTGTTGTTAACTTGAATCTATTTTTTACCACAATTTTTTTTATCCGATTACTTGAATAGAATACTCGATTACTAAAATAATCGATAGCTACAGCCCTATCATAATAAAAAAGATTGCTTTTTAAAGCATTTGTTTGTTTCCCAATACTGAAAGCTAATGAAAAGGTAATGTGCAATCCTGCTGCTCCCTCAAGTGGACAAAAGTGGTATTATAGCTTGCATTTTACAATTGAAGTGTTTGAATGAATGAGTGAATAAATGGGAATTTGGTTTTTCAATTATATCTCGGTAACCAGAACGCGAAAAATTCTGAATCTCAGAGCATAGATAGTGCTCGAGGAGCCCTCGACGGAGGCCCACGGAGGCCCGCGACAACACGTTTCGATCAAGAGCCTGGAGAGGACCTTACCATCAAAATTTGAACGTGCAACGACTTTCCGTTTTTGAGTTATTAGTGAATTTGTATTCGGGGGCGTGGCTTAAATGCCCGTTTTACTTTCGTTTCATTTCATTCATTTACTTTCGTCCATTTCAATATCTCAGTGTGACACAATTGTCAAGTAATACTCCAATAGATGAGTTTTGACAAAATATGATTTAAAATGTTAAAATAATGATTTTATAAAGTCTAAATATGAATTATATGACAATATTAGGGAGCAGTATGATGAAATGGCAGCAGGGGGCAGTAAAATACCACTTATTGGCTTAATGACATGTTATATAATTTTTAACTTTTTAACTGTTATAGAGGCAAATTTTGTCTGATCTGTCTGAAATTTTTCATGCTTATTAAGAGTCATGAACATTATTATATGAGAATTATATGAACATAGATAGGAATAGGAATTTTTCCTAGGAAAAGACCATTCACAGCCAATACAGGCAATTTACCATAGGAAATATATGGTTTTAAAGCGTTTTAACAGTTATAGCGCCACCTTTGGTCCGATCTCCATACAAATTTCCAGGCTTCTTTAGCATGTTACGACAAATATGCGCATCAATTTTTGTGAAGTTCTGTGTTTTCGTTTAGGATTTATAGGCTTTTGAGTGCATTTTGCCACGCCCATTTTCTTTATGACCCAATATACCCATGCGAAAAATGCAAAAGTTCGACTTTTTTTTGATAATTATTGATCTAGAGAGTCCATAGAATTGTCTTAGACTCGTTTGGTTCCGATCGGGCGAAAAACCAGGGACTAGTTCGCAAAAGTAGGTTTTTAACATAATTACGAATATTTAATTAACGGTTTGATTGACAGCAATGGTTCTTGAGGCAAAGTTGTTCTCCATGAGAAGGTCTATCAAATGATATGCATATTGTGTGGATATTTGTAACACCACGTGATTACGGAACTGTAAAACTCGTTAGCGCCAACTAGTGGCCGATTTCTTTCAAAATTCTTACAGACCTCTAGGGCCATGAGTCGAACATGCCTACCGAGTTTTGTTCCGATCAGCCTCCGTTAACCTTGTCTAATAGGTGCTCAAATTTCATTGGCCGATGGCGGCCATGTTTTTTGAGATACGCCAATGTCCTCATAGACATACAAGGCACCTTGGACCAAGACACTGCATACCAATTTTCAAGTCAATCGGACTAACGGTCAGGTCGTCATAGCCCTTTTCATGTTTTTTTCATGTTATAACGCCACCTAGAGTTTAATCGTCACGATTTTTTTACTGTGACCCAAGATTGAACTCCTACACATGTGGACCGAGTTTGGTGAAGATACCTCATTTACATCTTGAGTTATAGCCCTTTTAGTAAAATAGGCTCCTCCCACAACATTAGTTTTGCGCCCCCTAGCGACTGTGAATCGAAATTTCAACTTTTTTTCGATAATTATTGATATTCAGACTCCAGAGAACATTTCTGCACTGGTTTGCTTCCGATCGGACGAAAAACCTAGGACTAGTTCGCAAAAGTAGGTTTTTGACAAAATTCAAAATGGCGGAAAAATTTGCATACCGGAAATGAAATCGGAGATATACGTTTTGTTCTTGAGGGTTCCAGCTTTCCAATGATATAAGACACTTGAGTCTACGACATATGGTCTAGGAGTTATGAGCAGTTTCGCGCTTTTGGTCGCTATAGCGCCACCTATGGGCCAATCGAGGTCATAATTTGATAACCTCTCCTCGATTTTTGTACTACCATTTGGCAAAGTTTCAAGGTTCCAGGTCTTACGGTTTGGGCTGCACGATGCGTTTTACGGCAGAAGAAAAATAATAAAAATCAGCACAATTACAATAGGGTTTCAGCACTTCGTGCTTGAACCCCTAAAAATCAGGGCAATTACAATAGGGTTTCAGCACTTCGTGCTTGAACCCCTAATAAAAATCAGAGCAATTACAATAGGGGTTCAGGCACGAAGTGCTGAAACCCTATTGTAATTGCTCTGATTTTTATTAGGGGTTCAAGCACGAAGTGCTGAAACCCTATTGTAATTGTGCTGATTTTTATTATTAGGGGTTCAAGCACGAAGTGCTGAAACCCTATTGTAATTGTAAGGATTTTTATTAGGGGTTCAAGCACGAAGTGCTGAAACCCTATTGTAATTGCTCTGATTTTTAGGGGTTCAAGCACGAAGTGCTGAAACCCTATTGTAATTGTACTGATTTTTATTAGGGGTTCAAGCACGAAGTGCTGAAACCCTATTGTAATTGCTCTGATTTTTATTATTATTATTTTCCCCTAAAACGCATCGTGCAGCCCAAACCGTAAATGCTGGAGACTTGAAACTCAGCCAAATGGTAGTCCTCAATTTGGGGAGAACCTATCAAAGTATGGCCCCGATTGGTCAATAGGTGGCGCTATAGCAAGCAAAAGTATGAAATCAGCCATAACTCCTAGACGGTTTGTCATAGAATCAAGTGTCTTATATCACTGTAATCCTTGGCTCAAGACGGTCAAAACGTATATCTCCGATTTCATTTCCGCCTGGGAAAATTTTCCGCCATTTTGAATTTTCTCAAAAACCTACTTTTGCGAACTAGTCCTAGGTTTTTCGTCCGATTGGAACCAAACCAGTGCAGAAATGTTCTCTGGAGTCTGAATATCAATAATTATCGAAAAAAAGTTGAAATTTCGATTCACGGTCGCTAGGGGGCGCCAAAACGTACGTTGTGGGAGGAGCCTATTTTACTAAAACGGCTATAACTCGAGAAATAAATGAGGTATCTTCACCAAACTCGGTACACATGTGTAATAGTTCAATCTGAGGTCACAGTAAAAAAATCGCGACGATTGAACAGTAGGTGGCGCTATAACTTGAAAAAAACATGAAAAGGGCTATAACCACCTGACCGTTTGTCCGATTGACTTGAAAATTGGTATGCAGTGTCTTGGTCCAAGGTGCCATGTATGCCTATGAGGACATTGACGTATCTCAAAAAACATGGCCGCCATCGGCCAATGAAGTTTGAGCACCTATTAGACAAGGTTAACGGAGGCTGATCGGAACGAAACTCGATGGGCATGTTCGACTCATGGCCCAAGAGGTCTGTAAGAATTTTGAAAGAAATCGGCCACTAGTTGGCGCTAACGAGTTTTTTCGGCTCTGTAATCACGTGGTGTTGCATACATCCACACAATATGCATATCAGTTGATAGACCTCCTCATACTGAACAACTTTGCCTCAAGAACCATTGCTGTCAATCAAACCGTTCATTTAATATTCGCAAACATGTTAAAAACCTACTTTTGCGAACTAGTCCTAGGTTTTTTGCCCAATCGGAACCAAACCAGTCTAGGACAATTCTCTGGACTCTCTAGATCAATAATTATCAAAAAAAAGTTGAACTTTAGCATTTGGATGGCTGTAATAGGGTCATTTATAAAATGGGCGTGGCAAAATACACTAAAAAGCCTATAAATCCTAAATGAAAACTCAAAACTTCACAAAAATTGGTGAGCATATGTCACATAACATCATTAACAAGCATGCCAAATTTTATGGACATCGGACCAAAGGTGGCACTATAACTGTTAAAAAGCTTTAAAACCACATATTTCCTATGGTAAATTGCCTGTATTGGCTGTAAATGGACTTTTCAATCTATTATTTCAGTGGTTAAAAGCTTTCTAAATAAATCTTAATGTCTTAAATGCTTATGTGCTTAAAGGCCTTAAATGCTTGAACCCCGATAAATGCTGCTTGCAGCTTTAATTATTATTATTATTATTATTATTTTCCCCTAAAACGCATTGTGCAGACCAAACCGTAAGAGCAGGAACCTTGAAACTTGGCCAAATGGTAGTCCTCAATTTGGGGAGAACCTATAAAAGTATGACCCCGATTGGCCCATAGGTGGCGCTATAGCAACCAAAAGCGCAAAACTGCTCATAACTACTAGACCGTATGACGTAGACTCAAGTGTCTTATATCATTGGAAAGCTGGACGCCTGACGAACAAAACGTATATCTCCGATTTCATTTCCGCCATGATAGATTTTCCGCCATTTTGAATTTTGTCAAAAACATACTTTTGCGAACTAGTCCTAGGTTTTTCGCCCGATCAGAACCAAACCAGTGCAGAAATGTTCTCTAGAGTCTGAATATCAAAAACTATCGAAAAAAAGTTGAAATTTCGATTCACGGACGCTAAGGGCCGCCAAAACGTACGTTGTGGGCGGGGCCTATTTTACTAAAATGGCTATAACTCCAGAAGTAAATGAGGTATCTTCACCAAACTTGGTACACATGTGTAAGAGGTCAGTCTGAGGTCACAGTAAAAAAACCGCGGCGATTGGCCACATGGTGGCGCTATAACATGAAAAAAACATAAAACAGGCTATAACCACCTGACCGTTAGTCCGATTGACTTGAAAATTGGTATGCAGTGTCTTGGTCCAAGGTGCCATGTATGTGTATGAGGACATTGGCGTATCTCAAAAAACATGGCCGCCATCGGCCAATGAAATTTGAGCACCTATTAGACAAGGTTAACGGAGGCCGATCGGAACGAAACTCGATGGGCATGTTCAACTCAAGGCCCTAGAGGTCTGTAAGAATTTTGAAAGAAATCGGCCACTAGTTGGCGCTAACGAGTTTTACGGCTCTGTAATCACGTGGTGTTACAAATATCCACATAATATGCATATCATTTGATAGATCTCCTCATCCTGAACAACTTTGCCTCAAGAACCATTGCTGTCAATCAAACTGTTCATTAATTATTCATGAATATGTTAAAAACCTACTTTTGCGAACTAGTCCTAGGTTTTTTGCCCGATCGGAACCAGACCAGTCTAGGACAATTCTCTGGACTCTCTAGATCAATAATTATCAAAAAAAAGTTGAACTTTTGCATTTGGATGGCTGTAATAGGGTCATTTATAAAATGAGCGTGGCAAAATACACTAAAAACCCTATAAATCCTAAATGAAAACTCATAACTTCACAAAAGTTGGTGAGCATATGTGACATAACATCATTAACAAGCATGCAACATTTTATGGAGATCGGACCAAAGGTGGCGCTATAACAGTTAAAAGGCTTTTAAACCATATATTTCCTATGGCAAACTGCCTGTATTGGCTGTAAATGGTCTTTTCCATGTCTGATCATATAATTTTCATATCATAATGTTAAAAACTATCGCATAACCATTCTCTGGACTCACTAGAACAATAGTTGTCAGAAAAAGTTGAACTTCTTCATTTGGATAGCTATAATAGGTTCACTTCAAAATGTGGCCTTTACCAAGTGTCCCCGAAAGCCTATATCTCTTTAATCAATGCTCAGACCTTCTTAAAAACAAGTCAGAACGTGTGAAATATCACCCTGAACAAGGATGAAAAATTTCAGACAGATCGGACAAAATTTGCCTCTGTAACAGTTAAAAAGGTGAAAATGATATGAATTAATGGCATATTAAGCCAATAAGTGGTATTTTACTGCCCCCTGCTGTTTAAAATAGTCATTTTGTCATATTGTTCTATAATTTATATTTAGACTTTATAAAATCCCTATTTTAACATTTACAATTACATTTACTCAAAATCCATCTGTTAAAGTATTAGTATTGACAGTTTGATCACATCATATATTTCAAACATCTGTATCTACCACATAATGTGTGTGTGTAGTCTTAGGTTTCTAAATAAATTCTGAATAATCTGTTTAATAGCTTACAAAGACTTTGTGAAATGTTTATAGACCATTGAAATATATTTTCATAATGACATATCCCAATAGCATTGAAAAAACAACAACATTTGTCTTTGTGTGTGTGTGTGTGTGTGTGTGTGTGTGTGTGTGTGTGTGTGTGTGTGTGTGTGTGTAAACATGCATTATGGAGTTAAAATGGAAAAACTGGTTTGCTTTAGTACAGAAAAATGGTGAAAATCATGAAGTTTAAAGTGAAAGTGAGCCAATAACTGGTCTTCTACTGCCCTCTGCTGGCCATTCTACTTATTAATGAAGTCTACTCACATATGCTTTTGCATTCATTATACACTAAAAATCACTTATATAACAATAAGACACTAAAAAATCACTTATATAACAATTACTATTGTAGCACAATCATGCTAGAATCATAGTAAATAATACTAGAATGTGGTAAATTGTTGTGGGAGGAGCCTATTTTACTAAAATGGCTATAAGTCAAGAAGTAAATGAGATATCTTCACCAAACTCAGTACACATGTGTATGGGTTCAATTTGAGGTCACAGTAAGCAATTTTATGGAGATCGGACCATAGGTGGCGCTATAACTGTTAAAAAAGCTTTAAAACCATATATTTCCTATGGTACATTGCCTGTATTGGCTGTAAATAGTCTTTTTCATCTATTATGTCAGTGGTTAGATGCTTGCTAAATAAAACTAATAACTTTTGATGCTTTTGTGCTTAAAGGCCTTAAAGGCCTTAACTGCTTGAACCCCGATAAATGCTGCTTGCAGCTTTAATTAGGGGTTCAAGCACGAAGTGCTGAAACCCTATTGTAATTGTGCTGATTTTTATTATTATTATTATTATTATTATTCCGCCGTAAAACGCATCGTGCAGCCCAAACCGTAAGAGCTGGAACTTTGAAACTTTGACAGATGGTAGTACAAAAATCGAGGAAAGGTTCAGAGATTATGACCCCGATTGGCCCATAGGTGGCGCTATAACAACCAAAAGCGCGAAACTGCTCATAACTCCTAGACCGTATGTCGTAGACTCAAGTGTCTTATATCATTGGAAAGCTGGACGCCTGACGAACAAAATGTATATCTCCGATTTCATTTCCGCCATGATAGATTTTCCGCCATTTTGAATTTTGTCAAAAATCTACTTTTGCGAACTAGTCCCTGGTTTTTTGCCCGATTGGAACCAAACTAGTGCAGAAATGTTCTCTGGAGACTGAATATCAATAATTATCGAAAAAAAGTTGAAATTTCGATTCACGGTCGCTAGGGGGCGCCAAAACGTACGTTGTGGGAGGAGCCTATTTTACTAAAACGGCTATAACTCGAGAAATAAATGAGGTATCTTCACCAAACTCGGTACACATGTGTAATAGTTCAATCTGAGGTCACAGTAAAAAAATCGCGACGATTGAACAGTAGGTGGCGCTATAACTTGAAAAAAACATGAAAAGGGCTATAACCACCTGACCGTTTGTCCGATTGACTTGAAAATTGGTATGCAGTGTCTTGGTCCAAGGTGCCATGTATGCCTATGAGGACATTGACGTATCTCAAAAAACATGGCCGCCATCGGCCAATGAAGTTTGAGCACCTATTAGACAAGGTTAACGGAGGCTGATCGGAACGAAACTCGATGGGCATGTTCGACTCATGGCCCAAGAGGTCTGTAAGAATTTTGAAAGAAATCGGCCACTAGTTGGCGCTAACGAGTTTTTTCGGCTCTGTAATCACGTGGTGTTGCATACATCCACACAATATGCATATCAGTTGATAGACCTCCTCATACTGAACAACTTTGCCTCAAGAACCATTGCTGTCAATCAAACCGTTCATTTAATATTCGCAAACATGTTAAAAACCTACTTTTGCGAACTAGTCCTAGGTTTTTTGCCCAATCGGAACCAAACCAGTCTAGGACAATTCTCTGGACTCTCTAGATCAATAATTATCAAAAAAAAGTTGAACTTTAGCATTTGGATGGCTGTAATAGGGTCATTTATAAAATGGGCGTGGCAAAATACACTAAAAAGCCTATAAATCCTAAATGAAAACTCAAAACTTCACAAAAATTGGTGAGCATATGTCACATAACATCATTAACAAGCATGCCAAATTTTATGGACATCGGACCAAAGGTGGCACTATAACTGTTAAAAAGCTTTAAAACCACATATTTCCTATGGTAAATTGCCTGTATTGGCTGTAAATGGACTTTTCAATCTATTATTTCAGTGGTTAAAAGCTTTCTAAATAAATCTTAATGTCTTAAATGCTTATGTGCTTAAAGGCCTTAAATGCTTGAACCCCGATAAATGCTGCTTGCAGCTTTAATTATTATTATTATTATTATTATTTTCCCCTAAAACGCATTGTGCAGACCAAACCGTAAGAGCAGGAACCTTGAAACTTGGCCAAATGGTAGTCCTCAATTTGGGGAGAACCTATAAAAGTATGACCCCGATTGGCCCATAGGTGGCGCTATAGCAACCAAAAGCGCAAAACTGCTCATAACTACTAGACCGTATGACGTAGACTCAAGTGTCTTATATCATTGGAAAGCTGGACGCCTGACGAACAAAACGTATATCTCCGATTTCATTTCCGCCATGATAGATTTTCCGCCATTTTGAATTTTGTCAAAAACATACTTTTGCGAACTAGTCCTAGGTTTTTCGCCCGATCAGAACCAAACCAGTGCAGAAATGTTCTCTAGAGTCTGAATATCAAAAACTATCGAAAAAAAGTTGAAATTTCGATTCACGGACGCTAAGGGCCGCCAAAACGTACGTTGTGGGCGGGGCCTATTTTACTAAAATGGCTATAACTCCAGAAGTAAATGAGGTATCTTCACCAAACTTGGTACACATGTGTAAGAGGTCAGTCTGAGGTCACAGTAAAAAAACCGCGGCGATTGGCCACATGGTGGCGCTATAACATGAAAAAAACATAAAACAGGCTATAACCACCTGACCGTTAGTCCGATTGACTTGAAAATTGGTATGCAGTGTCTTGGTCCAAGGTGCCATGTATGTGTATGAGGACATTGGCGTATCTCAAAAAACATGGCCGCCATCGGCCAATGAAATTTGAGCACCTATTAGACAAGGTTAACGGAGGCCGATCGGAACGAAACTCGATGGGCATGTTCGACTCAAGGCCCTAGAGGTCTGTAAGAATTTTGAAAGAAATCGGCCACTAGTTGGCGCTAACGAGTTTTACGGCTCTGTAATCACGTGGTGTTACAAATATCCACATAATATGCATATCATTTGATAGATCTCCTCATCCTGAACAACTTTGCCTCAAGAACCATTGCTGTCAATCAAACTGTTCATTAATTATTCATGAATATGTTAAAAACCTACTTTTGCGAACTAGTCCTAGGTTTTTTGCCCGATCGGAACCAGACCAGTCTAGGACAATTCTCTGGACTCTCTAGATCAATAATTATCAAAAAAAAGTTGAACTTTTGCATTTGGATGGCTGTAATAGGGTCATTTATAAAATGAGCGTGGCAAAATACACTAAAAACCCTATAAATCCTAAATGAAAACTCATAACTTCACAAAAGTTGGTGAGCATATGTGACATAACATCATTAACAAGCATGCAACATTTTATGGAGATCGGACCAAAGGTGGCGCTATAACAGTTAAAAGGCTTTTAAACCATATATTTCCTATGGCAAACTGCCTGTATTGGCTGTAAATGGTCTTTTCCATGTCTGATCATATAATTTTCATATCATAATGTTAAAAACTATCGCATAACCATTCTCTGGACTCACTAGAACAATAGTTGTCAGAAAAAGTTGAACTTCTTCATTTGGATAGCTATAATAGGTTCACTTCAAAATGTGGCCTTTACCAAGTGTCCCCGAAAGCCTATATCTCTTTAATCAATGCTCAGACCTTCTTAAAAACAAGTCAGAACGTGTGAAATATCACCCTGAACAAGGATGAAAAATTTCAGACAGATCGGACAAAATTTGCCTCTGTAACAGTTAAAAAGGTGAAAATGATATGAATTAATGGCATATTAAGCCAATAAGTGGTATTTTACTGCCCCCTGCTGTTTAAAATAGTCATTTTGTCATATTGTTCTATAATTTATATTTAGACTTTATAAAATCCCTATTTTAACATTTACAATTACATTTACTCAAAATCCATCTGTTAAAGTATTAGTATTGACAGTTTGATCACATCATATATTTCAAACATCTGTATCTACCACATAATGTGTGTGTGTAGTCTTAGGTTTCTAAATAAATTCTGAATAATCTGTTTAATAGCTTACAAAGACTTTGTGAAATGTTTATAGACCATTGAAATATATTTTCATAATGACATATCCCAATAGCATTGAAAAAACAACAACATTTGTCTTTGTGTGTGTGTGTGTGTGTGTGTGTGTGTGTGTGTGTGTGTGTGTGTGTGTGTGTAAACATGCATTATGGAGTTAAAATGGAAAAACTGGTTTGCTTTAGTACAGAAAAATGGTGAAAATCATGAAGTTTAAAGTGAAAGTGAGCCAATAACTGGTCTTCTACTGCCCTCTGCTGGCCATTCTACTTATTAATGAAGTCTACTCACATATGCTTTTGCATTCATTATACACTAAAAATCACTTATATAACAATAAGACACTAAAAAATCACTTATATAACAATTACTATTGTAGCACAATCATGCTAGAATCATAGTAAATAATACTAGAATGTGGTAAATTGTTGTGGGAGGAGCCTATTTTACTAAAATGGCTATAAGTCAAGAAGTAAATGAGATATCTTCACCAAACTCAGTACACATGTGTATGGGTTCAATTTGAGGTCACAGTAAGCAATTTTATGGAGATCGGACCATAGGTGGCGCTATAACTGTTAAAAAAGCTTTAAAACCATATATTTCCTATGGTACATTGCCTGTATTGGCTGTAAATAGTCTTTTTCATCTATTATGTCAGTGGTTAGATGCTTGCTAAATAAAACTAATAACTTTTGATGCTTTTGTGCTTAAAGGCCTTAAAGGCCTTAACTGCTTGAACCCCGATAAATGCTGCTTGCAGCTTTAATTAGGGGTTCAAGCACGAAGTGCTGAAACCCTATTGTAATTGTGCTGATTTTTATTATTATTATTATTATTATTATTCCGCCGTAAAACGCATCGTGCAGCCCAAACCGTAAGAGCTGGAACTTTGAAACTTTGACAGATGGTAGTACAAAAATCGAGGAAAGGTTCAGAGATTATGACCCCGATTGGCCCATAGGTGGCGCTATAACAACCAAAAGCGCGAAACTGCTCATAACTCCTAGACCGTATGTCGTAGACTCAAGTGTCTTATATCATTGGAAAGCTGGACGCCTGACGAACAAAATGTATATCTCCGATTTCATTTCCGCCATGATAGATTTTCCGCCATTTTGAATTTTGTCAAAAATCTACTTTTGCGAACTAGTCCCTGGTTTTTTGCCCGATTGGAACCAAACTAGTGCAGAAATGTTCTCTGGAGACTGAATATCAATAATTATCGAAAAAAAGTGGAAATTTCGATTCACGGTCGCTAAGGGGCGCCAAAACGTACGTTGTGGGAGGGGCCTATTTTACTAAAATGGCTATAACTCCCGATGTAAATGAGGTATCTTCACCAAACTTGGTACACATGTGTATGAGCTTACTCTGGGGTCACAGTAAAAAAATCGCGACGATTGGCCTCATGGTGGCGCTATAAAATGAAAAAAACATAAAACAGGCTATAACCACCTGACCGTTAGTCCGATTGACTTGAAAATTGGTATGCAGTGTCTTGGTCCAAGGTGCCATGTATGTGTATGAGGACATTGGCGTATCTCAAAAAACATGGCCGCCATCGGCCAACGAAGTTTGAGCACCTATTAGACAAGGTTAACGGAGGCCGATCGGAACGAAACTCAATGCGCATGTTCGGCTCATGGCCCTAAAGGTCTGTAAGAATTTTGAAAGAAATCGGCCACTAGTTGGCGCTAACGAGTTTTACGGCTCTGTAATCACGTGGTGTTACAAATATCCACACAATATGCATATCATTTGATAGATCTCCTCATCCTGAACAACTTTGCCTCAAGAACTATTGCTGTCAATCAAACTGTTCATTAATTATTCATTAATATGTTAAAAACCTACTTTTGCGAACTAGTCCTAGGTTTTTTGCCCGATCGGAACCAGACCAGTCTAGGACAATTCTCTGGACTCTCTAGATCAATAATTATCAAAAAAAAGTTGAACTTTTGCATTTGGATGGCTGTAATAGGGTAATTTATAAAATGGGCGTGTCAAAATACATTAAAAAGCCTATAAATCCTAAATAAAAACTCAGAACTTCACAAAAATTGGTCAGCATATGTGACATAACATCATTAACAAGCATGAAAAATTCTATGGAGATCGGACGATAGGTGGCGCTATAACTGTTAAAAAGCTTTAAAATCATATATTTCCTATGGTAAACTGCCTGTATTGGCTGTAAATGGTCTTTTCCATCTCTGATCATATAATTTTCATATCATAATGTTCAAAACTAGTGCAATACAATTCTCTGGACTCACTAGATCAATAATTGTCAGAAAAAGTTGAACTACTTCATTTGGATAGCTATAATAGGTTCACTTCAAAATCTGGCCTTTACCAAGTGTCCCCGAAAGCCTATATCTCTTTAATCAATGCTCAGACCTTCTTAAAAACAAGTCAGAACGTGTGAAATATCACCCTGAACAAGCATGAAAATTTTCAGACAGATCGGACAAAATTTGCCTCTATAACAGTTAAAAAGGTGAAAATGATATGAATTAATGGCATGTTAAGCCAATAAGTGGTATTTTACTGCCCCCTGCTGTTTAAAATAGTCATTTTCTCATATTGGTATTGGTATCAGCCATGGTAAATCATGATAAATGATGGTGTGTGTGTGTGTGTGTGTGTGTGTGTGTGTGTGTGTGTGTGTGTGTGTGTGGTACAAATATAACAAAGGTTTTATTTTCCAACATGAAAACAAACATAACAGAGTGCTAGTGCACAAACAATAACCGACAATGATAATGGATGAGAGGGGAACTTAAATACACAGATCAAGACAAGGACAACAGGTGATGGTTATGATGATGAGGAGCAGGTGATGATGAGGAGGGTGATGAGGAGCAGGTGCAGGTGATGACGACAGATGGTGAATGTGATGAAGACAGAAGGTGAATGTGATGAAGGTGAATGTGACACCAATATCACTGAAACATTTGTGTGTGTGTGTGTGTGTGTGTGTGTGTGTGGCATTATTGTGTGTAGCATATGTAGCAAGTATGCATTATTGAGTTAACATGGAAACACTGGTTTGCTTTAGTGCAGAAAACTGGTCAAAATCATGAGGTTTAAAGTGAAAGTGAGCCAATAAGTGGTCTTCTAGTGCCCTCTGCTGGCCATTCTACTTATTAATTAAATATTTCCACATGTGCTTGCATTTATACTTGAATACACACTAAAAATATATAGCAATAACTATTATAACACAATCATATTTTGTCAGTGTTAATCACTTTATTTGCACTGACACTTCAAATAATTGCTAGTAATGTGATAAATCAGGCTAGAAACATGGTAAATCAAAGTAAATAATACTAGATTGTCGTTTATCTCCTGGTAAATAATACTAGAACGTGGTATATCATGGTAAATCATGGTTAACTATGCTGTGTGTGTGTGTGTGTGTGTGTGTGTGTGTGTGTGTGTGTGTGTGTGTGTGTGTGTGTGTGTGTGTGTGTAAGCATGCATTGAGTTAACATGGAAAAACTGGTTTGCTTTAGTGCAGAAAACTGGTTTAAAGTGAAAGTGAGCCAATAAGTGGTCTTCTAGTGCCCTCTGCTGGCCATTCTACTTAATAATGAAATATTTTACATGTGCTTTTGCATTCATACTTGGACACACACTAAAAATCACGTATATAACTAACTATTATAACACAATAATATTTTGTCAGTGTTCATCACCTCATTTGCACTGACACTTCACATAATTGCTAGTAATGTGGTTAATCATGCTAGAAACATTGTAAATCATAGTAAATAATACTGAAATGAGGTGTATCAAGGTAAATCATGCTAGAATCCTAATAAATCATTCTGGAACATGGTATATGATAGTAAATCATGCTAGAATCATATTAAATAATTCTTGAATGTGGCAAATCGTTGTGGGAGGAGCCTATTTTACTCAAATGGCTATAACTCAAGAAGTAAATGAGATATCTTCACCAAAATCAGTACACATGTGTATGGGTTCAATTTGAGGTCACAATAAACAATTTTATGGAGATCGGACCATAGGTGGCGCTATAACTGTTAAAAAGCTTTAAAACCATATATATCCCATGGCAATTTGCCTGTATTGGCTGTAAATGGTCTTTTCCATCTATTATGTCAGTGGTTACATGCTTGCTAAATAAATCTTAATGACTTTTGATGCTTTTGTGCTTAAATGCCTTAAAGGCCTTAACTGCTTGAACCCCGATAAATGCTGCTTGCAGCTTTAATTAGGGGTTCAAGCACGAAGTGCTGAAACCCTATTGTAATTGTACTGATTTTTATTATTATTATTATTATTATTATTATTATTTTCCCCTAAAACGCATCGTGCAGACCAAACCGTAAGAGCTGGAACCTTGAAACTTGGCCAAATGGTAGTCCTCAATTTGGGGAGAACCTATCAAAGTATGACCCCGATTGGCCCATAGGTGGCGCTATAGCAACCAAAAGCGCGAAACTGCTCATAACTACTAGACCGTATGACGTAGACTCAAGTGTGTTATATCATTGGAAAGCTGGACGCCTGACGAACAAAACGTATATCTCCGATTTCATTTCCGCCATGATAGATTTTCCGCCATTTTGAATTTTGTCAAAAACATACTTTTGCGAACTAGTCCTAGGTTTTTCGCCCGATCGGAACCAAACCAGTGCAGAAATGTTCTCTAGAGTCTGATTATCAAAAACTATCGAAAAAAAGTTGAAATTTCGACTCACGGACGGTAAGGGGCGCCAAAACGTACGTTGTGGGAAGGGCCTATTTTACTAAAATGGCTATAACTCCAGAAGTAAATGAGGTATCTTCACCAAACTTGGTACACATGTGTAAGAGGTCAATCTGAGGTCACAGTAAAAAAACCGCGGCAATTGGCCACATGGTGGCGCTATAACATGAAAAAAACATAAAACAGGCTATAACCACCTGACCATTAGTCCGATTGACTTGAAAATTGGCATGCAGTGTCTTGGTCCAAGGTGCCATGTATGTGTATGAGGACATTGGCGTATCTCGAAAAACATGGCCGCCATCGGCCAATGAAGTTTGAGCACCTATTAGACAAGGTTAACGGAGGCCGATCGGAACGAAACTCGATGGGCATGTTCGACTCAAGGCCATAGAGGTCTGTAACAATTTTGAAAGAAATCGGCCACTAGTTGGTGCTAACGAGTTTTACAGCTCTGTAATCACGTGGTGTTACAAATATCCACACAATATGCATATCATTTGATAGATCTCCTCATCCTGAACAACTTTGCCTCAAGGACCATTGCTGTCAATCAAACCGTTCATTAAATATTCGCAAACATGTTAAAAACCTACTTTTGCGAACTAGTCCTAGGTTTTTCGCACGATTGGAACCAGACCAGTCTAGGACAATTCTCTGGACTCTCTAGATCAAAAACTATCAAAAAAAAGTTGAACTTTTGCATTTGGATGGCTGTAATAGGGTCATTTATAAAATGGGTGTGGCAAAATACACTAAAAAGCCTATAAATCCTAAATGAAAACTCAGAACTTCACAAAAATTGGTGAGCATATGTGACATAACATCATTAACAAGCATGCCAAATTTTATGGAGATCGGACTATAGGTGGCGCTATAACTGTTAAAAAGCTTTAAAACCATATATTTCCTATGGTACATTGCCTGTATTGGCTGTAAATGGTCTTTTCCATCTATTATGTCAGTGGTTACATGCTTGCTAAATAAAACCTGATAACTTTTGATGCTTTTGTGCTTAAAAACCCTTAAAGGCCTTAATAGCTTGAACCCCGATAAATGCTGCTTGCAGCTTTAATTATTATTATTATTTTCCCCTAAAACGCATCGTGCAGCCCAAACCGTAAATGCTGGAGACTTGAAACTCAGCCAAATGGTAGTCCTCAATTTGGGGAGAACCTATCAAAGTATGACCCCGATTGGTCAATAGGTGGCGCTATAGCAAGCAAAAGTATGAAATCAGCCATAACTCCTAGACGGTTTATCATAGAATCAAGTGTCTTATATCACTGTAATCCTTGGCTCAAGACGGTCAAAACGTATATCTCCGATTTCATTTCCGCCTGGGAAAATTTTCCGCCATTTTGAATTTTCTCAAAAACCTACTTTTGCGAACTAGTCCTAGGTTTTTCGTCCGATTGGAACCAAACCAGTGCAGAAATGTTCTCTGGAGTCTGAATATCAATAATTATCGAAAAAAAGTTGAAATTTCGATTCACGGTCGCTAGGGGGCGCCAAAACGTACGTTGTGGGAGGAGCCTATTTTACTAAAACGGCTATAACTCGAGAAATAAATGAGGTATCTTCACCAAACTCGGTACACATGTGTAATAGTTCAATATGAGGTCACAGTAAAAAAATCGCAACGATTGAACACTAGATGGCGCTATAACTTGAAAAAAACATGAAAAGGGCTATAACCACCTGACCGTTTGTCCGATTGACTTGAAAATTGGTATGCAGTGTCTTGGTCCAAGGTGCCATGTATGCCTATGAGGACATTGATGTATCTCAAAAAACATGGCCGCCATCGGCCAATGAAGTTTGAGCACCTATTAGACAAGGTTAACGGAGGCTGATCGGAACGAAACTCGATGGGCATGTTCGACTCATGGCCCAAGAGGTCTGTAAGAATTTTGAAAGAAATCAGCCACTAGTTGGCGCTAACGAGTTTTTTCGGCTCTGTAATCACGTGGTGTTGCATACATCCACACAATATGCATATCAGTTGATAGATCTCCTCATACTGAACAACTTTGCCTCAAAAACCATTGCTGTCAATCAAACCGTTCATTTAATATTCGCAAACATGTTAAAAACCTACTTTTGCGAACTAGTCCTAGGTTTTTTGCCCAATCGGAACCAAACCAGTCTAGGACAATTCTCTGGACTCTCTAGATCAATAATTATCAAAAAAAAGTTGAACTTTTGCATTTGGATGGCTGTAATATGGTCATTTATAAAATGGGCGTGGCAAAATACACTAAAAAGCCTATAAATCCTAAACGAAAACTCAAAACTTCACAAAAATTGGTGAGCATATGTCACATAACATCATTAACAAGCATGCCAAATTTTATGGACATCGGACCAAAGGTGGCACTATAACTGTTAAAAAGCTTTAAAACCACATATTTCCTATGGTAAATTGCCTGTATTGGCTGTAAATGGACTTTTCAATCTATTATTTCAGTGGTTAAAAGCTTTCTAAATAAATCTTAATGTCTTAAATGCTTATGTGCTTAAAGGCCTTAAATGCTTGAACCCCGATAAATGCTGCTTGCAGCTTTAATTATTAGGGGTTCAAGCACGAAGTGCTGAAACCCTATTGTAATTGCCCTGATTTTTATTAGGGGTTCAAGCACGAAGTGCTGAAACCCTATTGTAATTGCTCTGATTTTTATTATTATTATTTTCCCCTAAAACGCATCGTGCAGCCCAAACCGTAAATGCTGGAGACTTGAAACTCAGCCAAATGGTAGTCCTCAATTTGGGGAGAACCTATCAAAGTATGACCCCGATTGGTCAATAGGTGGCGCTATAGCAAGCAAAAGTATGAAATCAGCCATAACTCCTAGACGGATTGTCATAGAATCAAGTGTCTTATATCACTGTAATCCTTGGCTCAAGACGGTCAAAACGTATATCTCCGATTTCATTTCCGCCTGGGAAAATTTTCCGCCAATTTGAATTTTCTCAAAAACCTACTTTTGCGAACTAGTCCTAGGTTTTTCGTCCGATTGGAACCAAACCAGTGCAGAAATGTTCTCTGGAGTCTGAATATCAATAATTATTGAAAAAAAGTTGAAATTTCGATTCACGGTCGCTAGGGGGTGCCAAAACGTACGTTGTGGGAGGAGCCTATTTTACTAAAACGGCTATAACTCGAGAAATAAATGAGGTATCTTCACCAAACTCGGTACACATGTGTAATAGTTCAATATGAGGTCACAGTAAAAAAATCGCAACGATTGAACAGTAGGTGGCGCTATAACTTGAAAAAAACATGAAAAGGGCTATAACCACCTGACCGTTTGTCCGATTGACTTGAAAATATGTATGAAGTGTCTTGGTCCAAGGTGCCATGTATGCCTATGAGGACATTGACGTATCTCAAAAAACATGGCCGCCATCGGCCAATGAAGTTTGAGCACCTATTAGACAAGGTTAACGGAGGCTGATCGGAACGAAACTCGATGGGCATGTTCGACTCATGGCCCAAGAGGTCTGTAAGAATTTTGAAAGAAATCAGCCACTAGTTGGCGCTAACGAGTTTTTTCGGCTCTGTAATCATGTGGTGTTGCATACATCCACACAATATGCATATCAGTTGATAGATCTCCTCATACTGAACAACTTTGCCTCAAGAACCATTGCTGTCAATCAAACCGTTCATTTAATATTCGCAAACATGTTAAAAACCTACTTTTGCGAACTAGTCCTAGGTTTTTTGCCCAATCGGAACCAAACCAGTCTAGGACAATTCTCTGGACTCTCTAGATCAATAATTATCAAAAAAAAGTTGAACTTTTGCATTTGGATGGCTGTAATAGGGTCATTTATAAAATGGGCGTGGCAAAATACACTAAAAAGCCTATAAATCCTAAACGAAAACTCAAAACTTCACAAAAATTGGTGAGCATATGTCACATAACATCATTAACAAGCATGCCAAATTTTATGGACATCGGACCAAAGGTGGCACTATAACTGTTAAAAAGCTTTAAAACCACATATTTCCTATGGTAAATTGCCTGTATTGGCTGTAAATGGACTTTTCAATCTATTATTTCAGTGGTTAAAAGCTTTCTAAATAAATCTTAATGTCTTAAATGCTTATGTGCTTAAAGGCCTTAAATGCTTGAACCCCGATAAATGCTGCTTGCAGCTTTAATTATTATTATTATTATTCTTCTCCGCTAAAACGCATCGTGCAGCCCAAACCGTAAGTGCTGGAGTCTTGAAACTTTGTCAGATGGTAGTACAAAAATCGAGGAAAGGTTCAGAGAGTATGAATATAGGTGGCGCTATAACTGTTAAAAAGCTTTAAAACCATATATTTCCTATGGTACATTGCCTGTATTGGCTGTAAATGGTCTTTTCCATCTATTATGTCAGTGGTTACATGCTTGCTAAATAAAACCTGATAACTTTTGATGCTTTTGTGCTTAAAAACCCTTAAAGGCCTTAATAGCTTGAACCCCGATAAATGCTGCTTGCAGCTTTAATTATTATTATTATTTTCCCCTAAAACGCATCGTGCAGCCCAAACCGTAAATGCTGGAGACTTGAAACTCAGCCAAATGGTAGTCCTCAATTTGGGGAGAACCTATCAAAGTATGACCCCGATTGGTCAATAGGTGGCGCTATAGCAAGCAAAAGTATGAAATCAGCCATAACTCCTAGACGGTTTATCATAGAATCAAGTGTCTTATATCACTGTAATCCTTGGCTCAAGACGGTCAAAACGTATATCTCCGATTTCATTTCCGCCTGGGAAAATTTTCCGCCATTTTGAATTTTCTCAAAAACCTACTTTTGCGAACTAGTCCTAGGTTTTTCGTCCGATTGGAACCAAACCAGTGCAGAAATGTTCTCTGGAGTCTGAATATCAATAATTATCGAAAAAAAGTTGAAATTTCGATTCACGGTCGCTAGGGGGCGCCAAAACGTACGTTGTGGGAGGAGCCTATTTTACTAAAACGGCTATAACTCGAGAAATAAATGAGGTATCTTCACCAAACTCGGTACACATGTGTAATAGTTCAATATGAGGTCACAGTAAAAAAATCGCAACGATTGAACACTAGATGGCGCTATAACTTGAAAAAAACATGAAAAGGGCTATAACCACCTGACCGTTTGTCCGATTGACTTGAAAATTGGTATGCAGTGTCTTGGTCCAAGGTGCCATGTATGCCTATGAGGACATTGATGTATCTCAAAAAACATGGCCGCCATCGGCCAATGAAGTTTGAGCACCTATTAGACAAGGTTAACGGAGGCTGATCGGAACGAAACTCGATGGGCATGTTCGACTCATGGCCCAAGAGGTCTGTAAGAATTTTGAAAGAAATCAGCCACTAGTTGGCGCTAACGAGTTTTTTCGGCTCTGTAATCACGTGGTGTTGCATACATCCACACAATATGCATATCAGTTGATAGATCTCCTCATACTGAACAACTTTGCCTCAAAAACCATTGCTGTCAATCAAACCGTTCATTTAATATTCGCAAACATGTTAAAAACCTACTTTTGCGAACTAGTCCTAGGTTTTTTGCCCAATCGGAACCAAACCAGTCTAGGACAATTCTCTGGACTCTCTAGATCAATAATTATCAAAAAAAAGTTGAACTTTTGCATTTGGATGGCTGTAATATGGTCATTTATAAAATGGGCGTGGCAAAATACACTAAAAAGCCTATAAATCCTAAACGAAAACTCAAAACTTCACAAAAATTGGTGAGCATATGTCACATAACATCATTAACAAGCATGCCAAATTTTATGGACATCGGACCAAAGGTGGCACTATAACTGTTAAAAAGCTTTAAAACCACATATTTCCTATGGTAAATTGCCTGTATTGGCTGTAAATGGACTTTTCAATCTATTATTTCAGTGGTTAAAAGCTTTCTAAATAAATCTTAATGTCTTAAATGCTTATGTGCTTAAAGGCCTTAAATGCTTGAACCCCGATAAATGCTGCTTGCAGCTTTAATTATTAGGGGTTCAAGCACGAAGTGCTGAAACCCTATTGTAATTGCCCTGATTTTTATTAGGGGTTCAAGCACGAAGTGCTGAAACCCTATTGTAATTGCTCTGATTTTTATTATTATTATTTTCCCCTAAAACGCATCGTGCAGCCCAAACCGTAAATGCTGGAGACTTGAAACTCAGCCAAATGGTAGTCCTCAATTTGGGGAGAACCTATCAAAGTATGACCCCGATTGGTCAATAGGTGGCGCTATAGCAAGCAAAAGTATGAAATCAGCCATAACTCCTAGACGGATTGTCATAGAATCAAGTGTCTTATATCACTGTAATCCTTGGCTCAAGACGGTCAAAACGTATATCTCCGATTTCATTTCCGCCTGGGAAAATTTTCCGCCAATTTGAATTTTCTCAAAAACCTACTTTTGCGAACTAGTCCTAGGTTTTTCGTCCGATTGGAACCAAACCAGTGCAGAAATGTTCTCTGGAGTCTGAATATCAATAATTATTGAAAAAAAGTTGAAATTTCGATTCACGGTCGCTAGGGGGTGCCAAAACGTACGTTGTGGGAGGAGCCTATTTTACTAAAACGGCTATAACTCGAGAAATAAATGAGGTATCTTCACCAAACTCGGTACACATGTGTAATAGTTCAATATGAGGTCACAGTAAAAAAATCGCAACGATTGAACAGTAGGTGGCGCTATAACTTGAAAAAAACATGAAAAGGGCTATAACCACCTGACCGTTTGTCCGATTGACTTGAAAATATGTATGAAGTGTCTTGGTCCAAGGTGCCATGTATGCCTATGAGGACATTGACGTATCTCAAAAAACATGGCCGCCATCGGCCAATGAAGTTTGAGCACCTATTAGACAAGGTTAACGGAGGCTGATCGGAACGAAACTCGATGGGCATGTTCGACTCATGGCCCAAGAGGTCTGTAAGAATTTTGAAAGAAATCAGCCACTAGTTGGCGCTAACGAGTTTTTTCGGCTCTGTAATCATGTGGTGTTGCATACATCCACACAATATGCATATCAGTTGATAGATCTCCTCATACTGAACAACTTTGCCTCAAGAACCATTGCTGTCAATCAAACCGTTCATTTAATATTCGCAAACATGTTAAAAACCTACTTTTGCGAACTAGTCCTAGGTTTTTTGCCCAATCGGAACCAAACCAGTCTAGGACAATTCTCTGGACTCTCTAGATCAATAATTATCAAAAAAAAGTTGAACTTTTGCATTTGGATGGCTGTAATAGGGTCATTTATAAAATGGGCGTGGCAAAATACACTAAAAAGCCTATAAATCCTAAACGAAAACTCAAAACTTCACAAAAATTGGTGAGCATATGTCACATAACATCATTAACAAGCATGCCAAATTTTATGGACATCGGACCAAAGGTGGCACTATAACTGTTAAAAAGCTTTAAAACCACATATTTCCTATGGTAAATTGCCTGTATTGGCTGTAAATGGACTTTTCAATCTATTATTTCAGTGGTTAAAAGCTTTCTAAATAAATCTTAATGTCTTAAATGCTTATGTGCTTAAAGGCCTTAAATGCTTGAACCCCGATAAATGCTGCTTGCAGCTTTAATTATTATTATTATTATTCTTCTCCGCTAAAACGCATCGTGCAGCCCAAACCGTAAGTGCTGGAGTCTTGAAACTTTGTCAGATGGTAGTACAAAAATCGAGGAAAGGTTCAGAGAGTATGACCCCGATTGGCCCATAGGTGGCGCTATAGCGACCAAACGCGCGAAACTGGTCATAACTCCTAGACCGTATGTCCTAGACTCAAGTGTCTTATATCAATGGAATCCAGACCTCATGGCGAACAAAACGTATATCTCCGATTTCATTTCCGGTATGCAAATTTTTCCGCCATTTTGAATTTTGTCAAAAACCTACTTTTGCAAACTAGTCCTAGGTTTTTCGCCCGATCGGAACCAAACCAGTGCAGAAATGTTCTCTGGAGTCTGAAGATCAATAATTATCGAAAAAACGTCGATATTTCGATTCAAAGTCGCTAGGGGGCTCAAAATGAACGTTGTGGGAGGAGCCTATTTTACTAAAATGGCTATAACTCAAAAAGTAAATGAGATAGCTTCACCAAACTTGGTACACATATGTAGGAGTTCAATCTGGGGTCACAGTAAAAAAATCACAACGATTAAACACTAGGTGGCGCTATAACATGAAAGAAACATGAAAAGGGCTATAACCACCTGACTGTTAGTCTGATTGACTTGAAAATTGGTATGCAGTGTCTTGGTCCAAGGTGCCATGTATGTCTATGAGGACATTGATGTATCTCAAAAAACATGGCCGCCATTGGCCAATGAAGTCGAGCACCTATTAGACAAGGTTAACGGAGGCCGATTGGAACGAAACTTGGTGGGCATGTTCGACTCATGGCCCTAGAGGTCTGTAAAATTTTTGAAAGAAATCGGCCACTAGTTGGCGCTAACGAGTTTTATGGCTCTGTAATCACGTGGTGTTACACTTATAGTCACATTATGCATATCATTTGATAGATCTACTCATGCTGAACAACTTTGCCTCAAGAACCATTGCTGTCAATCAAACCGTTCATTAAATATTCGTGAACATGTTAAAAACCTACTTTTGCGAACTAGTCCTAGGTTTTTCGCCCGATCGGAACCAGACCAGTCTAGGGCAATTCTCTGGACTCTCTAGATCAATAATTATCGAAAAAAAGAAGAAAATTTTGCTTTTGTTTGGCTATAACATGATCATTTAGAAAATGGGCGTGTCAAAATACACTCAAACGTTTATAAATCATAAATAAAAACTCAGAACTTTACAAAAATTGATGAGCACATGTGACATAACATGCTAAAGAAGCATGGGAATTTTTATGGAGATTGGACCATAGGTGGCGCTATAACTGTTAAAAAGCTTTAAAACAATATATATTCTATGGTAAATTGCCTGTATTGGCTGTAAATGGTGTTTTCCATTTATGATCTTATAATTTTCAAATCATAATATTCAAATCTAGTGCAGTACAATTCTCTGGACTCTCTAGATCAATAATTATCAGAAAAAGTATAACTTCTTCATTTGGATGGCTATAATAGGGTCACTTTAATATGTAGCCTTGACCAAGTGTCCCCAAAAGCCTATATCTTTTAAATATCTTTCAGATCTAGTCAGAACATGTTACTCTTAACAAGCATGAAAAATTTCAGACAGATCGGACAAAATTTGCCTCTATAACAGTTAAAAAGGTAAAAATGATATAACATGGCATATTAAGCCAATAAGTGGTATTGTACTGCCCCCTGCTGTCATTTCATCATACTACTCCCTAATATTGTTATATAATTCATATTTATACTTTATAAAATCATTATTTTAACATTTACAATCACATTTTGTCAAAATGCATCTATTGGAGTGTTACTATTGACAATTGTTTTACATTTAGAAAACGAAAGTAAAACCTTGTCCGCCATTTAGGCCACGCCCCCCCAGTACAAATTCACTCATAACTCGAAAACGGAAAGTGGCCGCGCGCTCAAATTTTGATGGTAAGGACCTCTCCGGGCTCTTGATCGAAACGTAGCGTCGCGGGCCTCGGGAGCGCGCCCCCCCCACGGAACGCTAGTCCGCGGGACCCCCGACTTTGAACGGCCGTAACTCCCGAACCAGATCACCCCGAACCTTGTGTGAGGGCTCATTGGAAAGGGCCCATCCTTGGCTAGCTTCGATTCAAATGTGGTGTAATTTGCCCTCGGCATTCCAGAGAAAACTGCTCCAAAAGACATGCCTTTGAATGGTCATAGCTCCCGGCCCCAATCGCCCAAAAACACTGTGATGGTCTCATTCAACAGGGCTCCTCAAGCACTATCTATGCTCTGAGGTTTAGAATTTTTCGCCATCTGGTTCCCGAGATATAAGTGAAAAAACTAATTCCCATTCATTCACTTCAATTGTAAGATGGAGGCTGTAATTCCACTGTTGTCAACTAGAGGGAGCAGCAGTATTAGACATAGTATTAATCTTTTTATCAGCTTTCAGCTTTGGCCAACAAGCAAATGCTTAAAGCTATTTATTATTATTATTACTGATAATACAGATCACAAAGAAATATGTGAAAATGGTTAGACCATTAAAAGATATTTTCACAATAACATCCCAAAAACATTGAAAACATATTTGTCTTTGTGTGTGTGTGTCTGTGTGTGTCTGTGTGTGTAAGCATGCTTAATGGAAAGAACATGGTAAAACTGCTTTGTTTTACTGGTGGATAAAAAAGTCTTTCAAATGAAAGTGAGTCAATTAGTGGTCTTCTACTGCCCTCTGCAGGACATTCTACTTATAAAAATATTTTTACCTGTGCTTTTGCATACATTTTTAGACTATATAAAATTGCTTGCATGAAAATCACCTATTATAACACAATCATGTTTTGTCAGTTTATCACTTCATTTGTACTGAGCTCTCAGTTTGAACAATTCTGCTTCTCAGTGATTAATTTGAAATCTGAAAATGGTGTTATACGGAGGAGATTTGCAATTATCATTTTGTTACCTATCTTTAATTTAAAATATCTACATCTACAACCAAATGTGTTTGCATGTGTGTGTTGAAGCATGGTTACTGTATTAAGTATTATTGTTTAAGTATTATTGTTTTCATTTACATTTTAACCACCAGAAGACCACTCATTGCTTCATTCTGCTTACTAAAATATTATTTTCCAGTTAGTTTCCATTTGAAATATTGTTTAAACTTTATAAAATCATTAAAATAACATTTCAAATCATATTTTGTCTGTTTATAAATCCCACAGACTCACATTGGCTGCAATACTAATGTTTTTGAAAGACACAGACCTGAGAGTCTAATCTTTGTGTATTGTGCATATAGTATTGATATTATTACTATTGCAAATCATGTTATTGTAACTCATATCTTAACAGAATATTATTTGTAATTTTAATTCTTTATTTCTTAATTGTTTTTTTCTGATTACTACAGATATTATCAACAAAGATATCAACTACACCTTCACTTTTAATATTGATAAGCTGCACACACAGCGCAATCACACACCCACTAATGCATTCAAATAAATGTAATCTTACTGTGCTACTTTATTTGTACATGATTAGAATGAACAGACATCTAAGAATATTTTTCTTCTTTTGTTAAAGCCATTTCAGACTACAAGTAAGCATTATATTACTAATCAACTATTTTAAAGGTGCCATACAATTGAAAACTGTATTTATCTTGGCATAGTTGAATGGTAAGAGTTCTGGACAAGGAACTGACATACCGTGAGCCTCAAACACCATTGTTTCCTCCTTCATGTGTAAATCTCCTGTTTGCAAAAGACCGCTGAAAAATGAGTGAATTACAGCATAACACCGACTGTGACGTTGGAGTCGGGATCATTCATATTTATACCCCCCCAATTTGCATATACCAGCCCATGTTCTAGGCCAGGCAGTGTTAACGTGGACCTGCACAGCCGAATCATCAGAAGTTCTGCAGGTATTGTGAAGAAGCAAGCAAGGACAATAGTGAAAATGTCAGATCATGGATATAAATGTTATGTTCGAGGCTGTGCTGCGGATTTCAGAACTTTTCATTCCCTTCCCACAAAAGAGAACTGCCAACAGGCATGGTTGATTTTTACAACAGGATACCTTACCATTTTAATTCAAAGCTGTTAGTTTGCTCTGCCCATTTCACCACTGACAGTTTTTCTAACCTGGGACAATATCAAGCAGGTTTCGCTCATCGTTTGATACTGAAGAAGGGGGCAGTTCCAACTAATGTTATATTTCCATTACAACCCCTACCGCAAGCAGAAAGTAACGTTAGTGATTTTATCCACTACTTGACTGTTGAAGACATTTCTGTTTCAGAGATATCATAGAACAATTTAAAATATATCAATGCATTCTACGGCACCTTTAAAATAATTATTTAAAATGGAGATCAGGCCAAACATCACTAAAACATGAAAAGGGCTATAACCACCTGACCATTAGTTCGATTGACTTTAAAATTGGCATGCAATGTTTTGGTCCAAGGTGCCATGTATGTCTATGCCGCCATAGGCCAATAAAGTTTGTGCACCTCTTAGACAAGGTTAACGAAGGTCGATCGGAACGAAACTCGGTGGGCATGTTCGACTCGTGGCCCTAGAGGTCTGTAAGAATTTTGAAAGAAATCGGCCACTAGTTGACGCTAACAGGTTTTACGGCTTTGTAATCACGTGATGCATGTCATTTGATAGATCTCCTCATACTGAACAACTTTGCCTCAAAAACTACTGCTGTCAATTAATTTGTTCATTAAATACTTGCGATTATGTTAAAAACCTACTTTTGCGAACTAGTCCTATGTTTTTCACCCGATCGGAAATATATCAGTGCAGTACAATTCTCTGGACTCTCTAGATCAATAATTATATAAAAAACTTAAACTTTACCCATTGGGTAGCCATAATAGGATCATTTAGAAAATGTGTATGGCAAAAAACACTCAAAAGCCTGTAAATCCTAAACGAAAACTCAGACAACTCACTAAACTGCCTTATGTGCTTAAAGACCCTAAATGCTTGAACCCCGCTAAATGCTGCTTGCAGCTTTAATTAGGGGTTCAAGCATGAAATGCTGAAACCCTATTGTAATTGTGCTGATTTTTATTATTAGGGGTTCAAGCACGAAGTGCTGAAACCCTATTGTAATCGTCCTGATTTTTATTATTATTATTTTTCCGCCATAAAACGCATCGTGCAGCCCAAACCGTAAGACCTAGAGACTTGAAACTTTGCCAGATGGTAGTACTATTGCTCGCTACTCAGATACACGGACTCAGCCCAATCGGCCCATAGGTGGCGCTATAGCAATCAAAAGCGCAAAACTGCTCAGAACTCCCAGACCGTAAGGCGTAGCTTCAAGTGTCTTATATCATTGAAATCCAGAGCTTCTGAAGAAAAAAACGTATATTTCCGATTTCATTTCCGCCATGATAGATTTTTCGCTATTTTGAATTTTGTCAAAAACCTACTTTTGCGAACTAGTCCCTGGTTTTTCGCCCGATCGGAACCAAACCAGTGCGGAATTGTTCTCTGGAGTCTGAAGATCAATAATTATCGAAAAAAAGTTGAAATTTCGATTAATGGTCGCTAGGGGGTGCAAAATTAACGTTGTGGGAGGAGCCTATTTTACTAAAATGGCTATAACTCAAGAAGTAATTAAGTAAACTTCACCAAACTTGGTACACATGTGTAAGAGGTCAATCTGAGGTCACAGTAAAAAAATTGCGTCGATTGGCCACATGGTGGCGCTATAAAACAAATAAAAACATATAGACAACTGACCGTTTTTCCGAATGACTTGAAATTTGGTATGCAGTGTCTTGGCCCAAGGGGCCATGTATGTCTAAAAGGATATTGGCGTATCTCAAAAAACATGGCCGCCATTGGCCAATGAGGTTTGAGCACCGTTAACGACGTCCGATCGGAGCGAAACTCGATGGGCATGTTCTGCTCAAGCCCCTAGAGGTCTGTAAGAATTTTGAAAGAAATCGGCCACTAGTTGGCGCTAACGAGTTTTAAGGCTCTGTAATCACGTGGTGTTACACTTATCATCACAAAATGCATATCATCTGATAGATCTGCTCATGCTGAACAACTTTGCCTCAAGAACCATCACTGTCAATCAAACTGTTCATTAAATATTCATGAATATGTTAAAAACCTACTTTTGCGAACTAGTCCCTGGTTTTTCGCCCGATCAGAACCAGACCAGTCTAGGACAATTCTCTGGACTCTCTAGATCAATAATTATCGAAAAAAAGTTGAACTTTTGCATTTTTCGCATGGGTATAATTGGGTCATAAAGAAAATGGGCGTGGCAAAATGCACTCAGAAGCCTATAAATCCTAAACGAAAACTCAGAACTTCACGAAAATGGGTGAGCATATGTGCCATAAAATTCTAAACAAGCATGCAAAATTTCATGTAGATCGGACCATAGGTGGCGCTATAACTGGCAAAAAGTTTTAAAACTACATATTTCCTATGGTAAATTGCCTATATTGGCTGTAAATGGATTTTTCCATCTATAATTTCAGTGGTTAAAAGCTTGTTAAATAAAACGTAATGTCTTAAATGCTTATGTGCTTAAAGGCCTTAAATGCTTGAACCCCGATAAATGCTGCTTGCAGCTTTAATTATTATTATTATTCCGCCGTAAAACGCATCGTGCAGCCTAAACCGTAAGTGCTAGAGACTTGAAACTTGGCCAGAAGGTAGTACAAAAATCGAGGAGAGGTTCAGAGAATATGAGCTAGATTGGCCAATAGGTGGCGCTACAGTGCAAAAAACAAAAAAATTGCATATTTTTGCTTAAATCTCATCAACCCTTTGTCACAGACTCAAGTGTCTTATATCTTTGGAATCCTTGGGTCAAGCCGAACAAAAAAGGCCTCAAGGATTTCATTTCCGGTATGCAAATTTTTCCGCCATTTTGGATTTTGTCCAAAACCTACTTTTGCGAACTAGTCCCTGGTTTTTCGCCCGATCGGAACCAAACCAGTGCAGAAATATTCACAGGAGTCTGAATATCAATAATTATCGAAAAAAAGTTAAAATTTCGTTCCACGGTTGCTAAGGGGCATCAAAACGTTCGCAGGAGGCGGAGCTAATTATACAAAAATGGCTATAACTCGTGAACGAAATGAAATATTTTCACCAAACTCGGTACACATATGTATGAGCTCAAGTTGAGGTCACAGTAAAAAAATCGCGGTGATTGGCCTCATGGTGGCGCTATAATATGAAAAAAACATAAAACAGGCTATAACCACCTGACCGTTAGTCCGATTGACTTGAAAATTGGTATGCAGTGTCTTGGTCCAAGGTGCCATGTATGTCTATGAGGACATTGGTGTATCTCAAAAAACATGGCCGCTATCGGCCAATGAAGTTTGAGCACCTATTAGACAAGGTTAACGGAGGCCGATCGGAACAAAACTCAGTGGGCATGTTCGGCTCAAGCCCCTAGAGGTCTGTAAGAATTTTGAAAGAAATCGGCCACTAGTTGGCGCTAACGAGTTTTATGGCTCTGTAATCACGTGGTGTTACACTTATCGTCACAAAATGCATATCATATGATAGATCTGCTCATGCTGAACAACTTTGCCTCTAGAACCATTGCTGTCAATCAAACAGTTCATTAAATATTCATGAATATGTTAAAAACCTACTTTTGCGAACTAGTCCTAGGTTTTTTGCCCGATCGGAACCAGACCAGTCTAGGACAATTCTCTGGACTCTCTAGATCAATAATTATCAAAAAAAAGTTGAACTTTTGCATTTGGATGGCTGTAATAGGGTAATTTATAAAATGGGCGTGTCAAAATACATTAAAAAGCCTATAAATCCTAAATAAAAACTCAGAACTTCACAAAAATTGGTCAGCATATGTGACATAACATCATTAACAAGCATGAAAAATTCTATGGAGATCGGACGATAGGTGGCGCTATAACTGTTAAAAAGCTTTAAAATCATATATTTCCTATGGTAAACTGCCTGTATTGGCTGTAAATGGTCTTTTCCATCTCTGATCATATAATTTTCATATCATAATGTTAAAAAACTAGTGCAATACAATTCTCTGGACTCACTAGATCAATAATTGTCAGAAAGTTGAACTACTTCATTTGGATAGCTATAATAGGTTCACTTCAAAATCTGGCCTTTACCAAGTGTCCCCGAAAGCCTATATCTCTTTAATCAATGCTCAGACCTTCTTAAAAACAAGTCAGAACGTGTGAAATATCACCCTGAACAAGCATGAACATTTTCAGACAGATCGGACAAAATTTGCCTCTATAACAGTTAAAAAGGTGAAAATGATATGAATTAATGGCATGTTAAGCCAATAAGTGGTATTTTACTGCCCCCTGCTGTTTAAAATAGTCATTTTCTCATATTGGTATTGGTATCAGCCATGGTAAATCATGATAAATGATGGTGTGTGTGTGTGTGTGTGTGTGTGTGTGTGTGTGGTACAAATATAACAAAGGTTTTATTTTCCAACATGAAAACAAACATAACAGAGTGCTAGTGCACAAACAATAACCGACAATGATAATGGATGAGAGGGGAACTTAAATACACAGATCAAGACAAGGACAACAGGTGACGGTTATGATGATGAGGAGCAGGTGATGATGAGGAGGGTGATGAGGAGCAGGTGCAGGTGATGACGACAGATGGTGAATGTGATGAAGACAGAAGGTGAATGTGATGAAGGTGAATGTGACACCAATATCACTGAAACATTTGTGTGTGTGTGTGTGTGTGTGTGTGTGTGTGTGTGTGTGTGTGTGTGTGTGTGTGTGTGTGTGTGTGTGTGTGTGTAGCATTATTGTGTGTAGCATATGTAGCAAGTATGCATTATTGAGTTAACATGGAAACACTGGTTTGCTTTAGTGCAGAAAACTGGTCAAAATCATGAGGTTTAAAGTGAAAGTGAGCCAATAAGTGGTCTTCTACTGCCCTCTGCTGGCCATTCTACTTATTAATTAAATTTTTCCACATGTGCTTGCATTTATACTTGAATACACACTAAAAATCACTTATATAGCAATAACTATTATAACACAATCATATTTTGTCAGTGTTAATCACTTTATTTGCACTGACACTTCAAATAATTGCTAGTAATGTGGTAAATCATGGTTAACTATGCTGTGTGTGTGTGTGTGTGTGTGTGTGTGTGTGTGTGTGTGTAAGCATGCATTGAGTTAACATGGATAAACTGGTTTGCTTTAGTGCAGAAAACTGGTTTAAAGTGAAAGTGAGCCAATAAGTGGTCTTCTACTGCCCTCTGCAGGCCATTCTACTTATTAATGAAATATTTCAACATGTGCTTGCATTCATACTTGAATACACACTAAAAAAATCACTTATATAGCAATAACCATTATAACACAATCATATTTTGTCAGTGTTAATCACTTTATTTGCACTGACACTTCAAATAATTGCTAGTAATGTGATAAATCAGGCTAGAAACATGGTAAATCAAAGTAAATAATACTAGATTGTCGTTTATCTCCTGGTAAATAATACTAGAACGTGGTATATCATGGTAAATCATGGTTAACTATGCTGTGTGTGTGTGTGTGTGTGTGTGTGTGTGTGTGTGTGTGTGTGTGTGTGTGTAAGCATGCATTGAGTTAACATGGAAAAACTGGTTTGCTTTAGTGCAGAAAACTGGTTTAAAGTGAAAGTGAGCCAATAAGTGGTCTTCTAGTGCCCTCTGCTGGCCATTCTACTTAATAATGAAATATTTTACATGTGCTTTTGCATTCATACTTGGACACACACACAAAAATCATGTATATAACTAACTATTATAACACAATAATATTTTGTCAGTGTTCATCACCTCATTTGCACTGACACTTCACATAATTGCTAGTAATGTGGTTAATCATGCTAGAAACATTGTAAATCATAGTAAATAATACTGAAATGAGGTGTATCAAGGTAAATCATGCTAGAATCCTAATAAATCATTCTGGAACATGGTATATGATAGTAAATCATGCTAGAATCATATTAAATAATTCTAGAATGTGGCAAATCGTTGTGGGAGGAGCCTATTTTACTCAAATGGCTATAACTCAAGAAGTAAATGAGATATCTTCACCAAACTCAGTACACATGTGTATGGGTTCAATTTGAGGTCACAGTAAACAATTTTATGGAGATCGGACCATAGGTGGCGCTATAACTGTTAAAAAGCTTTAAAACCATATATATCCCATGGCAAATTGCCTGTATTGGCTGTAAATGGTCTTTTCCATCTATTATGTCAGTGGTTACATGCTTCCTAAATAAATCTTAATAACTTTTGATGCTTTTGTGCTTAAATGCCTTAAAGGCCTTAACTGCTTGAACCCCGATAAATGCTGCTTGCAGCTTTAATTATTATTATTATTCCGCCGTAAAACGCATCGTGCAGCCCAAACCGTAAGAGCTGGAACTTTGAAACTTTGACAGATGGTAGTACAAAAATCGAGGAAAGGTTCAGAGATTATGACCCCGATTGGCCCATAGGTGGCGCTATAGCAACCAAAAGCGCGAAACTGTTCATAACTCCTAGACCTTATGTCGTAGACTCAAGTGTCTTATATCATTGGAAAGCTGGATGCCTGACGAACAAAACGTATATCTCCGATTTCATTTCCGCCATGATAGATTTTCCGCCATTTTGAATTTTGTCAAAAACCTACTTTTGCGAACTAGTCCCTGGTTTTTTGCCCGATTGGAACCAAACCAGTGCAGAAATGTTCTCTGGAGTCTGAATATCAATAATTATCGAAAAAAAGTGGAAATTTCGATTCACGGTCGCTAAGGGGCGCCAAAACGTACGTTAGTGGGAGGGGCCTATTTTACTAAAATGGCTATAACTCCCGATGTAAATGAGGTATCTTCACCAAACTTGGTACACATGTGTATGAGTTCAATCTGGGGTCACAGTAAAAAAATCGCGACGATTGGCCTCATGGTGGCGCTATAAAATGAAAAAAACATAAAACAGGCTATAACCACCTGACCGTTAGTCCGATTGACTTGAAAATTGGTATGCAGTGTCTTGGTCCAAGGTGCCATGTATGTGTATGAGGACATTGGCGTATCTCAAAAAACATGGCCGCCATCGGCCAATGAAGTTTGAGCACCTATTAGACAAGGTTAACGGAGGCCGATCGGAACGAAACTCAATGGGCATGTTCGGCTCATGGCCCTAGAGGTCTGTAAGAATTTTGAAAGAAATCGGCCACTAGTTGGCGCTAATGAGTTTTATGGCTCTGTAATCACGTGGTGTTACACTTATCATCACAAAATGCATATCATTTGATAGATCTGCTTATGCTGAACAACTTTGCCTCTAGAACCATTGCTGTCAATCAAACAGTTTATTAATTATTCACGAATATGTTAAAAACCTACTTTTGCGAACTAGTCCCTGGTTTTTTGCCCGATCGGAACCAAACGAGTCTAGGACAATTCTCTGGACTCTCTAGATCAATAATTATCAAAAAAAGTTGAACTTTTGCATTTTTCGCATGGGTATAATTGTGTCATAAAGAAAATGGACGTGGCAAAATGCAATCAAAAGCCTATAAATTCTAAACAAAAACTCAGAACATCACGATAATTGGTCAGCATATGTGTCGTACCATGCTAAAGAAGCATGGAAATTTTTATGGAGATCGGACCAAAGGTGGCGCTATAACTGTTAAAAAGCTTTAAAACCATATATTTCCTATGGTAAATTGCCTGTATTGCCTGTGAATGGTCTTTTCCATCTATAATCATAATGTTCATATAATAATGTTCAAAACCAGTGCAGTGCAATTCTCTGGACTCTCTAGATCAATAATTATCAGAAAAAGTATGACTTCTTCATTTGGATGGCTATAATAGTGTCACTTCAATATGTGGCCATTACCAAGTGTCCCCAAAAGCCTATATCTCTTTAATGAATGTTCAAACCTTCTTAAAAACAAGTCAGAACATGTGAAATATCTCTCTGAACATGCATGAAAATTTTCAGACAGATCTGACAAAATTTGCCTCTATAACAGTTAAAAAGGTGAAAATGATATGAATTAATGGCATATTAAGCCAATAAGTGGTATTTTACTGCCCCCTGCTGTTTAAAATAGTCATTTTGTCATATTGGTATTGGTATCAGCCATGGTAAATCATGATAAACTATGGTAAGTGTGTGTGTGTGTGTGTGTGTGTGTGTGTGTGTGTGTGTGTGTGTGTGTAAGCATGCATTGAATTAACATGGAAAAACTGGTTTGCTTTAGTGCAGAAAACTGGTTTAAAGTGAAAGTGAGCCAATAAGTGGTCTTCTAGTGCCCTCTGCTGGCCATTCTACTTAATAATGAAATATTTTACATGTGCTTTTGCATTCATACTTGGACACACACTAAAAATCACGTATATAACTAACTATTATAACACAATAATATTTTGTCAGTGTTCATCACCTCATTTGCACTGACACTTCACATAATTGCTAGTAATGTGGTTAATCATGCTAGAAACATTGTTAATCATAGTAAATAATACTGAAATGAGGTGTATCAAGGTAAATCATGCTAGAATCCTAATAAATCATTCTGGAACATGGTATATGATAGTAAATCATGCTAGAATCATATTAAATAATTCTTGAATGTGGCAAATCGTTGTGGGAGGAGCCTATTTTACTCAAATGGCTATAACTCAAGAAGTAAATGTGATATCTTCACCAAAATCAGTACACATGTGTATGGGTTCAATTTGAGGTCACAATAAACAATTTTATGGAGATCGGACCATAGGTGGCGCTATAACTGTTAAAAAGCTTTAAAACCATATATATCCCATGGCAATTTGCCTGTATTGGCTGTAAATGGTCTTTTCCATCTATTATGTCAGTGGTTACATGCTTGCTAAATAAATCTTAATGACTTTTGATGCTTTTGTGCTTAAATGCCTTAAAGGCCTTAACTGCTTGAACCCCGATAAATGCTGCTTGCAGCTTTAATTATTATTATTTTTCTTCTGTCGTAAAACGCATCGTGCAGCCCAAACCGTAAGTGCTAGAGACTTGAAACTTTGCCAGATGGTAGTACAAAAATCGAGGAGAGGTTATCAAAATATGACCCCGATTGGCCCATAGGTGGCGCTACAGTACAAAAAACAAAAAAAAATCATATTTTTGCTTAAATCTCATTAACCGTTTGTCACAGACTCAAGTGTCTTATATCATTGGAATCCTTGGGTCAAGCCGAACAAAAAAGGCCTCAAGGATTTCATTTCCGGTATGCAAATTTTCCGCCATTTTGAATTATGTCCAAAACCTACTTTTGCGAACTAGTCCCTGGTTTTGTGTCCGATTGGAACCAAACCAGTGCAGAAATGTTCTCTGGAGTCAGAATATCAATAATTATCGAAAAAAAGTTGAAATTTCGATTGACGGTCGCTAAGGGGCGCCAAAATGTTTAAAGAAGGCGGAGCCTATTTTACTAAAATGGCTATAACTCCAGAAGTAAATGAGGTATCTTCACCAAACTCGGTACACCTGTGTAAGAGGTCAATCTGAGGTCATAGTAAAAAGATTGCGGCGATTGGCCACATGGTGGCGCTATAACATTAAAAAAACATAAATCAGGCTGTAACCACCTGACCGTTAGTCCGATTGACTTGAAAATTGGTATGCAGTGTCTTGGTCCAAGCTGTCATGTATATCTATGAGGACATTGGTGTATCTCAAAAAACATGGCCGCCATCGGCCAATGAAGTTTGAGCACCTATTAGACAAGGTTAATGGAGGCCGATCGGAACAAAACTCGGTGGGCATGTTCGACTCATGGCCCTAGAGGTCTGTAAGAATTTTGAAAGAAATCGGCCACTAGTTGGCGCTAACGAGTTTTATGGCTCTGTAATCACGTGGTGTTACACTTATCATCACAAAATGCATATCATTTGATAGACCTGCTCATGCTGAACAACTTTGCCTCTAGAACCATTGCTGTCAATCAAACAGTTTATTAATTATTCACGAATATGTTAAAAACCTACTTTTGCGAACTAGTCCCTGGTTTTTCGCCCGATCGGAACCAGACCAGTCTAGGACAATTCTCTGGACTCTCTAGATCAATAATTATCAAAAAAAAGTTAAAATTTTGCTTTTGGTTGGCTATAAGAGGATCATTTATAAAATAGGCGTGTCCAAATACACTCAAACGTCTATAAAGCCTAAATAAAAACTCAGAACTTCACAAAAATTGATGGGCATATGTGAAATAACATGCTAAAGAAGCATGGAAATTTTTATGGAGATCGGACCATAGGTGGCGCTATAACTGTTAAAAAGCTTTGAAAACCATATATTTCCTATGGTAAATTTCCTGTATTGGCTGTAAATGGACTTTTCCATCTATTTTTTCAGTGGTTAAAAGCTTTCTAAATAAATCTTAATGTCTTAAATGCTTATGTGCTTAAAGGCCTTAAATGCTTGAACCCCGATAAATGCTGCTTGCAGCTTTAATTATTATTATTAGGGGTTCAAGCACGAAGTGCTGAAACCCTATTGTAATTGTACTGATTTTTATTATTAGGGGTTCAAGCACGAAGTGCTGAAACCCTATTGTAATTGCTCTGATTTTTATTAGGGGTTCAAGCACGAAGTGCTGAAACCCTATTGTAATTGTACTGATTTTTAGGGGTTCAAGCACGAAGTGCTGAAACCCTATTGTAATTGTACTGATTTTTATTAGGGGTTCAAGCATGAAGTGCTGAAACCCTATTGTAATTGTACTGATTTTTATTAGGGGTTCAAGCACGAAGTGCTGAAACCCTATTGTAATTGCCCTGATTTTTATTAGGGGTTCAAGCATGAAATGCTGAAACCCTATTGTAATTGTAAGGATTCGTAAAACGCATCGTGCAGGACAAACCGTAAGGCCTAGAGACTTGAAACCTGGCCAGATGGTAGGCCTCAATTTGGGGACAACCTATCAGAGTATGACCCCGATTGACCCATAGGTGGCGCTACAGCAACCAAAAGTTCAAAATCGATCATAACTCTTAGACCGTTTGTCCCAGGGTCAAGTGTCTTATACCGTTGGAATCCTTGGCTCAAGGCGGACAAAATGGCTATCTCCGATTTGGATGTAGGCAGGGAAAAATTTCTGCTATGTCGAATTTTGTCCAAAACCTACTTTTGCGAACTAGTCCCTGGTTTTTCGCCCGATCGGAACCAAACCAGTCCAGGACAATTCTCTGGACTCTCTAAATCAATAATTATCAAAAAAAAGTTGAACTTTGGCATTTGGGTGGCTGTAACAGGGTCATTTAGAAAAGGGGCGTGGCAAAATACACTCAAAAGCCTATAAATCCCAAAGGAAAACTCAGAACTTCACCAAAATTGGGGACAACCTATCAGAGTATGACCCCGATTGGCCCATAGGTGGCGCTACAGCACCAAAAGTTCAAAATCGCTCATAACTCTTAGACCGTTTGTCCCAGGGTCAAGTGTCTTATACCGTTGGAATCCTTGGCTCAAGGCGGACAAAATGGCTATCTCCGATTTGGATGTAGGCAGGGAAAAATTTCTGCTATGTCGAATTTTGTCCAAAACCTACTTTTGCGAACTAGTCCCTGGTTTTTCGCCCGATCGGAACCAAACCAGTCCAGGACAATTCTCTGGACTCTCTAGATCAATAATTATCAAAAAAAAGTTGAACTTTGGCATTTGGGTGGCTGTAACAGGGTCATTTAGAAAAGGGGCGTGGCAAAATACACTCAAAAGCCTATAAATCCCAAAGGAAAACTCAGAACTTCACCAAAATTGACGAGCATATGTGTCCGAGCATGGGGAGGAAACATGCAGAGTTTCATGGAGATCGGACCATAGGTGGCGCTATAACTGGCAAAAAGCCTTCATTCTTATTAGGGGTTCAAGCATGAAATGCTGAAACCCTATTGTAATTGTAAGGATTCGTAAAACGCATCGTGCAGGACAAACCGTAAGGCCTAGAGACTTGAAACCTGGCCAGATGGTAGGCCTCAATTTGGGGACAACCTATCAGAGTATGACCCCGATTGGCCCATAGGTGGCGCTACAGCAACCAAAAGTTCAAAATCGCTCATAACTCTTAGACCGTTTGTCCCAGGGTCAAGCGTCTTATACCGTTGGAATCCTTGGCTCAAGGCGGACAAAATGGCTATCTCCGATTTGGATGTAGGCAGGGAAAAATTTCTGCTATGTCGAATTTTGTCCAAAACCTACTTTTGCGAACTAGTCCCTGGTTTTTCGCCCGATCGGAACCAAACCAGTCCAGGACAATTCTCTGGACTCTCTAGATCAATAATTATCAAAAAAAAGTTGAACTTTGGCATTTGGGTGGCTGTAACAGGGTCATTTAGAAAAGGGGCGTGGCAAAATACACTCAAAAGCCTATAAATCCCAAAGGAAAACTCAGAACTTCACCAAAATTGACGAGCATATGTGTCCGAGCATGGGGAGGAAACATGCAGAGTTTCATGGAGATCGGACCATAGGTGGCGCTATAACTGGCAAAAAGCCTTCATTCTTATTAGGGGTTCAAGCATGAAATGCTGAAACCCTATTGTAATTGTGAGGATTTGTAAAACGCATCGTGCAGGACAAACCGTAAGGCCTAGAGACTTGAAACCTGGCCAGATGGTAGGCCTCAATTTGGGGACAACCTATCAGAGTATGACCCCGATTGGCCCATAGGTGGCGCTACAGCAACCAAAAGTTGAAAATCGCTCATAACTCTTAGACCGTTTGTCCCAGGATCAGGTGTCTTATATCGTTGGAATCCGTGGCTCAAGGCGGACAAAATGGCTATCTCCGATTTGGATGGAGGCAGGGAAAAATTTCTGCTATGTCGAATTTTGTCCAAAACCTACTTTTGCGAACTAGTCCCTGGTTTTTCGCCCGATCGGAACCAAACCAGTCCAGGACAATTCTCTGGACTCTCTAAATCAATAATTATCAAAAAAAAGTTGAACTTTGGCATTTGGGTGGCTGTAACAGGGTCATTTAGAAAAGGGGCGTGGCAAAATACACTCAAAAGCCTATAAATCCCAAAGGAAAACTCAGAACTTCACCAAAATTGATGAGCATATGTGTCAGAACACGGTGAGGAAGCATGCAGAGTTTCATGGAGATCGGACCATAGGTGGCGCTATAACTGGCAAAAAGCCTTCATTCTTATTAGGGGTTCAAGCATGAAATGCTGAAACCCTATTGTAATTGTAAGGATTCGTAAAACGCATCGTGCAGGACAAACCGTAAGGCCTAGAGACTTGAAACCTGGCCAGATGGTAGGCCTCAATTTGGGGACAACCTATCAGAGTATGACCCCGATTGGCCCATAGGTGGCGCTACAGCAACCAAAAGTTCAAAATCGCTCATAACTCTTAGACCGTTTGTCCCAGGATCAGGTGTCTTATATCGTTGGAATCCTTGGCTCAAGGCGGACAAAATGGCTATCTCCGATTTGCTTGCCCTTCAGGCGCCAATTTCGAGTAAATTGCATTTTTTGGAAAAACCTATTTTTGCGAACTTCTCCTATGTTTTTGGCCCGATCGGAACCAAACCACTGCAAGAATATTCTCTGGAGTCTGACAATCAATAATCATCCAAACAATTCTAAATTTCAATTAACGGTCGATAAGGGGAACCAAAATATTTGATGGCACCAGGGCCACTTTTACTAAAACGGTTATAAATTGTGAACGGGAAGGAATTTTTTTGCTAAACTTGGGGTACATCTTCCTGAGCTCAACCTGAGATCACTTGAAAAAAATCGCAACAATTGGCCACTTGGTGGCACTACAAAACAGTTATAACTTGTGAACGGAAAGAGATTTTCGCAAAACTTGGGACACATGTTCATGAGCTCATTCTGAGGTCATGTGAAAAAAAAATCATGACAATTGGCCACTTGGTGGCACTATAAAATGGGTATAACTTGTGAGCGGAAAGAGATATTTTTGCTAAACTTGGGACACATGTTCATAAGCTCAATCTGAGTTGACATGAAAAAAATCGTGACAATTGGCCACTTGGTGGCGCTATAACAGTGGAAAAAAATCATGAAAATAGCTATAAGCGCACCCAAATGTTAGTCTACTGAAAATTGGCACGCAGTGTCTTTGTCCAGGGTGCCATGATAGTCTATGAGAACATTAGTGTATCTCAAAAAACTCAGTATATGTCATTGGCACAATGCCTTGAAGGAGCCTTAGAAGTTTCAAGCCAGTGTTTTTTCACAGGAGTGACCTCCTAAGACTCCTGAATCATTGCCGAGTCCAACAATACCAAACATGCCAGGTTTTGCCTTATGGTTTTTGTAAGTGTCATTTAGAGCTTTAAAAAATTGTGTTTATCTTCAAAGCCGTTAGTCCGATCGAGACAACAATAAAAAAACAAAGGAAATTTGAAAACATAGGTAAATAGCTAAACAATAACGCCAAAATGTTAAAATTATGATAGGAACTGACAAAAAAATGAATTAAATCCAATCAATTTCACCCATGGATCATTTTGATGCTCTCACATGTTTGAAACAAACAATGATGGATTGTCATGAAATTTGTTTTGAATTGGGACTGGCGAATCCCCGTCCATACTGTCAATGACCATTCGCAAAGACCCGCCCACTTTAGTTACTGTTGCTATGTCTGACAAGCGACGCCACTCTCACACCACACCAAGTTCTCACGCAGTGAAAAATACATTGCGGATCAGAGAGGAGACTGCGCGCTGACAGACAAGTACTTTTGATATGAAACAAATGGCACTTTTCCACTACACAGTACCAGCTCGGCTCGGCTCGGCTTTGTTTGGTTTTCCACTGTGTAAAAGTTGTACCTGTACCTGCTTCCAGGTACTTTTTTTCGTACCACTTCCGGCGAGGTTTTAAGCGAGCTGGGGCAAGCTGAGGCGATACTAAAATGTAACGTGAAAACACGGCAGACTGCTGATTGGTCAGAGAGAATCGTCACTATTCACTGCGTCATCATTGCACGCGCCAGACGGAGTATCCTGAATAAAAAACAGCAAAAACAAAAACATCCAAAAACAGCATACACTCGATTTCCTCCATTGTCCAATGTGTGTGGCAGCGGATGTATATCGCGTAGAAGATTAAGTCACGGCAGTTTCCTGCGGCGTCGCTATGACGACCAGGTACTATTGTGGAGGTACTATCTGCAATGGAAAACGGAGCGAAAAGCGAGCCGGGCTGAGTCGAGTCGAGTTGAGCTGGTACTGGTAATGGAAAAGCACCAAAAGTCTCACCTTTCAAATGTAGTCATTTTTTAGAGACATTTAAACAATAAATACCGTTTTGTGACTGTTTAATGTGTCTGACAGATCGCTGTAGACTCAAGGCTCAGTTAAAGCTGCTCGTGAACCGATCATCTCTTCCTTCTAGTTAATTTATAGCATTAAAATAAACATGAATGAACATAAAAGGAATGTTGTTTTAAAGTGCTAAGACGTCAGTACACTTTGTTTTTCAAATTTAAATCCTCCAAAGTTAATCTACTAACTCTCCTGACTGCTTTGTGGGACAAAATGGCGGATTATGATTAGTCAGATCGCCTGTCAATCAAACTCCCTGCGAAGGGTCAATTGAGAATGCCCGTGCGCACAATCCTGATCTAATCGACAACTTTGCAGTTGCACATAGGAAAGCCCGGAAAATCCCACTATAATGTATGAGAGCATCTTTTTTATGTATTTGGACCTAGGCCTAACAATGTGTTATGGTGCGCTGTCACCAGTGTTTTTTTATTGTTTTTTTTTTTGGTGAGCGTAGGCTCCTCCTGATTTTGTTAGTCATCTCATCTCTTATATGCTGTGTATGATCATATCCTGCCCTATTCATGGTAGCCAACTCGCGGACATTGCGTCATCAATGTCATCAATTGCGTCATCAAGGGGCCCGCCTTGATAATCCTACTTAAGGGCCCGGTGTTGGCTCGTTACGCCACTGAATATAATTGTCTAAACTCCTAATCAAAATTACATATTTACAACAAATTTGACACATATATATAGGCACACTTTGAGTACTACTAATAAAAGTGGTGGAGATCAGGCAAGACTGTAAGAAGACTCAGGCAAAAAGGTGCTATAACTGTAAAAACGCTTTAAAACCATATATTTCCTATGGCAAACTGCATGTATTGGCTGTAAATTGACTTTTTCATCTATGATGGCAGTTGTTAAATGCTTGCTAAATAAAACGTAATGTCTTTTGATGCTTGTGTGCTTAAAGGCCTTAACTGCTTGAACCCCGATAAATGCTGCTTGCAGCTTTAATTAGGGGCCAAGCACCGAAGGTGCGGAGGCACCTATTGTATCTGTTCCCGTTCTTATTAGGGGCCAAGCACCGAAGGTGCGGAGGCACCTATTGTATCTGTTCCCGTTCTTATTAGGGGCCAAGCACCGAAGGTGCGGAGGCACCTATTGTATCTGTTCCCGTTCTTATTATTATTATTCTTCTTCTTCCGCCATGGGAGTCTATGGCAGCCCATAGAACCGATTGCGGGAAAGTTGTTTTGGTTTGACATTCTGATAGAGGACAGTCCCAACATTAAGTACACCAATTTTGGTGTGTCTAAGTCATTCCCTCTAGCGCCACCACCTGTCCAAAGTTTCACTTTTACTTTGCTAATAACTTTTGAACCGTAAGGCCAATCAGCGAAATCCTTTTTTCCTCTGATTCCTGAGCTCATGACGATTCGATTGCATCCTATATCGTCATTTTCCGTCATAAAAACATGGCCGCCATTTTGAATTTTCCTAAAAAGGTACTTTTTCGAACTCGTCCTAGACGGTTTGTCCGATTTGCACGAAAATTGAATCGGATCATCTTCAGGCAGGGGTGACAAAAAGTTATTAAAATCTTGTTGATTCGTCAAACCGTTTTCGATAAACGCTCGAACAAATTTTACGTAGCGCTTGCAAAAACAGTCGTAAGGCTGTATCTCCGCAACGGTTTATCGTATTCAGACCAAACTTGGTACATGTACTCACAAGCATGACCTGAGGCTACATGCTGCGTTTCGGCACAGCGCCACCTACAGGTCCGGAGATATGAAAAATGGCTATTTTTGCTTATAACTTCTGAACAGTTTGTCCAAAAATCATAAAATTGGTCTCGTTAGATTCAGGGCAACATTCCGAGTCGACTGATATCCAATTTTACCATATCGGCCATTTTGACTGTCGGCCATTTTGAATTTTGTGCTAAAATGCTGTATTTTAAGAACGCATGAACGGATTGTTACGAAACTTGGTATGGGTCATCAGCACGATGTCCTGAAGGAGTGTGAGAAGTTTCGAAACAGCGCCACCTAGTGGTGAATTTTTTTTTTCAAATGCTTATAACTTTGGGTGCAGTCGACTTATTTTCACAAGACTCATCTAATTAGACTCCTGAAACCTTGCTGAGTCCTACGATACCAAACATGCTAGGTTTCGCCTTACGGTTTGTGTAGCGTTGTGATTTAGCACTTAAAAAACATTTGGCTATATCTTCGAAACCGTTTGTCCGATCGAGACGAAACCACCGTCAGAAGTTTGGAAACATAGGTCGATAGCTATACGCCAATGCCCAAATGCGAAAATATTGATGTTTAGGGGTAGTAAATTCCAATCAAAGTCATGTGTCAGTCATTTTTTACGTGTTTTTTCATATAAATGTCTATAACTCCGAAGCGAATTGAGATATTTTCACCAAAATCGACACACATATGTAGGGGCTCACTCTGAGGACACATAAAAAAAATGGTTGGACTGAGCCTCTTGGTGGCGCTATAATAGAACAAAACATGAAATTCCCATTGACTTCAATACAGTTTTGTGAAATAAAATGCTATACTAAACAAATGCATTGGTGTAATATTACAAAACTCAGAATGTGCCATCTGCACCATCCCCTGAAGGTACCCAACATATTTAGAAACAGCGCCACCTAGTGGTCAAAAGTTATAACAAAATTTCCAAAACTGCTAATAACTTTTGAATAAATTGGCCTATTGTAATGCAACTCATCTTAGTCGATTCCTTGGGTCAAGCTGAGAACATAGATACCAAGTTTACCTTATTTGGCCTAACTTCCTGTCCGCCATCTTGATTTTCATTCAAAACCTACTTTTTCGAACTCCTCCTAGACCGTTTGTCCGATTTTCACCAAAATCGAATCGTATCATCTCCAGACCGTGCCGACTAAAAGTTATGGATTTTGTGTCGATAGACGAAACCGTTTTCGTATAGCGCAGCAGCAAAGTTGAGGCATGATGCTAATAGCACTAATTAAGGCTTTATCTCTGCAATGCCTTGACATATTGACACCAAACTTTGTATGTGTCATTGTAACTTCACTCTGACCACATCACATCAGTTTTGTAACTGCGCCACCTATTGGTCGAAAGTGATAATCCATCAAATCATATTTTTAATTATTGTTTCTATGATTTTTCAGGCATTTTGCCTAAAATCCTCTTTAAATGTCTTTATTGCTCATTGTTGCAGTTGGTCTGACACTTTCAGACATGTTGGCATGTCTTGTCGTCTTATTCTGCTTGGCCCCGGTAATGGCTGCTTGCAGCTATATTTATTATTCTTCTTCTTCTTCTTCTTCCGCCATGGGAGTCTATGGCAGCCCATAGAACCGATTGCGGGAAAGTTGTTTTGGTTTGACATTCTGATAGAGGACCGTCTCAACATTAAATACACCAATTTTGGTGTTTCTAAGTCATTCCCTCTAGCGCCACCACCTGTCCAAAGTTTCACTTTTATTTTGCTAATAACTTTTGAACCGTAAGGCCAATCAGCGAAATTCTTTTTTCCTCTGATTCCTGAGCTCATGGCGATTCGATTGCACCCTATGACGTCATTTGCCGTCATAAAAATATGGCCACCATCTTGAATTTTCAAAAAAAGCTACTTTTTCGAACTCGTCCTAGACGGTTTGTCCGATTTGCACGAAAATTGAACCAGATCATCTTCAGGTAGTGCTGACAAAAAGTTATGGAATTCAAATGGATTCGTCAAACCGTTTTCGATAAACGCACAAATACATTTTACGTAGCGCTAGCAAAAACAGTCGTAAGGCCGTATCTCCGCAACGGTTTATCGTATTCAGACCAAACTTGGTACTTGTACTCACAAGCATGACCTGAGGCTACATGCTGTGTTTCGGCGCAGCGCCACCTACTGGTCCGGAGATATGAAAAATGGCTATTTTTGCTTATAACTTCTGAACAGTTTGTCCAAAAATCATACAATTGGTCTCGTTAGATTCAGGGCAACATGCCGAGTCGACTGATATCCAATTTTGCCATATCGGTCATTTTGGCTGTCGGCCATTTTGAATTTTGTGCTAAAATTCTGTATTTTATGAACGCATGAACGGATTGTTACGAAACGTGGTATGGGTCATCAGCACGATGCCCTGAATGAGCCTGAGAAGTTTCGAAACAGCGCCACCTAGTGGTGAATTTTTTTTTTCAAATGCTTATAACTTTGGGTGTGGTCGACTTATTTTCACGAAACTCATCTTTTTAGACTCCTGAATCGTTGCCGAGTCCTACGATACCAAACATGCTAGGTTTTGCATTACGGTTTGTGTAGCGTTGTGATTTAGCGCTTAAAAAACATTTGGCTATATCTTTGAAACCGCTAGTCCGATCGAGACGAAACCACCGTCAGAAGTTTGGAAACATAGGTCGATAGCTATACACCAATGCCCAAATGCGAAAATATTGATGTTTAGGGGTACTAATTTCCAATCAAAGTCATGTGTCAGTCATTTTTTTCGTGTTTTTCCATATAAATGTCTATAACTCCGAAGCGAATTGAGATATTTTCACCAAAATTGACACAAATATGTATGGGCTCACTCTGAGGACACGTAAAAAAAATTGTGGGACTGAGCCTCTTGGTGGCGCTATAATTGAACAAAATATGAAATTCCCATTGACTTCAATACAGTTTTGTGAAATAAAATGCTATACTAAACAAATGCATTGGTGTAATATTACGAAACTCAGATTGTGTCATCAGCACCATCCCCTGAAGGCAACCAAAATATTTCAAGACAGCGCCACCTAGTGGTCAAAAGTTATAACAACATTTCCAAAAAGGCTAATAACTTTTGAATAAATCTGGCTATTGAAATGGCACGGGTCTTAATAGATTCCTTGGGTCAAGCCGAGAACATAGATACCAAGTTTTCCTTATTTGGCCAAACTTCCTGTCCGCCATCTTGATTTTCATTCAAAACCTACTTTTTCGAACTCCTCCTAGACCGTTTGTCCGATTTTCACCAAAATCGAATCGTATCATCTCCAGACTGTGCCGACAAAAAGTTATGGATTTCGTGTCGATTGATGAAACCGTTTTCGTATAGCACAGCAGCAAAGTTGAGGCATGATGCCAAAATGACTATTCAGGCTTTATATCTGCAATGCCTCGACATATTGACACAAAACTTTGTATGTGTCACTGTCTCCTTACTCTGACCACACCACATCAATTTCGTAACAGCGCCACCTTTTGGTCAAAAGTAACAATCCATTAAATCATATTTTGAATCACTTTTTACATGATTTTTCAGCCATTTCGCCTAAAATCCTCTTTAAATGTCTTTAATTGCTCATTGTTGCAGTTGGTCTGACACTTTCAGACATGTTGGCATGTCTTGTCGTCTTATTCTGCTTGGCCCCGGTAATTGCTGCTTGCAGCTATATTTATTAGGGGCCAAGCACCGAAGGTGCGGAGGCACCTATTGTATCCGTTCGCGTTCTTATTATTATTATTCTTCTTCTTCTTCTTCTTCTTCTTCTTCTTCCGCTCTTGGAGTCTATGGCAGCCCATAGAACCGATTGCGGGAAAGTTGTTTTGGTTTGACATTCTGATAGAGCACAGTCCCAACATTAAATACACCAATTTTGGTGTTTCTAAGTCATTCCCTCTAGCGCCACCACCTGTCCAAAGTTTCACTTTTATTTTGCTAATAACTTTTGAACTGTAAGGCCAATCAACAAAATTATTTTTTCCTCTGATTCCTGAGCTCATGCCGATTCGATTGCATCCTATGACTTCATTTTCTGTAATAAAAATATGGCCGCCATTTTGATTCATTCGAAAAACCTACTTTTTCGAACTCGTCCTAGACGGTTTGTCCGATTTGCACGAAAATTGAACCAGATCATCTTCAGGCAGTGCTGACCAAAAGTTATGGAATTCAAATTGATTCGTCAAACCGTTTTCAATAAACGCACGAACAAATTTTACGTAGCGCCTGCAAAAACAGTCGTAAGGCTGTATCTCTGCAACGGTTTATCGTATTCAGACCAAACTTGGTACATGTCATCACAAGCATGACCTGAGGCTACATGCTGCGTTTCGGCGCAGCGCCACCTACTGGTCCGGAGATATGAAAAATGGCTATTTTTGCTTATAACTTCTGAACAGTTTGTCCAAAAATCATAAAATTGGTCTCGTTAGATTCAGGGCGACATGCCGAGTCGACTGATATCCAATTTTACCATATCGGCCATTTTGACTGTCGGCCATTTTGAATTATGTGCTAAAATGCTGTATTTTATGAACGCATGAACGGATTGTTACGAAACTTGGCATGGGTCATCAGCACGATGTCCTGAAGGAGTGTGAGAAGTTTCGAAACAGCGCCACCTAGTGGGGAATTTTTTTTTTCAAATGCTTATAACTTTGGGTGCGGTCGACTTATTTTCACGAGACTCATCTAATTAGACTCCTGAAACCTTGCCGAGTTCTACGATACCAAACATGCTAGGTTTCGCCTTACGGTTTGTGTAGCGTTGTGATTTAGCGCTTAAAAAACATTAGGCTATATCTTCGAAACCGCTTGTCCGATCGAGACGAAACCACCGTCAGAAGTTTGGAAACATAGGTCGATAGCTATATGCCAATGCCCAAATGCGAAAATATTGATGTTTAGGGGTAGTAAAATTCAAACAAAGTCATGTGTCAGTCATTTTTTACGTGTTTTTTCATATAAATGTTTATAACTCTAAAGCAAATTGAGATATTTTCACCAAAACTGACACACATATGTATGGGCTCACTCTGAGGACACGTAAAAAAAATTGTGGGACTGAGCCTCTTGGTGGCGCTATAATAGAACAAAACATGAAATTCCCATTGACTTCAATACAGTTTTGTGAGATAAAATGCTATTTTCATTCAAAACCTACTTTTTCGAACTCCTCCCACACCGTTTGTCCGATTTTCACCAAAATCGAATCGTATCATCCCCAGACTGTGCCGACTAAAAGTTATGGATTTCGTGTCAATTGACGAAACCGTTTTCGTATAGCGCAGCAGCAAATTTGAGGCATGATGCTAATAGCACTATTCAGGCTTTATCTCTGCAATGCCTTGACATATTGACACCAAACTTTGTATGTGTCATTGTCTCCTCACTCTGACCACATCACATCAGTTTTGTAACTGCGCCACCTATTTGTCGAAAGTGATAATCCATTAAATCATATTTTTAATTAGTTTCTATGATTTTTCAGCCATTTCGTCTAAAATCCTCTTTAAATGTCTTTAATTGCTCATTGTTGCAGTTGGTCTGACACTTTCAGACATGTCGGCATGTCTTGTCGTCTTATTCTGCTTGGCCCCGGTAATTGCTGCTTGCAGCTATATTTATTATTAGGGGCCAAGCACCGAAGGTGCGGAGGCACCTATTGTATCTGTTCCGTTTCTTATTATTATTATTAGGGGCCAAGCACCGAAGGTGCGGAGGCACCTATTGTATCTGTTCCCGTTCTTATTATTATTATTCTTCTTCTTCCGCCATGGGAGTCTATGGCAGCCCATAGAACCGATTGCGGGAAAGTTGTTTTGGTTTGACATTCTGATAGAGGACAGTCCCAACATTAAGTACACCAATTTTGGTGTGTCTAAGTCATTCCCTCTAGCGCCACCACCTGTCCAAAGTTTCACTTTTACTTTGCTAATAACTTTTGAACCGTAAGGCCAATCAGCGAAATCCTTTTTTCCTCTGATTCCTGAGCTCATGACGATTCGATTGCACCCTATATCGTCATTTTCCGTCATAAAAACATGGCCGCCATTTTGAATTTTCCTAAAAAGGTACTTTTTCGAACTCGTCCTAGACGGTTTGTCCGATTTGCACGAAAATTGAATCGGATCATCTTCAGGCAGGGTTGACAAAAAGTTATTAAAATCTTGTTGATTCGTCAAACCGTTTTCGATAAACGCTCGAACAAATTTTACGTAGCGCTTGCAAAAACAGTCGTAAGGCTGTATCTCCGCAACGGTTTATCGTATTCAGACCAAACTTGGTACATGTACTCACAAGCATGACCTGAGGCTACATGCTGCGTTTCGGCACAGCGCCACCTACAGGTCCGGAGATATGAAAAATGGCTATTTTTGCTTATAACTTCTGAACAGTTTGTCCAAAAATCATAAAATTGGTCTTGATAGATTCAGGGCGTCATGCCGAGTCGACTGATATCCAATTTTGCCATATCGGCCAATTTGACTGTCGGCCATTTTGAATTTTGTGCTAAAATGCTGTATTTTAACAACGCATGAACGGATTGTTACGAAACTTGGTATGGGTCATCAGCACGATGTCCTGAAGGAGTGTGAGAAGTTTCGAAACAGCGCCACCTAGTGGTGAATTTTTTTTTTCAAATGCTTATAACTTTGGGTGTGATCGACTTATTTTCACGAAACTCATCTCATTGGACTCCTGAATCGTTGCCGAGTCCAACGATACCAAACATGTTAGGTTTCGCCTAACGGTTTGTGTAGCATTGTGATTTAGCGCTTAAAAAACATTAGGCTATATCTTCGAAACCGTTTGTCCGATTGAGACGAAACCACCGTCAGAAGTTTGGAATCATAGCTTGTTAACTATATGCTAATGCCCAAATGTGAAAATATTGATGTTTAGGGGTAGTAATATTCAATCAAAGTCATGTGTCAGTAATTTTTTACGTGTTTTTTCATATAAATGTCTATAACTCCGAAGCAAATTGAGATTTTTGCACCAAAATCGACACATATATGTATGGGCTCACTCTGATGACACATAAAAAAAATGGTGGGACTGAGCCTCTTGGTGGCGCTATAATAGAACAAAACATGAAATTCCCATTGATTTCAATAGAGTTTTGTGAAATAAAATGCTATACTAAACAAATGCATTGGTGTAATATTACGAAACTCAGAATGTGCCTTCAGCACCATCCCCTGAAGGTACTCAAAATATTTCGAAACAGCGCCACCTAGTGGTCAAAAGTTATAACAAAATTTCCAAAAAGGCTAATAACTTTTGAATAAATCTATCTATTGAAATGCCACTGGTCTTAATAGATTCCTTGGGTCAAGCCGAGAACATAGATACCAAGTTTTCCTTATTTGGCCGAACTTCCTGTCCGCCATCTTGATGTTCAGTCAAAACCTACTTTTTCGAACTCCTCCTAGACCGTTTGTCCGATTTTCACCAAAATCGAATCGTATCATCTCCAGACCGTGCCGACTAAAAGTTATGGATTTCGTGTCGATAGACGAAACCGTTTTCGTATAGCGCAGCAGCAAAGTTGAGGCATGATGCTAATAGCACTATTCAGGCTTTATCTCTGCAATGCCTTGACATATTGACACCAAACTTTGTATGTGTCATTGTCACTTCACTCTGACCACATCACATCAGTTTTGTAACTGCGCCACCTATTGGTCGAAAGTGATAATCCATAAAATCATATTTTTAATTATTGTTTCTATGATTTTTCAGGCATTTTGCATAAAATCCTCTTTAAAGTCTATAATTGCTCATTGTTGCAGTTGGTCTGACACTTTCAGACATGTTGGCATGTCTTGTCGTCTTATTCTGCTTGGCCCCGGTAATTGCTGCTTGCAGCTATATTTATTATTAGGGGCCAAGCACCGAAGGTGCGGAGGCACCTATTGTATCTGTTCCGTTTCTTATTATTATTATTATTAGGGGCCAAGCACCGAAGGTGCGGAGGCACCTATTGTATCTGTTCCGTTTCTTATTATTATTATTATTATTATTATTATTATTCTTCCGCCATGGGAGTCTATGGCAGCCCATAGAACCGATTGCGGGAAAGTTGTTTTGGTTTGACATTCTGATAGAGGACCGTCTCAACATTAAATACACCAATTTTGGTGTTTCTAAGTCATTCCCTCTAGCGCCACCACCTGTCCAAAGTTTCACTTTTATTTTGCTAATAACTTTTGAACCGTAAGGCCAATCAGCGAAATTCTTTTTTCCTCTGATTCCTGAGCTCATGGCGATTCGATTTCACCCTATGACGTCATTTGCCGTCATAAAAATATGGCCGCCATCTTGAATTTTCAAAAAAAGCTACTTTTTCGAACTCGTCCTAGACGGTTTGTCCGATTTGCACGAAAATTGAACCAGATCATCTTCAGGTAGTGCTGACAAAAAGTTATGGAATTCAAATGGATTCGTCAAACCGTTTTCAATAAACGCACAAATACATTTTACGTAGCGCTAGCAAAAACAGTCGTAAGGCCGTATCTCCGCAACGGTTTATCGTATTCAGACCAAACTTGGTACTTGTACTCACAAGCATGACCTGAGGCTACATGCTGTGTTTCGGCGCAGCGCCACCTACTGGTCCGGAGATATGAAAAATGGCTATTTTTGCTTATAACTTCTGAACAGTTTGTCCAAAAATCATACAATTGGTCTCGTTAGATTCAGGGCAACATGCCGAGTCGACTGATATCCAATTTGACCATATCGGTCATTTTGGCTGTCGGCCATTTTGAATTTTGTGCTAAAATTCTGTATTTTATGAACGCATGAACGGATTGTTACGAAACGTGGTATGGGTCATCAGCACAATGCCCTGAATGAGCCTGAGAAGTTTCGAAACAGCGCCACCTAGTGGTGAATTTTTTTTTCCAAATGCTTATAACTTTGGGTGTGGTCGACTTATTTTCACGAAACTCATCTTTTTAGACTCCTGAATCGTTGCCGAGTCCTACGATACCAAACATGCTAGGTTTTGCCTTACGGTTTGTGTAGCGTTGTGATTTAGCGCTTAAAAAACATTTGGCTATATCTTTGAAACCGCTAGTCCGATCGAGACGAAACCACCGTCAGAAGTTTGGAAACATAGGTCGATAGCTATACGCCAATGCCCAAATGCGAAAATATTGATGTTTAGGGGTACTAATTTCCAATCAAAGTCATGTGTCAGTCATTTTTTTCGTGTTTTTTCATATAAATGTCTATAACTCCGAAGCGAATTGAGATATTTTCACCAAAATTGACACACATATGTATGGGCTCACTCTGAGGACACGTAAAAAAAATTGTGGGACTGAGCCTCTTGGTGGCGCTATAATTGAACAAAATATGAAATTCCCATTGACTTCAATACAGTTTTGTGAAATAAAATGCTATACTAAACAAATGCATTGGTGTAATATTACGAAACTCAGATTGTGTCATCAGCACCATCCCCTGAAGGCAACCAAAATATTTCAAGACAGCGCCACCTAGTGGTCAAAAGTTATAACAAAATTTCCAAAAAGGCTAATAACTTTTGAATAAATCTGGCTATTGAAATGCCACGGGTCTTAATAGATTCCTTGGGTCAAGCCGAGAACATAGATACCAAGTTTTCCTTATTTGGCCAAACTTCCTGTCCGCCATCTTGATTTTCATTCAAAACCTACTTTTTCGAACTCCTCCTAGACCGTTTGTCCGATTTTCACCAAAATCGAATCGTATCATCTCCAGACTGTGCCGACAAAAAGTTATGGATTTCGTGTCGATTGATGAAACCGTTTTCGTATAGCACAGCAGCAAAGTTGAGGCATGATGCCAAAATGACTATTCAGGCTTTATATCTGCAATGCCTCGACATATTGACACAAAACTTTGTATGTGTCACTGTCTCCTTACTCTGACCACACCACATCAATTTCGTAACAGCGCCACCTTTTGGTCAAAAGTGACAATCCATTAAATCATATTTTGAATCACTTTTTACATGATTTTTCAGCCATTTCGCCTAAAATCCTCTTTAAATGTCTTTAATTGCTCATTGTTGCAGTTGGTCTGACACTTTCAGACATGTTGGCATGTCTTGTCGTCTTATTCTGCTTGGCCCCGGTAATTGCTGCTTGCAGCTATATTTATTAGGGGCCAAGCACCGAAGGTGCGGAGGCACCTATTGTATCTGTTCCGTTTCTTATTATTATTATTATTATTATTATTATTATTCTTCCGCCATGGGAGTCTATGGCAGCCCATAGAACCGATTGCGGGAAAGTTGTTTTGGTTTGACATTCTGATAGAGGACCGTCTCAACATTAAATACACCAATTTTGGTGTTTCTAAGTCATTCCCTCTAGCGCCACCACCTGTCCAAAGTTTCACTTTTATTTTGCTAATAACTTTTGAACCGTAAGGCCAATCAGCGAAATTCTTTTTTCCTCTGATTCCTGAGCTCATGGCGATTCGATTTCACCCTATGACGTCATTTGCCGTCATAAAAATATGGCCGCCATCTTGAATTTTCAAAAAAAGCTACTTTTTCGAACTCGTCCTAGACGGTTTGTCCGATTTGCACGAAAATTGAACCAGATCATCTTCAGGTAGTGCTGACAAAAAGTTATGGAATTCAAATGGATTCGTCAAACCGTTTTCAATAAACGCACAAATACATTTTACGTAGCGCTAGCAAAAACAGTCGTAAGGCTGTATCTCCGCAACGGTTTATCGTATTCAGACCAAACTTGGTACTTGTACTCACAAGCATGACCTGAGGCTACATGCTGTGTTTCGGCGCAGCGCCACCTACTGGTCCGGAGATATGAAAAATGGCTATTTTTGCTTATAACTTCTGAACAGTTTTTCCAAAAATCATACAATTGGTCTCGTTAGATTCAGGGCAACATGCCGAGTCGACTGATATCCAATTTGACCATATCGGTCATTTTGGCTGTCGGCCATTTTGAATTTTGTGCTAAAATTCTGTATTTTATGAACGCATGAACGGATTGTTACGAAACGTGGTATGGGTCATCAGCACAATGCCCTGAATGAGCCTGAGAAGTTTCGAAACAGCGCCACCTAGTGGTGAATTTTTTTTTTCAAATGCTTATAACTTTGGGTGTGGTCAACTTATTTTCACGAAACTCATCTTTTTAGACTCCTGAATCGTTGCCGAGTCCTACGATACCAAACATGCTAGGTTTTGCCTTACGGTTTGTGTAGCGTTGTGATTTAGCGCTTAAAAAACATTTGGCTATATCTTTGAAACCGCTAGTCCGATCGAGACGAAACCACCGTCAGAAGTTTGGAAACATAGGTCGATAGCTATACACCAATGCCCAAATGCGAAAATATTGATGTTTAGGGGTACTAATTTCCAATCAAAGTCATGTGTCAGTAATTTTTTTCGTGTTTTTTCATATAAATGTCTATAACTCCGAAGCGAATTGAGATATTTTCACCAAAATTGACACACATATGTATGGGCTCACTCTGAGGACACGTAAAAAAAATTGTGGGACTGAGCCTCTTGGTGGCGCTATAATTGAACAAAATATGAAATTCCCATTGACTTCAATACAGTTTTGTGAAATAAAATGCTATACTAAACAAATGCATTGGTGTAATATTACGAAACTCAGATTGTGTCATCAGCACCATCCCCTGAAGGCAACCAAAATATTTCAAGACAGCGCCACCTAGTGGTCAAAAGTTATAACAAAATTTCCAAAAAGGCTAATAACTTTTGAATAAATCTGGCTATTGAAATGCCACGGGTCTTAATAGATTCCTTGGGTCAAGCCGAGAACATAGATACCAAGTTTTCCTTATTTGGCCAAACTTCCTGTCCGCCATCTTGATTTTCATTCAAAACCTACTTTTTCGAACTCCTCCTAGACCGTTTGTCCGATTTTCACCAAAATCGAATCGTATCATCTCCAGACTGTGCCGACAAAAAGTTATGGATTTCGTGTCGATTGATGAAACCGTTTTCGTATAGCACAGCAGCAAAGTTGAGGCATGATGCCAAAATGACTATTCAGGCTTTATATCTGCAATGCCTCGACATATTGACACAAAACTTTGTATGTGTCACTGTCTCCTTACTCTGACCACACCACATCAATTTCGTAACAGCGCCACCTTTTGGTCAAAAGTGACAATCCATTAAATCATATTTTGAATCACTTTTTACATGATTTTTCAGCCATTTCGCCTAAAATCCTCTTTAAATGTCTTTAATTGCTCATTGTTGCAGTTGGTCTGACACTTTCAGACATTTTCGCATGTCTTGTCGTCTTATTCTGCTTGGCCCCGGTAATTGCTGCTTGCAGCTATATTTATTATTATTATTATTATTCTTCCGCCATGGGAGTCTATGGCAGCCCATAGAACCGATTGCGGGAAAGTTGTTTTGGTTTGACATTCTGATAGAGGACCGTCTCAACATTAAATACACCATTTTTGGTGTTTCTAAGTCATTCCCTCTAGCGCCACCACCTGTCCAAAGTTTCACTTTTATTTTGCTAATAACTTTTGAACCGTAAGGCCAATCAGCGAAATTCTTTTTTCCTCTGATTCCTGAGCTCATGGCGATTCGATTGCACCCTATGACGTCATTTGCCGTCATAAAAATATGGCCGCCATCTTGAATTTTCAAAAAAAGCTACTTTTTCGAACTCGTCCTAGACGGTTTGTCCGATTTGCACGAAAATTGAACCAGATCATCTTCAGGTAGTGCTGACAAAAAGTTATGGAATTCAAATGGATTCGTCAAACCGTTTTCAATAAACGCACAAATACATTTTACGTAGCGCTAGCAAAAACAGTCGTAAGGCCGTATCTCCGCAACGGTTTATCGTATTCAGACCAAACTTGGTACTTGTACTCACAAGCATGACCTGAGGCTACATGCTGTGTTTCGGCGCAGCGCCACCTACTGGTCCGGAGATATGAAAAATGGCTATTTTTGCTTATAACTTCTGAACAGTTTGTCCAAAAATCATACAATTGGTCTCGTTAGATTCAGGGTAACATGCCGAGTCGACTGATATCCAATTTGACCATATCGGTCATTTTGGCTGTCGGCCATTTTGAATTTTGTGCTAAAATTCTGTATTTTATGAACGCATGAACGGATTGTTACGAAACGTGGTATGGGTCATCAGCACAATGCCCTGAATGAGCCTGAGAAGTTTCGAAACAGCGCCACCTAGTGGTGAATTTTTTTTTCCAAATGCTTATAACTTTGGGTGTGGTTGACTTATTTTCACGAAACTCATCTTTTTAGACTCCTGAATCGTTGCTGAGTCCTACGATACCAAACATGCTAGGTTTTGCCTTACGGTTTGTGTAGCGTTGTGATTTAGCGCTTAAAAAACATTTGGCTATATCTTTGAAACCGCTAGTCCGATCGAGACGAAACCACCGTCAGAAGTTTGGAAACATAGGTCGATAGCTATACGCCAATGCCCAAATGCGAAAATATTGATGTTTAGGGGTACTAATTTCCAATCAAAGTCATGTGTCAGTCATTTTTTTCGTGTTTTTTCATATAAATGTCTATAACTCCGAAGCGAATTGAGATATTTTCACCAAAATTGACACACATATGTATGGGCTCACTCTGAGGACACGTAAAAAAAATTGTGGGACTGAGCCTCTTGGTGGCGATATAATTGAACAAAATATGAAATTCCCATTGACTTCAATACAGTTTTGTGAAATAAAATGCTATACTAAACAAATGCATTGGTGTAATATTACGAAACTCAGATTGTGTCATCAGCACCATCCCCTGAAGGCAACCAAAATATTTCAAGACAGCGCCACCTAGTGGTCAAAAGTTATAACAAAATTTCCAAAAAGGCTAATAACTTTTGAATACATCTGGCTATTGAAATGCCACTGGTCTTAATAGATTCCTTGGGTCAAGCCGAGAACATAGATACCAAGTTTTCCTTATTTGGCCAAACTTCCTGTCCGCCATCTTGATTTTCATTCAAAACCTACTTTTTCGAACTCCTCCTAGACCGTTTGTCCGATTTTCACCAAAATCGAATCGTATCATCTCCAGACTGTGCCGACAAAAAGTTATGGATTTCGTGTCGATTGATGAAACCGTTTTCGTATAGCACAGCAGCAAAGTTGAGGCATGATGCCAAAATGACTATTCAGGCTTTATATCTGCAATGCCTCGACATATTGACACAAAACTTTGTATGTGTCACTGTCTCCTTACTCTGACCACACCACATCAATTTCGTAACAGCGCCACCTTTTGGTCAAAAGTGACAATCCATTAAATCATATTTTGAATCACTTTTTACATGATTTTTCAGCCATTTCGCCTAAAATCCTCTTTAAATGTCTTTAATTGCTCATTGTTGCAGTTGGTCTGACACTTTCAGACATGTTGGCATGTCTTGTCGTCTTATTCTGCTTGGCCCCGGTAATTGCTGCTTGCAGCTATATTTATTATTATTATTATTATTATTATTCTTCCGCCATGGGAGTCTATGGCAGCCCATAGAACCGATTGCGGGAAAGTTGTTTTGGTTTGACATTCTGATAGAGGACCGTCTCAACATTAAATACACCAATTTTGGTGTTTCTAAGTCATTCCCTCTAGCGCCACCACCTGTCCAAAGTTTCACTTTTATTTTGCTAATAACTTTTGAACCGTAAGGCCAATCAGCGAAATTCTTTTTTCCTCTGATTCCTGAGCTCATGGCGATTCGATTGCACCCTATGACGTCATTTGCCGTCATAAAAATATGGCCGCCATCTTGAATTTTCAAAAAAAGCTACTTTTTCGAACTCGTCCTAGACGGTTTGTCCGATTTGCACGAAAATTGAACCAGATCATCTTCAGGTAGTGCTGACAAAAAGTTATGGAATTCAAATGGATTCGTCAAACCGTTTTCGATAAACGCACAAATACATTTTACGTAGCGCTAGCAAAAACAGTCGTAAGGCCGTATCTCCGCAACGGTTTATCGTACTCAGACCAAACTTGGTACTTGTACTCACAAGCATGACCTGAGGCTACATGCTGTGTTTCGGCGCAGCGCCACCTACTGGTCCGGAGATATGAAAAATGGCTATTTTTGCTTAGAACTTCTGAACAGTTTGTCCAAAAATCATAAAATTGGTCTCGTTAGATTCAGGGCAACATGCCGAGTCGACTGATATCCAATTTGACCATATCGGTCATTTTGGCTGTCGGCCATTTTGAATTTTGTGCTAAAATTCTGTATTTTATGAACGCATGAACGGATTGTTACGAAACGTGGTATGGGTCATCAGCACAATGCCCTGAATGAGCCTGAGAAGTTTCGAAACAGCGCCACCTAGTGGTGAATTTTTTTTTCCAAATGCTTATAACTTTGGGTGTGGTCGACTTATTTTCACGAAACTCATCTTTTTAGACTCCTGAATCATTGCCGAGTCCTACGATACCAAACATGCTAGGTTTTGCATTACGGTTTGTGTAGCGTTGTGATTTAGCGCTTAAAAAACATTTGGCTATATCTTTGAAACCGCTAGTCCGATCGAGACGAAACCACCGTCAGAAGTTTGGAAACATAGGTCGATAGCTATACGCCAATGCCCAAATGCGAAAATATTGATGTTTAGGGGTACTAATTTCCAATCAAAGTCATGTGTCAGTCATTTTTTTCGTGTTTTTTCATATAAATGTCTATAACTCCGAAGCGAATTGAGATATTTTCACCAAAATTGACACACATATGTATGGGCTCACTCTGAGGACACGTAAAAAAAATTGTGGGACTGAGCCTCTTGGTGGCGCTATAATTGAACAAAATATGAAATTCCCATTGACTTCAATACAGTTTTGTGAAATAAAATGCTATACTAAACAAATGCATTGGTGTAATATTACGAAACTCAGATTGTGTCATCAGCACCATCCCCTGAAGGCAACCAAAATATTTCAAGACAGCGCCACCTAGTGGTCAAAAGTTATAACAAAATTTCCAAAAAGGCTAATAACTTTTGAATAAATCTGTCTATTGAAATGCCACTGGTCTTAATAGATTCCTTGGGTCAAGCCGAGAACATAGATACCAAGTTTTCCTTATTTGGCCGATCTTCCTGTCCGCCATCTTGATTTTCAGTCAAAACCTACTTTTTCGAACTCCTCCTAGACCGTTTGTCCGATTTTCACCAAAATCGAATCGTATCATCTCCAGACCGTGCCGACTAAAAGTTATGGATTTCGTGTCGATAGACGAAACCGTTTTCGTATAGCGCAGCAGCAAATTTGAGGCATGATGCTAATAGCACTATTCAGGCTTTATCTCTGCAATGCCTTGACATATTAACACCAAACTTTGTATGTGTCATTGTCACTTCACTCTGACCACATCACATCAGTTTTGTAACTGCGCCACCTATTGGTCGAAAGTGATAATCCATAAAATCATATTTTTAATTATTGTTTCTATGACTTTTCAGGCATTTTGTATAAAATCCTCTTTAAAGTCTTTAATCGCTCATTGTCGCAGTTGATCTGACACTTTCAGACATGTTGGCATGTCTTGTCGTCTTATTCTGCTTGGCCCCGGTAATTGCTGCTTGCAGCTATATTTCTTCTTCTTCTTCTTCTTCCGCCATGGGAGTCTATGGCAGCCCATAGAACCGATTGCGGGAAAGTTGTTTTGGTTTGACATTCTGATAGAGGACCGTCTCAACATTAAATACACCAATTTTGGTGTTTCTAAGTCATTCCCTCTAGCGCCACCACCTGTCCAAAGTTTCACTTTTATTTTGCTAATAACTTTTGAACCGTAAGGTCAATCAGCGAAATTCTTTTTTCCTCTGATTCCTGAGCTCATGGCGATTCGATTGCACCCTATGACGTCATTTGCCGTCATAAAAATATGGCCGCCATCTTGAATTTTCAAAAAAAGCTACTTTTTCGAACTCGTCTTAGACGGTTTGTCCGATTTGCACGAAAATTGAACCAGATCATCTTCAGGTAGTGCTGACAAAAAGTTATGGAATTCAAATGGATTCGTCAAACCGTTTTCGATAAACGCACGAATACATTTTACGTAGCGCTAGCAAAAACAGTCGTAAGGCCGTATCTCCGCAACGGTTTATCGTATTCAGACCAAACTTGGTACTTGTACTCACAAGCATGACCTGAGGCTACATGCTGTGTTTCGGCGCAGCGCCACCTACTGGTCCGGAGATATGAAAAATGGCTATTTTTGCTTATAACTTCTGAACAGTTTGTCCAAAAATCATACAATTGGTCTCGTTAGATTCAGGGCAACATGCCGAGTCGACTGATATCCAATTTTGCCATATCGGTCATTTTGGCTGTCGGCCATTTTGAATTTTGTGCTAAAATTCTGTATTTTATGAACGCATGAACGGATTGTTACGAAACGTGGTATGGGTCATCAGCACGATGCCCTGAATGAGCCTGAGAAGTTTCGAAACAGCGCCACCTAGTGGTGAATTTTTTTTTTCAAATGCTTATAACTTTGGGTGTGGTCGACTTATTTTCACGAAACTCATCTTTTTAGACTCCTGAATCGTTGCCGAGTCCTACGATACCAAACATGCTAGGTTTCGCCTTACGGTTTGTGTAGCGTTGTGATTTAGCGCTTAAAAAACATTTGGCTATATCTTTGAAACCGCTAGTCCGATCGAGACGAAACCACCGTCAGAAGTTTGGAAACATAGGTCGATAGCTATACGCCAATGCCCAAATGCGAAAATATTGATGTTTAGGGGTACTAATTTCCAATCAAAGTCATGTGTCAGTCATTTTTTTCGTGTTTTTTCATATAAATGTCTATAACTCCGAAGCGAATTGAGATATTTTCACCAAAATTGACACACATATGTATGGGCTCACTCTGAGGACACGTAAAAAAAATTGTGGGACTGAGCCTCTTGGTGGCGCTATAATTGAACAAAATATGAAATTCCCATTGACTTCAATACAGTTTTGTGAAATAAAATGCTATACTAAACAAATGCATTGGTGTAATATTACGAAACTCAGATTGTGTCATCAGCACCATCCCCTGAAGGCAACCAAAATATTTCAAGACAGCGCCACCTAGTGGTCAAAAGTTATAACAAAATTTCCAAAAAGGCTAATAACTTTTGAATAAATCTGGCTATTGAAATGGCACGGGTCTTAATAGATTCCTTGGGTCAAGCCGAGAACATAGATACCAAGTTTTCCTTATTTGGCCAAACTTCCTGTCCGCCATCTTGATTTTCATTCAAAACCTACTTTTTCGAACTCCTCCTAGACCGTTTGTCCGATTTTCACCAAAATCGAATCGTATCATCTCCAGACTGTGCCGACAAAAAGTTATGGATTTCGTGTCGATTGATGAAACCGTTTTCGTATAGCACAGCAGCAAAGTTGAGGCATGATGCCAAAATGACTATTCAGGCTTTATATCTGCAATGCCTCGACATATTGACACAAAACTTTGTATGTGTCACTGTCTCCTTACTCTGACCACACCACATCAATTTCGTAACAGCGCCACCTTTTGGTCAAAAGTGACAATCCATTAAATCATATTTTGAATCACTTTTTACATGATTTTTCAGCCATTTCGCCTAAAATCCTCTTTAAATGTCTTTAATTGCTCATTGTTGCAGTTGGTCTGACACTTTCAGACATGTTGGCATGTCTTGTCGTCTTATTCTGCTTGGCCCCGGTAATTGCTGCTTGCAGCTATATTTATTATTATTATTCTTCCGCTCTGGGAGTCTATGGCAGCCCATAGAACCGATTGCGGGAAAGTTGTTTTGGTTTGACATTCTGATAGAGGACAGTCCCAACATTAAATACACCAATTTTGGTATTTCTAAGTCATTCCCTCTAGCGCCACCACCTGTCCAAAGTTTCACTTTTACTTTGCTAATAACTTTTGAACCGTAAGGCCAATCAACTAAATTATTTTTTCCTCTGATTCCTGAGCTCATGGCGATTCGATTGCACCCTATGACGTCATTTTCCGTCATAAAAATATGGCCGCCATCTTGAATTTTCAAAAAAAGCTACTTTTTCGAACTCGTCCTAGACGGTTTGTCCGATTTGCACGAAAATTGAACCAGATCATCTTCAGGTAGTGCTGACAAAAAGTTATGGAATTCAAATGGATTCGTCAAACCGTTTTCGATAAACGCACAAATACATTTTACGTAGCGCTAGCAAAAACAGTCGTAAGGCCGTATCTCCGCAACGGTTTATCGTATTCAGACCAAACTTGGTACTTGTACTCACAAGCATGACCTGAGGCTACATGCTGTGTTTCGGCGCAGCGCCACCTACTGGTCCGGAGATATGAAAAATGGCTATTTTTGCTTATAACTTCTGAACAGTTTGTCCAAAAATCATAAAATTGGTCTCGTTAGATTCAGGGCAACATGCCGAGTCGACTGATATCCAATTTGACCATATCGGTCATTTTGGCTGTCGGCCATTTTGAATTTTGTGCTAAAATTCTGTATTTTATGAACGCATGAACGGATTGTTACGAAACGTGGTATGGGTCATCAGCACAATGCCCTGAATGAGCCTGAGAAGTTTCGAAACAGCGCCACCTAGTGGTGAATTTTTTTTTTCAAATGCTTATAACTTTGGGTGTGGTCGACTTATTTTCACGAAACTCATCTTTTTAGACTCCTGAATCGTTGCCGAGTCCTACGATACCAAACATGCTAGGTTTCGCCTTACGGTTTGTGTAGCGTTGTGATTTAGTGCTTAAAAAACATTTGGCTATATCTTTGAAACCGCTAGTCCGATCGAGACGAAACCACCGTCAGAAGTTTGGAAACATAGGTCGATAGCTATACGCCAATGCCCAAATGCGAAAATATTGATGTTTAGGGGTACTAATTTCCAATCAAAGTCATGTGTCTGTCATTTTTTTCGTGTTTTTTCATATAAATGTCTATAACTCCGAAGCGAATTGAGATATTTTCACCAAAATTGACACACATATGTATGGGCTCACTCTGAGGACACGTAAAAAAAATTGTGGGACTGAGCCTCTTGGTGGCGCTATAATTGAACAAAATATGAAATTCCCATTGACTTCAATACAGTTTTGTGAAATAAAATGCTATACTAAACAAATGCATTGGTGTAATATTACGAAACTCAGATTGTGTCATCAGCACCATCCCCTGAAGGCAACCAAAATATTTCAAGACAGCGCCACCTAGTGGTCAAAAGTTATAACAAAATTTCCAAAAAGGCTAATAACTTTTGAATAAATCTGGCTATTGAAATGGCACGGGTCTTAATAGATTCCTTGGGTCAAGCCGAGAACATAGATACCAAGTTTTCCTTATTTGGCCAAACTTCCTGTCCGCCATCTTGATTTTCATTCAAAACCTACTTTTTCGAACTCCTCCTAGACCGTTTGTCCGATTTTCACCAAAATCGAATCGTATCATCTCCAGACTGTGCCGACAAAAAGTTATGGATTTCGTGTCGATTGATGAAACCGTTTTCGTATAGCACAGCAGCAAAGCTGAGGCATGATGCCAAAATGACTATTCAGGCTTTATCTCTGCAATGCCTTGACATATTAACACCAAACTTTGTATGTGTCATTGTCACTTCACTCTGACCACATCACATCAGTTTTGTAACTGCGCCACCTATTGGTCGAAAGTGATAGTCCATTAAATCATATTTTTCTTCACTGTTTCTATGATTTTTCAGGCATTTTGCCTAAAATCCTCTTTAATGTCTTTAATTGCTCATTGGTCTGACACTTTCAGCAATGTTGGCATGTCTTGTCATCTGATTGTGCTTGGCCCCGGTAATTGCTGCTTGCAGCTATATTTATTATTATTCTTCTTCCGACTGGGCGTCTATGGCAGCCCATAGAACCGATTGCGGGAAAGTTGTTTTGGTTTGACATTCTGATAGAGGACAGTCCCAACATTAAATACACCAATTTTTGTGTTTCTAAGTCATTCCCTCTAGCGCCACCACCTGTCCAAAGTTTCACTTTTATTTTGCTAATAACTTTTGAACCGTAAGGCCAATCAACAAAATTCTTTTTTCCTCTGATTCCTGAGCTCATGCCGATTCGATTGCACCCTATGACGTCATTTTCCGTCATATAAATATGGCCGCCATTTTGAATTTTCTGAAAAATATACTTTTTCGAACTCGTCCTAGACGGTTTGTCCGATTTGCACGAAAATTTAACCAGATCATCTTCAGGCAGTGCTGACCAAAAGTTATGGAATTCAAATTGATTCGTCAAACCGTTTTCGATAAACGCACGAATACATTTTACGTAGCGCTAGCAAAAACAGTCGTAAGGCTGTATCTCCGCAACGGTTTATCATATTCAGACCAAACTTGGTACATGTACTCACAAGCATGACCTGAGGCAACATGCTGCGTTTCGGCGCAGCGCCACCTACTGGTCCGGAGATATGAAAAATGGCTATTTTTGCTTATAACTTCTGAACAATTTGTCCAAAAATCATAAAATTGGTCTCGTTAGATTCAGGGCAACATGCCGAGTCGACTGATATCCAATTTTACCATATCGGTCATTTTGGCTGTCGGCCATTTTGAATTTTGTGCTAAAATTCTGTATTTTATGAACGCATGAACGGATTGTTACGAAACGTGGTATGGATCATCAGCACAATGCCCTGAATGAGCCTGAGAAGTTTCGAAACAGCGCCACCTAGTGGTGAATTTTTTTTTTCAAACGCTTATAACTTTGGGTGTGGTCGACTTATTTTCACAAGACTAGTCTAATTAGTCTCCTGAAACCTTGCCGAGTCCTACAATACCAAACATGCTAGGTTTCGCCTTACGGTTTGTGTAGCGTTGTGATTTAGCGCTTAAAAAACATTAGGCTATATCTTCGAAACCGTTTGTCCGATCGAGACGAAACCATCGTCAGAAGTTTGAAAACATAGGTCGATAGCTATACGCCAATGCCCAAATGCAAAAATATTGATGTTTAGGGGTAGTAAAATTCAATCAAAGTCATGTGTCAGTCATTTTTTACGTGTTTTTTCATATAAATGTCTATAACTCTAAAGCGAATTGAGATATTTTCACCAAAACTGACACACATATGCATGGGCTCACTCTGAGGACACGTAAAAAAAATTGTGGGACTGAGCCTCTTGGTGGCGCTATAACAGAACAAAACATGAAATTCCCATTGACTTCAATACAGTTTTGTGAAATAAAATGCTATTTTCATTCACAATCTACTTTTTCGAACTCCTCCCACACCGTTTGTCCGATTTTCACCAAAATCGAATCATATCATCTCCAGACTGTGCCGACTAAAAGTTATGGATTTCGTGTCGATTGACGAAACCGTTTTCGTATAGCGCAGCAGCAAAGTTGAGGCATGATGCTAAAAGCATTATTCAGGCTTTATCTCTGCAATGCCTTGACATATTGACACCAAACTTTGTATGTGTCATTGTCACTTCACTCTGACCACATCACATCAGTTTTGTAACTGCGCCACCTATTGGTCGAAAGTGATAATCCATTAAATCATATTTTTATTTACTGTTTCTATGATTTTTCAGGCATTTTGCCTAAAATCCTCTTTAATGTCTTTAATTGCTCATTGCCGCAGTTGGTCTGACACTTTCAGACATGTTGGCATGTCTTGTCGTCTTATTCTGCTTGGCCCCGGTAATTGCTGCTTGCAGCTATATTTATTATTATTCTTCTTCTTCCGCCATGGGAGTCTATGGCAGCCCATAGAACCGATTGCGGGAAAGTTGTTTTGGTTTGACATTCTGATAGAGGACAGTCCCAACATTAAGTACACCAATTTTGGTGTGTCTAAGTCATTCCCTCTAGCGCCACCACCTGTCCAAAGTTTCACTTTTACTTTGCTAATAACTTTTGAACCGTAAGGCCAATCAGCGAAATCCTTTTTTCCTCTGATTCCTGAGCTCATGACGATTCGATTGCACCCTATATCGTCATTTTCCGTCATAAAAACATGGCCGCCATTTTGAATTTTCCTAAAAAGGTACTTTTTCGAACTCGTCCTAGACGGTTTGTCCGATTTGCACGAAAATTGAATCGGATCATCTTCAGGCAGGGGTGACAAAAAGTTATTAAAATCTTGTTGATTCGTCAAACCGTTTTCGATAAACGCTCGAACAAATTTTACGTAGCGCTTGCAAAAACAGTCGTAAGGCTGTATCTCCGCAACGGTTTATCGTATTCAGACCAAACTTGGTACATGTACTCACAAGCATGACCTGAGGCTACATGCTGCGTTTCGACACAGCGCCACCTACAGGTCCGGAGATATGAAAAATGGCTATTTTTGCTTATAACTTCTGAACAGTTTGTCCAAAAATCATAAAATTGGTCTTGATAGATTCAGGGCGTCATGCCGAGTCGACTGATATCCAATTTTACCATATCGGCCAATTTGACTGTCGGCCATTTTGAATTTTGTGCTAAAATGCTGTATTTTAACAACGCATGAACGGATTGTTACGAAACTTGGTATGGGTCATCAGCACGATGTCCTGAAGGAGTGTGAGAAGTTTCGAAACAGCGCCACCTAGTGGTGAATTTTTTTTTTCAAATGCTTATAACTTTGGGTGTGATCGACTTATTTTCACGAAACTCATCTCATTGGCCTCCTGAATCGTTGCCGAGTCCAACGATACCAAACATGTTAGGTTTCGCCTAACGGTTTGTGTAGCATTGTGATTTAGCGCTTAAAAAACATTAGGCTATATCTTCGAAACCGTTTGTCCGATTGAGACGAAACCACCGTCAGAAGTTTGCAATCATAGCTTGTTAACTATATGCTAATGCCCAAATGTGAAAATATTGATGTTTAGGGGTAGTAATATTCAATCAAAGTCATGTGTCAGTCATTTTTTACGTGTTTTTTCATATAAATGTCTATAACTCCGAAGCAAATTGAGATTTTTGCACCAAAATCGACACATATATGTATGGGCTCACTCTGATGACACATAAAAAAAATGGTGGGACTGAGCCTCTTGGTGGCGCTATAATAGAACAAAACATGAAATTCCCATTGATTTCAATAGAGTTTTGTGAAATAAAATGCTATACTAAACAAATGCATTGGTGTAATATTACGAAACTCAGAATGTGCCTTCAGCACCATCCCCTGAAGGTACTCAAAATATTTCGAAACAGCGCCACCTAGTGGTCAAAAGTTATAACAAAATTTCCAAAAAGGCTAATAACTTTTGAATAAATCTGTCTATTGAAATGCCACTGGTCTTAATAGATTCCTTGGGTCAAGCCGAGAACATAGATACCAAGTTTTCCTTATTTGGCCGAACTTCCTGTCCGCCATCTTGATGTTCAGTCAAAACCTACTTTTTCGAACTCCTCCTAGACCGTTTGTCCGATTTTCACCAAAATCGAATCGTATCATCTCCAGACCGTGCCGACTAAAAGTTATGGATTTCGTGTCGATAGACGAAACCGTTTTCGTATAGCGCAGCAGCAAAGTTGAGGCATGATGCTAATAGCACTATTCAGGCTTTATCTCTGCAATGCCTTGACATATTGACACCAAACTTTGTATGTGTCATTGTCACTTCACTCTGACCACATCACATCAGTTTTGTAACTGCGCCACCTATTGGTCGAAAGTGATAATCCATAAAATCATATTTTTAATTATTGTTTCTATGATTTTTCAGGCATTTTGCATAAAATCCTCTTTAAAGTCTATAATTGCTCATTGTTGCAGTTGGTCTGACACTTTCAGACATGTCGGCATGTCTTGTCGTCTTATTCTGCTTGGCCCCGGTAATTGCTGCTTGCAGCTATATTTATTATTATTCTTCTTCTTCCGCCATGGGAGTCTATGGCAGCCCATAGAACCGATTGCGGGAAAGTTGTTTTGGTTTGACATTCTGATAGAGGACAGTCCCAACATTAAGTACACCAATTTTGGTGTGTCTAAGTCATTCCCTCTAGCGCCACCACCTGTCCAAAGTTTCACTTTTACTTTGCTAATAACTTTTGAACCGTAAGGCCAATCAGCGAAATCCTTTTTTCCTCTGATTCCTGAGCTCATGACGATTCGATTGCATCCTATATCGTCATTTTCCGTCATAAAAACATGGCCGCCATTTTGAATTTTCCTAAAAAGGTACTTTTTCGAACTCGTCCTAGACGGTTTGTCCGATTTGCACGAAAATTGAATCGGATCATCTTCAGGCAGGGGTGACAAAAAGTTATTAAAATCTTGTTGATTCGTCAAACCGTTTTCGATAAACGCTCGAACAAATTTTACGTAGCGCTTGCAAAAACAGTCGTAAGGCTGTATCTCCGCAACGGTTTATCGTATTCAGACCAAACTTGGTACATGTACTCACAAGCATGACCTGAGGCTACATGCTGCGTTTCGGCACAGCGCCACCTACAGGTCCGGAGATATGAAAAATGGCTATTTTTGCTTATAACTTCTGAACAGTTTGTCCAAAAATCATAAAATTGGTCTCGTTAGATTCAGGGCAACATTCCGAGTCGACTGATATCCAATTTTACCATATCGGCCATTTTGACTGTCGGCCATTTTGAATTTTGTGCTAAAATGCTGTATTTTAAGAACGCATGAACGGATTGTTACGAAACTTGGTATGGGTCATCAGCACGATGTCCTGAAGGAGTGTGAGAAGTTTCGAAACAGCGCCACCTAGTGGTGAATTTTTTTTTTCAAATGCTTATAACTTTGGGTGCAGTCGACTTATTTTCACAAGACTCATCTAATTAGACTCCTGAAACCTTGCTGAGTCCTACGATACCAAACATGCTAGGTTTCGCCTTACGGTTTGTGTAGCGTTGTGATTTAGCACTTAAAAAACATTTGGCTATATCTTCGAAACCGTTTGTCCGATCGAGACGAAACCACCGTCAGAAGTTTGAAAACATAGGTCGATAGCTATACGCCAATGCCCAAATGCGAAAATATTGATGTTTAGGGGTAGTAAATTCCAATCAAAGTCATGTGTCAGTCATTTTTTACGTGTTTTTTCATATAAATGTCTATAACTCCGAAGCGAATTGAGATATTTTCACCAAAATCGACACACATATGTAGGGGCTCACTCTGAGGACACATAAAAAAAATGGTTGGACTGAGCCTCTTGGTGGCGCTATAATAGAACAAAACATGAAATTCCCATTGACTTCAATACAGTTTTGTGAAATAAAATGCTATACTAAACAAATGCATTGGTGTAATATTACAAAACTCAGAATGTGCCATCTGCACCATCCCCTGAAGGTACCCAACATATTTAGAAACAGCGCCACCTAGTGGTCAAAAGTTATAACAAAATTTCCAAAACTGCTAATAACTTTTGAATAAATTGGCCTATTGTAATGCAACTCATCTTAGTCGATTCCTTGGGTCAAGCTGAGAACATAGATACCAAGTTTACCTTATTTGGCCTAACTTCCTGTCCGCCATCTTGATTTTCATTCAAAACCTACTTTTTCGAACTCCTCCTAGACCGTTTGTCCGATTTTCACCAAAATCGAATCGTATCATCTCCAGACCGTGCCGACTAAAAGTTATGGATTTTGTGTCGATAGACGAAACCGTTTTCGTATAGCGCAGCAGCAAAGTTGAGGCATGATGCTAATAGCACTAATTAAGGCTTTATCTCTGCAATGCCTTGACATATTGACACCAAACTTTGTATGTGTCATTGTAACTTCACTCTGACCACATCACATCAGTTTTGTAACTGCGCCACCTATTGGTCGAAAGTGATAATCCATCAAATCATATTTTTAATTATTGTTTCTATGATTTTTCAGGCATTTTGCCTAAAATCCTCTTTAAATGTCTTTATTGCTCATTGTTGCAGTTGGTCTGACACTTTCAGACATGTTGGCATGTCTTGTCGTCTTATTCTGCTTGGCCCCGGTAATGGCTGCTTGCAGCTATATTTATTATTATTATTCTTCCCTAAAACGCATCGTGCAGCCAAAACCGTAAGGCCTAGAGACGTGATACTTGGTCAAATGGTAGTAGTATTGCTCGCTACTCAGATACACGGACTTAGCCAAATCGGCCCATAGGTGGCGCTACAGCGACCAAAAGCGCGAAACTGCTCAGAACTCCTAGACCGTATGTCGTAGACTCAAGTGTCTTATATCATTGGAAAGCTGGATGCCTGACGAACAAAACGTATATCTCCGATTTCATTTCCGCCATGATAGATTTTCCGCCATTTTGAATTTTGCCAAAAACCTACTTTTGCGAACTAGTCCTAGGTTTTTCGCCCGATCGGAACCAAACCAGTACAGAAATGTTCTCTGGAGTCTGATTATCAATAATTATCGAAAAAAAGTTGAAATTTCGATTCACGGACGCTAAGGGGCGCCAAAACGTACGTTGTGGGAGGGGCCTATTTTACTAAAATGGCTATAACTCCAGAAGTAAATGAGGTATCTTCACCAAACTCGGTACACATGTGTAAGAGGTCAATCTGAGGTCACAGTAAAAAAATCGCGGCGATTGGCCACATGGTGGCGCTATAACATGAAAAAAACATAAAACAGGCTTTAACCACCTGACCGTTAGTCCGATTGACTTGAAAATTGGTATGCAGTGTCTTGGCCCAAGGTGTCATGTATGTCTATGAGGACATTGGTGTATCTCAAAAAACATGGCCGCCATTGGCCAATGAAGTTTGAGCACCTATTAGACAAGGTTAACGGAGGCCGATCGGAACGAAACTCGATGGGCATGTTCAACTCATAGCCCTAGAGGTCTGTAAGAATTTTGAAAGAAATCGGCCACTAGTTGGCGCTAACGAGTTTTACGGCTCTGTAATCACGTGGTGTTACACTTATTGTCACAAAATGCATATCATTTGATAGATCTGCTCATGCTGAACAACATTGCCTCAAGAACCATTGCTGTCAATCAAATCGTTCATTAATTATTCGCGAATATGTTAAAAACCTACTTTTGCGAACTAGTCCCTGGTTTTTCGCCCGATCGGAACCAGACCAGTCTAGGACAATTCTCTGGACTCTCCTGATCAATAATTATCGAAAAAAAGTTGAACTTTTGAATTTTTCGTATGGCTATATTTGGGTCATAAAGAAAATGGGCGTGGCAAAATGCACTCAAAAGCTTATAAATCCTAAACGAAAACTCAGAACTTCACGAAAATTGGTGAGCATATGTGCCATAATATTCTAAACAAGCATGCCAAATTTTATGTAGATCGGACAATAGTTGGCGCTATAACTGTTAAAAGGCTTTAAAACCATATATTTCCTATGGTAAATTGCCTGTATTGGCTGTAAATGGACTTTTCCATCTATTATTTCAGTGGTTAAAAGCTTTCTAAATAAAACTTAATGTCTTAAATGCTTATGTGCTTAAAGGCCTTAAATGCTTGAACCCCGATAAATGCTGCTTGCAGCTTTAATTAGGGGTTCAAGCACGAAGTGCTGAAACCCTATTGTAATTGCCCTGATTTTTATTAGGGGTTCAAGCATGAAATGCTGAAACCCTATTGTAATTCGTAAAACGCATCGTGCAGGACAAACCGTAAGGCCTAGAGACTTGAAACCTGGCCAGATGGTAGGCCTCAATTTGGGGACAACCTATCAGAGTATGACCCCGATTGACCCATAGGTGGCGCTACAGCAACCAAAAGTTCAAAATCGCTCATAACTCTTAGACCGTTTGTCCCAGGGTCAAGTGTCTTATACCGTTGGAATCCTTGGCTCAAGGCGGACAAAATGGCTATCTCCGATTTGGATGGAGGCAGGGAACAATTTCTGCTATGTCGAATTTTGTCCAAAACCTACTTTTGCGAACTAGTCCCTGGTTTTTCGCCCGATCGGAACCAAACCAGTCCAGGACAATTCTCTGGACTCTCTAAATCAATAATTATCAAAAAAAAGTTGAACTTTGGCATTTGGGTGGCTGTAACAGGGTCATTTAGAAAAGGGGCGTGGCAAAATACACTCAAAAGCCTATAAATCCCAAAGGAAAACTCAGAACTTCACCAAAATTGACGAGCATATGTGTCCGAGCATGGGGAGGAAGCATGCAGAGTTTCATGGAGATCGGACCATAGGTGGCGCTATAACTGGCAAAAAGCCTTCATTCTTATTAGGGGTTCAAGCATGAAATGCTGAAACCCTATTGTAATTGTAAGGATTCGTAAAACGCATCGTGCAGGACAAACCGTAAGGCCTAGAGACTTGAAACCTGGCCAGATGGTAGGCCTCAATTTGGGGACAACCTATCAGAGTATGACCCCGATTGGCCCATAGGTGGCGCTACAGCAACCAAAAGTTCAAAATCGCTCATAACTCTTAGACCGTTTGTCCCAGGGTCAAGTGTCTTATACCGTTGGAATCCTTGGCTCAAGGCGGACAAAATGGCTATCTCCGATTTGGATGTAGGCAGGGAAAAATTTCTGCTATGTCGAATTTTGTCCAAAACCTACTTTTGCGAACTAGTCCCTGGTTTTTCGCCCGATCGGAACCAAACCAGTCCAGGACAATTCTCTGGACTCTCTAGATCAATAATTATCAAAAAAAAGTTGAACTTTGGCATTTGGGTGGCTGTAACAGGGTCATTTAGAAAAGGGGCGTGGCAAAATACACTCAAAAGCCTATAAATCCCAAAGGAAAACTCAGAACTTCACCAAAATTGACGAGCATATGTGTCCGAGCATGGGGAGGAAGCATGCAGAGTTTCATGGAGATCGGACCATAGGTGGCGCTATAACTGGCAAAAAGCCTTCATTCTTATTAGGGGTTCAAGCATGAAATGCTGAAACCCTATTGTAATTGTAAGGATTCGTAAAACGCATCGTGCAGGACAAACCGTAAGGCCTAGAGACTTGAAACCTGGCCAGATGGTAGGCCTCAATTTGGGGACAACCTATCAGAGTATGACCCCGATTGGCCCATAGGTGGCGCTACAGCAACCAAAAGTTCAAAATCGCTCATAACTCTTAGACCGTTTGTCCCAGGGTCAAGTGTCTTATACCGTTGGAATCCTTGGCTCAAGGCGGACAAAATGGCTATCTCCGATTTGGATGTAGGCAGGGAAAAATTTCTGCTATGTCGAATTTTGTCCAAAACCTACTTTTGCGAACTAGTCCCTGGTTTTTCGCCCGATCGGAACCAAACCAGTCCAGGACAATTCTCTGGACTCTCTAGATCAATAATTATCAAAAAAAAGTTGAACTTTGGCATTTGGGTGGCTGTAACAGGGTCATTTAGAAAAGGGGCGTGGCAAAATACACTCAAAAGCCTATAAATCCCAAAGGAAAACTCAGAACTTCACCAAAATTGACGAGCATATGTGTCCGAGCATGGGGAGGAAACATGCAGAGTTTCATGGAGATCGGACCATAGGTGGCGCTATAACTGGCAAAAAGCCTTCATTCTTATTAGGGGTTCAAGCATGAAATGCTGAAACCCTATTGTAATTGTGAGGATTTGTAAAACGCATCGTGCAGGACAAACCGTAAGGCCTAGAGACTTGAAACCTGGCCAGATGGTAGGCCTCAATTTGGGGACAACCTATCAGAGTATGACCCCGATTGACCCATAGGTGGCGCTACAGCAACCAAAAGTTCAAAATCGCTCATAACTCTTAGACCGTTTGTCCCAGGGTCAAGTGTCTTATACCGTTGGAATCCTTGGCTCAAGGCGGACAAAATGGCTATCTCCGATTTGGATGTAGGCAGGGAACAATTTCTGCTATGTCGAATTTTGTCCAAAACCTACTTTTGCGAACTAGTCCCTGGTTTTTCGCCCGATCGGAACCAAACCAGTCCAGGACAATTCTCTGGACTCTCTAAATCAATAATTATCAAAAAAAAGTTGAACTTTGGCATTTGGGTGGCTGTAACAGGGTCACTTAGAAAAGGGGCGTGGCAAAATACACTCAAAAGCCTATAAATCCCAAAGGAAAACTCAGAACTTCACCAAAATTGACGAGCATATGTGTCCGAGCATGGGGAGGAAGCATGCAGAGTTTCATGGAGATCGGACCATAGGTGGCGCTATAACTGGCAAAAAGCCTTCATTCTTATTAGGGGTTCAAGCATGAAATGCTGAAACCCTATTGTAATTGTAAGGATTCGTAAAACGCATCGTGCAGGACAAACCGTAAGGCCTAGAGACTTGAAACCTGGCCAGATGGTAGGCCTCAATTTGGGGACAACCTATCAGAGTATGACCCCGATTGGCCCATAGGTGGCGCTACAGCAGCCAAAAGTTGAAAATCGCTCATAACTCTTAGACCGTTTGTCCCAGGATCAAGTGTCTTATATCGTTGGAATCCTTGGCTCAAGGCGGGCGAAATGGCTATCTCCGATTTGGATGTAGGCAGGGAAAAATTTCTGCTATGTCGAATTTTGTCCAAAACCTACTTTTGCGAACTAGTCCCTGGTTTTTCGCCCGATCGGAACCAAACCAGTCCAGGACAATTCTCTGGACTCTCTAGATCAATAATTATCAAAAAAAAGTTGAACTTTGGCATTTGGGTGGCTGTAACAGGGTCATTTAGAAAAGGGGCGTGGCAAAATACACTCAAAAGCCTATAAATCCCAAAGGAAAACTCAGAACTTCACCAAAATTGACGAGCATATGTGTCCGAGCATGGGGAGGAAACATGCAGAGTTTCATGGAGATCGGACCATAGGTGGCGCTATAACTGGCAAAAAGCCTTCATTCTTATTAGGGGTTCAAGCATGAAATGCTGAAACCCTATTGTAATTGTGAGGATTTGTAAAACGCATCGTGCAGGACAAACCGTAAGGCCTAGAGACTTGAAACCTGGCCAGATGGTAGGCCTCAATTTGGGGACAACCTATCAGAGTATGACCCCGATTGGCCCATAGGTGGCGCTACAGCAGCCAAAAGTTGAAAATCGCTCATAACTCTTAGACCGTTTGTCCCAGGGTCAAGTGTCTTATACCGTTGGAATCCTTGGCTCAAGGCGGACGAAATGGCTATCTCCGATTTGGATGTAGGCAGGGAAAAATTTCTGCTATGTCGAATTTTGTCCAAAACCTACTTTTGCGAACTAGTCCCTGGTTTTTCGCCCGATCGGAACCAAACCAGTCCAGGACAATTCTCTGGACTCTCTAGATCAATAATTATCAAAAAAAAGTTGAACTTTGGCATTTGGGTGGCTGTAACAGGGTCATTTAGAAAAGGGGCGTGGCAAAATACACTCAAAAGCCTATAAATCCCAAAGGAAAACTCAGAACTTCACCAAAATTGACGAGCATATGTGTCCGAGCATGGGGAGGAAACATGCAGAGTTTCATGGAGATCGGACCATAGGTGGCGCTATAACTGGCAAAAAGCCTTCATTCTTATTAGGGGTTCAAGCATGAAATGCTGAAACCCTATTGTAATTGTGAGGATTTGTAAAACGCATCGTGCAGGACAAACCGTAAGGCCTAGAGACTTGAAACCTGGCCAGATGGTAGGCCTCAATTTGGGGACAACCTATCAGAGTATGACCCCGATTGGCCCATAGGTGGCGCTACAGCAGCCAAAAGTTGAAAATCGCTCATAACTCTTAGACCGTTTGTCCCAGGGTCAAGTGTCTTATACCGTTGGAATCCTTGGCTCAAGGCGGACAAAATGGCTATCTCCGATTTGGATGTAGGCAGGGAAAAATTTCTGCTATGTCGAATTTTGTCCAAAACCTACTTTTGCGAACTAGTCCCTGGTTTTTCGCCCGATCGGAACCAAACCAGTCCAGGACAATTCTCTGGACTCTCTAGATCAATAATTATCAAAAAAAAGTTGAACTTTGGCATTTGGGTGGCTGTAACAGGGTCATTTAGAAAAGGGGCGTGGCAAAGTACACTCAAAAGCCTATAAATCCCAAAGGAAAACTCAGAACTTCACCAAAATTGACGAGCATATGTGTCCGAGCATGGGGAGGAAACATGCAGAGTTTCATGGAGATCGGACCATAGGTGGCGCTATAACTGGCAAAAAGCCTTCATTCTTATTAGGGGTTCAAGCATGAAATGCTGAAACCCTATTGTAATTGTGAGGATTTGTAAAACGCATCGTGCAGGACAAACCGTAAGGCCTAGAGACTTGAAACCTGGCCAGATGGTAGGCCTCAATTTGGGGACAACCTATCAGAGTATGACCCCGATTGGCCCATAGGTGGCGCTACAGCAGCCAAAAGTTGAAAATCGCTCATAACTCTTAGACCGTTTGTCCCAGGGTCAAGTGTCTTATACCGTTGGAATCCTTGGCTCAAGGCGGACAAAATGGCTATCTCCGATTTGGATGTAGGCAGGGAAAAATTTCTGCTATGTCGAATTTTGTCCAAAACCTACTTTTGCGAACTAGTCCCTGGTTTTTCGCCCGATCGGAACCAAACCAGTCCAGGACAATTCTCTGGACTCTCTAGATCAATAATTATCAAAAAAAAGTTGAACTTTGGCATTTGGGTGGCTGTAACAGGGTCATTTAGAAAAGGGGCGTGGCAAAGTACACTCAAAAGCCTATAAATCCCAAAGGAAAACTCAGAACTTCACCAAAATTGACGAGCATATGTGTCCGAGCATGGGGAGGAAACATGCAGAGTTTCATGGAGATCGGACCATAGGTGGCGCTATAACTGGCAAAAAGCCTTCATTCTTATTAGGGGTTCAAGCATGAAATGCTGAAACCCTATTGTAATTGTGAGGATTTGTAAAACGCATCGTGCAGGACAAACCGTAAGGCCTAGAGACTTGAAACCTGGCCAGATGGTAGGCCTCAATTTGGGGACAACCTATCAGAGTATGACCCCGATTGGCCCATAGGTGGCGCTACAGCAGCCAAAAGTTGAAAATCGCTCATAACTCTTAGACCGTTTGTCCCAGGGTCAAGTGTCTTATACCGTTGGAATCCTTGGCTCAAGGCGGACAAAATGGCTATCTCCGATTTGGATGTAGGCAGGGAAAAATTTCTGCTATGTCGAATTTTGTCCAAAACCTACTTTTGCGAACTAGTCCCTGGTTTTTCGCCCGATCGGAACCAAACCAGTCCAGGACAATTCTCTGGACTCTCTAGATCAATAATTATCAAAAAAAAGTTGAACTTTGGCATTTGGGTGGCTGTAACAGGGTCATTTAGAAAAGGGGCGTGGCAAAGTACACTCAAAAGCCTATAAATCCCAAAGGAAAACTCAGAACTTCACCAAAATTGACGAGCATATGTGTCCGAGCATGGGGAGGAAACATGCAGAGTTTCATGGAGATCGGACCATAGGTGGCGCTATAACTGGCAAAAAGCCTTCATTCTTATTAGGGGTTCAAGCATGAAATGCTGAAACCCTATTGTAATTGTGAGGATTTGTAAAACGCATCGTGCAGGACAAACCGTAAGGCCTAGAGACTTGAAACCTGGCCAGATGGTAGGCCTCAATTTGGGGACAACCTATCAGAGTATGACCCCGATTGGCCCATAGGTGGCGCTACAGCAACCAAAAGTTGAAAATCGCTCATAACTCTTAGACCGTTTGTCCCAGGATCAGGTGTCTTATATCGTTGGAATCCTTGGCTCAAGGCGGACAAAATGGCTATCTCCGATTTGCTTGCCCTTCAGGCGCCAATTTCGAGTAAATTGCATTTTTTGGAAAAACCTATTTTTGCGAACTTCTCCTATGTTTTTGGCCCGATCGGAACCAAACCACTGCAAGAATATTCTCTGGAGTCTGACAATCAATAATCATCCAAACAATTCTAAATTTCAATTAACGGTCGATAAGGGGAACCAAAATATTTGATGGCACCAGGGCCACTTTTACTAAAACGGTTATAAATTGTGAACGGGAAGGAATTTTTTTGCTAAACTTGGGGTACATCTTCCTGAGCTCAACCTGAGATCACTTGAAAAAAATCGCAACAATTGGCCACTTGGTGGCACTACAAAACAGTTATAACTTGTGAACGGAAAGAGATTTTCGCAAAACTTGGGACACATGTTCATGAGCTCATTCTG